>NC_142585.1:39024973-39332446 GCF_965207765.1 Zootoca vivipara | reverse complement strand
CTCTGTTCTGTGTGTGCATGTGAGTGTCAAGGAGACCCTGGAACTAGAAAGCAAAGGGGAAATGGCAGAATGGATAACAGGGAAACACCTTCCGGAGCCTTGTGCCTTTGACTACATATATACCATACATTTAAAGCACATTTTTCTTTATCCACAAGGACCCCGGAGACTGTAGTTTACCTCCCCATGGACCCATGGTTCCCAATACCCTGAACAAACTACAATTCCTAGGATTCTTTTTGAAGGGTGAATGTGTTTTAAGTGTTTGGTATGAATGCAGCCCAGGGTCTGAAGCAACCTATCTCCCCTCTTCCCCTTCTCTTCGTGGTTTGTGTGTGCGGAACACACTCTCACCCCCATACAGAGGGGGAGAAAGAGCGAAGTTTATGTAAATGACCAATGACAGCGTTATTGTGTGAGGAATATCAATGGAGTAATTACAGTTACATCGCTCCGTTGCTGCTGCTGCCGCCGCCGCCGATCCGCCACTGAGCTGGTGTTAATTTTTCACACTGAGTCCCCAGGGAAAGATCCGAACCCGCTCCTAAGAGCAGAGCTAATAATCGGAGCCTCAGAGCCACCGCCGCTGAAATCTGCCCCAAGGTCTTTCTGAGCAGACTGCTAAACGCTGTCTGTCTCCCCGGAGAGTGGAGGGAGAGAAATAAAATGATTAAAAAGTGCCAGATTGCCTTGGCAATCACTTGCCTTGACTGTCAGCCAAAAGACAAGATAAATCTCAGTGACTCTGTTCTACCCGCCCCACCCCCTCCTAGACCACCATCTCCCTCTTCCGCATTCATGAGCTGGTGGGATAAAACACAAAGCCTCATCCTGGCCATGTGGATACTTCACCACAGCATCTGAGACCAATGTGGAAGTTATTTTCGTAGGCCCCAGAACCCTGCTGGCTATTGGGGCAGTCCACAATGGAACAGCCAAACATTGTTGTCACATATTCACAGTAGGAGTAAGCATGCAATCTGCTTCATAAGCCATATTGTGGGCTTTTAAAACATTGCCTTCCAGTACATTTTTTAAAAAATAATAATAATCCAAAAATAAGGATTTTAAAAGGGGGGGGGGTGTCAGTCATCAGAGTGGCTGCATGCCTTTCAAGGTAGGAAACTGCCTATATTGAGTCAGGCTCTTGCTCCATCTAACTCTGCATTGTCTGCACTGACTGGCAGCGGCTCTCCAGGGTTTCAGCCAAAGTGATTGAACCTGAGACCTTCTGCATGCAAAGCACATATCTGTCTACAGCCTCGATTTGACCAGGAAACCCCGAAATTACAGAAGCCATCACGGCTTCCAATTGGATGTCCTGTTTTCAGTGCCAAGCTCTCACGCGAGTCAGCTGGCTCCTGCGAGAGATCAGTACCAAAAGATATGCATGTTCCATGCAAAGGAAGGCACCCAAGTCAGAGTCCATGGAATTGGAGGAGAGGGAGCTACTGGTGGTGCAGTTCAGCCAGCCCCCACCCCACCCCCCTGCAAGGCCCTGAGACCACACCTCCTTTGCCTGATGCCACCACCATCAGAGGAGAAGAAGCCAAGGACGTTGAGGACAACAATGACAACATTGAAAAGGAGGAGGAGCTGGAGGAGCTGGTGGGGTGCTCACGGAAGGTAGCTGCTGTTGGTAATGGAAATGGGGAGGCTGGGGCAGAGAAGCCCAAGCTGGCACACATGGGAGTGCAGCACCAAAAAGCATGCACCCCGGTTTTAATTGGTGAAATGTTGGAGGGCATGAAAGCAGAGACTACCACTGAACCATGTTCCTTCATTATACTGTCAGACCATCGGGACATCAAGCTCAGTATTGCCTACACTGACTGGCAGGGATTCTCCAGGTTTCCAGCCAGGGAGACAATCATAGCCTTACCTGGAGATGCCATTGGGGATTGAACCTGGGACCTGCTGCATGTAAAGCAGTGCTCTAACACTGAGCTGCTGCCCTTCCTCTGACATAATGGCTTCCAGTTCTTGGAATGCAAAACCCTGGTTTACCCTGAGCAGTGCCTGAGGAGGATCTCTCAGGGCCAGGGGGCAGAGCAGAGTCCACCAAAAGTGTTGTCTGGGGACAGTGGGTTGTCATGAAATCCAAGGCAAAAACTATCTCTTCCCCTTTGGCAGAGGTAAGGAGGAACCCTTTTCAACCTGAGGGCTTGTTGTTGTTGTTGTTGTTGTTGTTGTTGTTGTTGTTGTTGTCACTTTTCTGGGTGCCAGAGCCAAAAATGGGGCAGAGCAATAAGTGTGCATTTAACCTTTGTTAAGAAGACCATACTCCAGCTGTGCAAATTCAGGGGTTTCTTTCTGCAGCCCCTGTCTTTTTCTCCTCCCTCTGAGCATGCAAGAGGGGCAATCAGAGTTCAAGGAAGTGAGAGGAGTGGCTTGGGAAGGATGGACATGGCTTGGGGTGAGTCCTGAGGGCCAGATAAAGAAACTTGAAGGGCCACATTCAGAGCCTGAGGTTCTCCACTCATGACCTAAGGCTGACAATAATGGATATTTGGGGAGGGGGCAGAGAGAGAAAAGAATGAAGGGTGGAGGTAAGGAACTTGGCTTCACTCTTCTGGTAAAGAGCCCAAAAGCATCAGCAAAACAAAATGAACCAGCCTGGCCAGTTTCTTCCCTAGCCAGTTGGCAACCTGTCTTGGCATTCTCCTTCCACTCTCGTTATCCATTCTTCCCCTAACACTGCCAAGCTCCTTTTTTCTCAGAGATGGGAAACCTGCGGCCCTCCAGATGTTTGGGGTCTACAACTCCCATCAGCCCCAGCCAATGTGGCCAACATTTAGGGGAATGTGGGAGTCACCTTCCACAAACATCTGGGGGGACCCACAGAACTTTATGCTCAGGCAGACATCACCAACCTGGTAATGTACCCTCCAAACATTCTGGACAGCAGTATCATCGGCCTCCAGCATATATGATAGTTATAGTGTGTCATTTCCAGTTACAGAGAGACCCTGAGACTGAACCATCATTTTGATTAGGGCCACTAACTTGTATCCAGATACTCAGAGTAGACCCATTAAAATGGATAGATCTAGGATCTGCTCTGTTTATGCCTAGGGTTGGACACAGCCCATAATCTCCCAAATATTATCAAACCGGATTTGAATCAAAGCTTGTTATTTCCTCATTCTCTTGCTCCCACTCTTGCTCTTTCTGACACACACACACACACACACACACACAGTTCCTGGAAATCTGCATTTATTTATGTGTTTTTAAAAAGAAAGTCTGCTCGGGTTTTATGTACATGTGCTGGCCCTCACTGCTAGATGAAGAACTTGTTTCTGCCCGACTCTTTAATGCATAAATCGGAGTGATATATAGTAGGCAAAGCAAGAGATAAAGGCACAGCAGGTGAATCACACGGCTAAGCAAGAACTGACACTTTGATCCAACAAGTGCCATGCCCCCTGCCTCATGCCTTTGAAGAGTGGGATGAGCATTTTTGAGCATAGGCCTTAGCATGGTGAACAACAGGCATCCCTGCACTGGGAAAGCGAACAGGCACTTCCGCAAGTGGGCTGGGACTATGAGGTTTGTTCAAGTCAGAGCTGGCATCTCTTGTGTCCTTGGAGATAGATCTGACTTACTCTCAGGCACTTCACCCAGATGAGGCTCCTTACTGACCAGAGGGGCTGACAGAAGCCCCATAACAGCTGTTTGATGAGACTTGTCCAGTATCACAGGGAGCAGGACACATCTGTGACAACTGCCTGGAACTGCCACCATGTTCCAGCTCCTGATTCCCTTGATTACTGACCCTCTGAGCCACCTCTGACATTTCTTGAGGCCCCAATTTCTCCCCCCTCATCTCTCCCTGCCCTGGGCCATCTTGCTCCAGCTCCCTGATCTCTTCCCATACCTCTCTGGGATGTGCCCATCCCCTCCATGACATCTACATGGGGATCGTGACAGTAAATGTCTTCCTGAGAGTAAATGCAGACTCTGCTGTCATGGAGCGCACCAGCTTGCCACCTCTCGTGTGGATAAAGGTGCCATGGTCCATCTAGAAGATAAACTGCACAAAACTGCCTTGACTTGGGTCAGAACTTGGTTCATCTAGCTGAGTACCGCCTACTCTGATTGGTAGCAGCAATGCAAGCTCAACAAATCCATTTACCAAAACAACAACAACCCTGACTTTTTGCTATTAGGACAGCGATAGGAGAAAGTGGGGTCAATGAATGACTGATACATAAACACTGCATGAAGAAATCAGGGGTAAAGTTCATTGATGTGTAACCATCCAGTAGACAAATCAGCACAAATGCTCAGTAAAGACCAAAGACTGCCTAACATCCACATAGAGCTTTGTGCAAGCAAATCAGGCCGAACACCATTTACTTGAACCTTGTGTATTAGTGTGTTTGAAAACCACATCGTTCTAACCCCTTCTTCTCAAGAAAATTGAAGCAAAGAGCAAATTTTTAAAACCATGGCTTTCGAAAGCACTCAGTTCTTCTCCATTACTATGCTTTAAGGTGCAGCTGGGTGCCCAAAGGGAGGGGTGCCACTTTCCTGCCTCCCATCATGGGTGGGGAAATGGTGCTGGGTTAGAGGGACCTTTCAGTCCAGTCCAGTAAGGCTCCCCCTTTGTGTTCTTAGTTGGCTGGTGAGAAATGCATAAACAGACATCAATTCCTTATGTGCCTGTAGGCATATCCTCATGCAGTAAGCACTAAGAAGAGCCTGATGGATTATGCCATTGCTGCCTTCTGCAGGAGCGAATTTTGTAGTTTAGCTTCATGCACTGCTTCCTTTTGTCTGTCCCGAATCTTCCAACCTCCGGCTTCACCAGTTCTAGTGCTGAGAGAGAAAAAGACACACACCCTTTCTCCATGCCATGCCATGTTCTTTTCTTTTCCCACCTTGGGATAAGAAAAGAACTCTGAGCCCTGTCAAAATCTGGAGACCACGTTTGACCTCTCCATTCCCTCAGCATAGAGCAGAGGGTCCCTGCGCATTTTCTACTATCACATCATCCAAACAGCCTCAGTGGGCCTCCCGCTGCCACCGCGACGCAATTTCTGTTCTCATCCTGATGCAAAGTTTTTAACCCGAGGTACTACTTCTGGGTTAGTGGAGTCTGTAACCTGAAGCATCTGTAACCTGAAGCGTCTGTAACCTGAGGTACCACTGTATTCCAAAACTCTTGGTTCTGCTTGTGGTTTTCCCACAGGCATCTGCTTGGCTATTGTGAGAATATGATGCTCGACTGTATTCTGCTCTGGTCAGACCTCACCTGGAGTACTGTGTCCAGTTCTGGGCACCACAGCTCAAGAAGGATACTGATAAGCTGGAACGTGTCCAGAAGAGGGCAACCAAAATGGTCAAAGGCCTGGAAACGATGCCTTATGAGGAACGGCTTAGGGAGCTGGGTATGTTTAGCCTGGAGAAGAGAAGGTTAAGGGGTGATATGATAACCATGTTCAAATATATAAAAGGATGTCATATAGAGGAGGGAGAAAGGTTGTTTTCTGCTGCTCCAGAGAAGCGGACACGGAGCAACGGATTCAAACTACAAGAAAGAAAATTCCACCTAAACATTAGGAAGAACTTCCTGACAGTAAGAGCTGTTCGGCAGTGGAATTTGCTGCCAAGGAGTGTGGTGGAGTCTCCTTCTTTGGAGGTCTTTAAGCAGAGGCTTGACAGCCATCTGTCAGGAATGCTTTGATGGTGTTTCCTGCTTGGCAGGGGGTTGGACTGGATGGCCCTTCTGGTCTCTTCCAACTCTATGATTCTATGATTCTATGATTCTAGATGAGAGATTGGCCTGGTTCAGAAGGGATCTTCTTACATTTTCATGGCTGACTGGGGATCCCCCAAATTTTAGCACAATGCTTTGGATAAAGGGCTAAAGAATCCTGGCACGTTGAAATTAATGGCCATGACTAACTTAAGTCTATTAATTTCAATGGGCCTACTCTGGGTAAAATTTAGTTGGAGTACAACCCAGTCAGACACACACAGAGTTGCATAGCATCACACTTTTGAGTTCCAAAACCAGTATTCAAAGTTCAGAATTGACATTTGCTACCGAAATTCCATGGTTTTGGTTAAACTGGAGAAAACTGGTATATTAAAAGCACACTCAATCATTTTTCAAATCTCCTATCCAATCCTGTCAAATACTGACAGATACTGCATGTCGCATATCAAACACTGATGGCTTCGCGTCAGATTCTGTCAGATACTGCTGCTACTGCACAGCGAGCCATCAAATGTGATCAAAAATTGGCAAAGTCTCACTGAGATCTTATTTCTGCTAATTTCCATGTTGACACAGGTAGGCTTGACTACAGGTCCACTTATCACTCACACACTCCCAGAGCTAGACAAAACATCTAACTAGCAACAGGTGAATATGTCAATTTCAGTGTCCCTAAATCAACTTTAGGACTTGTTTTCCCAGTCTTAAGTGTAGTTATCCACATTTTTACATTAGTTTTTGGGTTTATTTTTTTAATATCCTCGGGAAAATCCACCAGCATTTTAACATGAATTTCTCTGAATAGATACATTTTGCAAAGCTGTTTCCCCTAATAGAATGCATTTTTAAAAAAAATAATAATAACTATACAGTGGTGCCTCGCTAGACAAAATTAATTCGTTCCACGGGTCTTTTCTTATAGCGAAAAATTCGTCTAGCGAATCCCATTGGAATGCATTTTTTGCAATTTTTTTGCCCATAGGAACGCATTAATTAAATTTCAATGCATTCCTATGGGAAACCGCGATTCGCTAGACAAATTTTTTGTAAAATGCATTCGTCTAGCGAGGTAACCTCTGCTCGAAAAATCATTTCGTTAAGCGGAAATTTCATTAAGCAGGGCATTCGTTAAGCGAGGCACCACTGTAATGCATTTTTGTGTGTTATTTCCACTAAGATATACATATTTATACACGGTTTTTGTATTTATGTACATGTTACTTGGCTGGAGAACTGCATTGCAAAACTTAACTTTAAAGGGTGGCCATGTGCTCACTTCTCATGCTGTTTCAGAACGCGTAGAATATGCAAGTTTGCCTTTAAATGTAAACTGAATAAAAATTCTTCCCTTTCCCTATCTCTCCCAAATGTGTGTGTGTGTGTGTGTGTGTGGATTGTAAAGAAAGGAAACTGTCTATTGTCCCTGCCACTCTGGTTCCAGATGCTCACCCTGTTTTTTCACTGTCCAGAGTTGTCTGCTTACCTAAAACATACCAGGTCTGGAGCCCCCCACCCCACCCCCAACTATTAAGTTGCCATACACTTTACAATGGCCATAACCTTTTTGACTGTCAGGCTTCGCTACAAGTTAACCATTGCAATAATCAGGTACTTAGCGTTCAGGATAACAAGCTAAGATTTGTGACTTATTAGCAGTAAAAAGTGGGGGTGGGGGGGGAGTGCTCACTACTTGTTTCATATAAGGGTTTTGTTTTGTTTTGTTTAAAGTCATTTAAAATGTTTGATGCAAACCAGGAATTTCATATGGAGTCACTTTATTCTGATATTTTGTCGCTGCACAAAGCATGTTGGACTGTTCGTTTTGATTTGTGATGTTAAATAAAGCCTTTCCAAATAAAGGTAAGAAAGGAATGGAACGCAATACTGAGCAGGGACAGAATACAGCTCTTTCTCTTCATTCCTAGTCCTCATGGCCGTTAAGATGTACATGGAAATTAAACCTCAGAAACCCCTCATCCCTCATGCTGGGGGTGGTGGAAGTTAGAATCCAGCAACACACAGGGACCCAAATATTGATCCAGAGGGACTTCTAAATGACTACAAGCGAGAGCAGGGCAAAGACTAAAATAACAAAATGACACTAGGGTGGCAAAATGGTGGTGGAACGTTGGCAGTTGCCATATACCAAATTAGAACATTGATCCGTCCAGCTAATGATTGTCTTCAATGACTGGCAGTGAGGACTTTAGGGTTTGGGGTTGGATTTCATCCTTTCCTAGGGAATAAAATAATAATAATAATAATAATAATAATAATAATAATAATAATAATAAATTTATATGATTTTAATAGATTTTATATATCACATCGTTTTAATTCTAACAATGTTTAATTGTTTTTAAATGACCCCCCCCCACGTTTTTAGCTGTTCTTGGTTTTATCTGTAAGTTGTTTTGAGTCCTGTTAGGGAAAAGGGTGGGTATAACAACAACAACAACAACAACAACAACAACAACAACAACAACAACAACAACAACAACAAGGATTGAACCTGGGATCTTCTGTATAATAGGCAGATGTTCTACCATTGAGCTATGGCCATTCCTAATGTGATGTGGCATTTCAGACCAGACCTAAGATTTAAGGACAGTGGAATGGGTGTAGGTGTGTAAAGGACAGGGTCGGGGGGTGGGGACAGAATTTGGAACAGTTCATCAGTCCATTGGAATGGTTGGAGCAATTCTGGATTCTCCAGATTTCTGGCTGAGTATGTGTGGTAACACTATTCTTGCCCGCAGGATGATGCAAATAACAGAGCTTTACAACTGGTTGCACACCAAAGTGGTAGCTGAAGTTCCCACAGTGCACCAAGGGCTGTCTCTCTAGCAGCCAAGAACAGAACAAGGCAATGTGTGACGTGCCTAGTGCAGCCGATTCTGCCTTAAAGGAAGAGAAAACCGGTTTGCCTGCTGCTGAAACAAACGATACAACAACAAAAAAAGTACTTTAAAAGATGCAGCAGTGCACGACACATCTCTCCCGGGGTTAGGGAGGATGCTTCGGTGAAGGAGACATCTCCCACATTTCTTCTAACCACCATGCCAAGAGGCAGCCACAGATGTCCACTACATGATCAGGTTAAAAATGTGTTGGTGATGGAGCAGCGATGACAGTATATGGTTCATGGTGCACTGCAGTTTTGAATGCTCTAGAGAGCTCTGCGGTGGGACCTGCCTAAAGGGTGAGGATTTGTGGTGTAGGGATGCTCAAGAAAATGCATGGGTTTTATTGTGGAAAGGGACAGAAGGAAAAAAGAAGGGAGTTCCACACACCACTCACCCTCTGCCAGAAGAATTTAAAGCCCACAGAATAATTTAAAGGGACATAAAGGCATACCTCCACTGCACTTTTACAACGAAAACCATGGATAGGAGACAAATGATTATTATCTGAGATATATGTACATCTATATAAAGATTTCTGTATGCAAACCCCAAAATCATGGGTTGTATCCATTATTAATCTTCCTGAGCTGGCCCACTGAAATTTTTAAACAGGACTAAGTGGGTGTCCACCTTGAGTAAAACTTAGTTGGAGACCATCCATTGTGCATAGGAAATCTGGATTTTGCCACCTGTATTTTCTGCCTAATTTATTGTGCTTTTTCTAGCAATGAGGGCTGGTTGCAATGGACACTCTAGACCAGGCATCCCCAAACTTCGGCCCTCCAGATGTTTAGGGCTACAATTCCCATCTTCCCCGACCACTGGTCCTGTCAGCTAGGGATCATGGGAGTTGTAGGCCAAAACATCTGGAGGGCCGCAGTTTGGGGATGCCTGCTCTAGACCATCCACATCTACATTTAAAGCAGGGTCACGCCTTAAGGATTCCCACAAAAAGAATACTGGGAACTGTAGTTTGTTAAGAGTGCTCAGAGTTGTTGGAGACCCCCTCTTCCACTCACAAGACTACAATTTTCAGCGTTCCCTGGACAGAGGGCTTGACTGTTAAACTACTCCTAAAGTCAGGTTTGAGTGGAGATGTCCTTAACCTTCTTCTGGTGCTTTCACTTGCAACTCTCCAGAGGCCACACACACACCCTTCAGCCCATACTTTGCCTCCACCCCCTTGAGTTGGCTGACATCTGTCCTTGAACTCTTATAATGCATCCTGCTTGACTGGATGCAGGATGGAGAGGGGTGGGTTGAGTGTGTGTAGAATCTAGCCCACTGTAAAAATGGAAGAATTTACTTTTGTTTCTCTGCCTACTTTTTGTCCTTCACTCTGGCCACAACTGGCATGTGCCCCCCCCCCGAAGGTTGCCTAGATGGGAATGCAGCCCTCGATCTGAAAAAGGTTCCTCACCCCAAGCATATCCTCCAACATTTCTCTGATGGAAATAGGGATGTCTCGTTCCATAACGATTTTTTATTATTATTAATACCCCACACATCTTACTGGGTTGCCCCAGCCACTCTGGGCAGCTTCCAACACATATAAAAACATAATATAACATTTAACATTAAAAAAACTTCCCTATACAGGATTGCCTTCGGACGGCTCGGGGGTCAGATAACTCCATACCCTCCAGCATTTCTCCAATGAAAATAGAGACGTCCTAAGGAAAAGTGACCAAACTGCGGGAGGCAGTGCAAGACCGTAGTGCCTGGCATGCACTAGTCCATGGGGTCACGAAGAGTCGGACACGACTAAACGACTAAACAACAAAGGAAAAGTGGGACATTCCAGGATCAAGTCAGAAACCGGGATGGTTTCTCTAAATCGGGGATGTCCCTAGAAAATGGGGACACTTGGAGGGTCTGCCCTAGCATAATAGAGAGAAGAAAGGAGGTGTCATCCCTCTGGAGAACAACCTCTAGTCAAGGGCCAACAGTTGCCGACCATTCTTTTAAAGCCTGATCTCCATTGCTGCAGAAAGGGAGGGCTGAGCAAAAACAATTTTCGTGTGTGTGTGTGTATAAAAATGAGCTTAGTAAGCAACAGCTATCTTCATAACAGTTAATAAAGGGAGGCCTTTAAGCACTAAGTAGGAAATTATACCTACTGTCTCTCTGCTAGGTTAAAGCTTCGGCTCCTTTAATTATGTATGCCCTATTTTTATTTAACGGGTGTTATGTGGGGAGGGGGAGGTGGTGGTGGAGAATAATCAAAGCCGACTCTTCTCGAGGTTGCTCCTAGGGCAGATGCAAAATGAACTGGGCAAGCAAAATGATGCACCATAATCAAGTGAAATTTCTCAGATAATGGCACCTGAACATCACACTCAGATAACGAAAATATGTGCCCCCGGCCATTTAGAGGCACTGCACATGCTACTGTCGGGAGAAGATGTGAAATACCAAACGCTGTAGTTCATTTTAAATGTCTGGTGTCTCTCCCCACCCCAAAATATATTAAATGGCTATGCAAGCATCATAGTATTAGTCATACTCAGGAACAGACCCACTGAAATTGATAAGCATGGCTGGCTTAGGTTCACTGATTTTAATGGCTCTACTCTGAGCAGGTTAGTTGGCTGCAAGCCCATGACTGCAGATGAGATCTGATTCTTATGCTATGATAGTGACCTGATGATCTTTCACTCCTGCCTTTCTTCTGTTCCAGATTGGAGCCCAATGAATGGAGGATTTGCTTCAGGGTGGATGGGGAGGGGGAGAGTTTTGATTTGATTTGCATTTAAAGGCAAACCTCCTTGATTCTAACTTTCCAGAATAATAAGTGGATTGAAAGGCGGCCATCCTTTGAAATCCACACTCCTCTGAATGTTGCAGTGCATCTTCGCAGCCAAGTAACAGGTACAAAAATTGCAAATGTTAAGGTAAAGTATGTATCAAAATGCACAAATCATTGATAATAGATGGAGGAAAACTACTTTGCAGAAATGTTTGTATTAGTCAAAACGGCATTCGAACCAGGAAAAAGAACCTGTGAAATGCCATTGAATTTTCAAGCAGACTTTTTAAAAAGGGATTCTCAAACTGCAATGGAAAGGTGAGGAACTGGGCAGATAACTGGAAAATTGAGAGAAACCAAAATTGACAAATTTTCCACTGGGAAATTGAGAGAAACCAAAATTGACAAATTTTCCAGTTCAAGGGACAGGGTGGCCATATGCCCTAAGTTACATGGGACAGTCCTCTGTTTGAAGAGCTGTCTGGTCCAAGTCCCTTATAAGAGATAAAAACATCTAAGAGGAGAGAGCATCAGGGACCTCTGAAGTCACCCCTCAACAGTGAGCACCTGGACAGCAGAGAGAACAAGCACAGAGGCTACTTGGTCACAACCTTCCCCAAAAGGTGAGATGTACCGCCTTTCTATTTAAATCATACTTCTTTCCAAATTTCTATATCTACATATAAATGGAAATATGCAAATATTACGCAAATTGGTGTCCTTTTAAAATAAAATAAAATCCTCTGTTATCTGGTGATACACAGCAGTACAATCCCTTCCCTGAAATGTTCAGGATCCAGCTGCAATCAACAAAATTGCTAGTCCTTTTATAGCAATGGTGTAGCAGTGTTGGGTTACAGGATTTCAAAGACCTGTTAACTGTTTTTGCAGGAAGATTTCTGTCGCCAGCATCCTAGAGCATGAAAGGGGAGCGTTTTAGCCACTGAGAGATCTCCCTTCACTTCATGCTGATTGGAGAGAATCAGAGTGAAATAATGTGAGTCAGCCACAGAGGATTGGCTCCTAGGGTCACTCTGGAGAAGATGCACAGGAAGAACACCAAGTTGTTGTTGTTGTTGTTGTTGTTGTTGTTGTTGTTGTTGTTGTTGTTGTTGCTGTTGCTGTTCTATCTGCTCCAAAGCCAAGCATTTAAGAATGCAGTACTGAAAACACAAGGTGCTTCAATTTCAAGAGAATAGTGTACAACTATTCACTAGAACAGGGGACCCCAAACTACGGCCCGGGGGCCGGATGCGGCCCAATTGGCCTCCCAATCCGGCCCGCGACAACCCCCGCCGCTCGCCGCTGCCGCCTGCTCTTACGGCGCGCAGCGCAGCGGCGCTCTTCCAGGTCGGAAAAAAGCGCCGAAAATCATTTGTGCGCATGCGTATGGGCCTCTCCCGACCCAGAAGAGGTCATTTCTGGTGCACTTCCGGGTCGGGGGAGGCCCATACGCATGCGCACAAACGATTTGCGGCGCTTTTTCCGACCTGGAAGCGCGCCGCCGCGCCAGTAAGCGCCCGTGCGCATGCGCACGGGCGCGCACTCCCCTGCCCTCCGGCCCGCTGCACGATCGGCGCAGTGGGAACCGGCCCTAAGCCCGGTAAGTCTGGGGACCCCTGCACTAGAACTTCATGGAAAACACAAGTCACTATGAAAGACGATATTGGAACACTCTACATCGTTTGCCCACATATGTACACAGAAAATATATCTAGCTGAAAGACAGCACATGGAGAACTGCTTGATTATTTCATTGCATCCGTAATTATTATAATTGTATAACCTTAACAGGTTGTATGGCATTGAAAGAGGTGTGGCTGTGACTATCACAATGGGACCTTGCGCTTCTGAATTTCCCACTACATTATTGGGCATTAGGAGGTAGAATGTGCAGGAAGGTGTTCTATTTTAAAACCAAATATGAAACACCACAATAAAATTAACTTTAAGTATGTTTGGCTACATGTAATTTCATTCTGGCAGTTCAGCATTGATTCTGCAGCCCCCACTACCCCCACCACCACTTAATTTGTGGCTACAGGCTAATCTGTGATCCTCACACTGTTTCTACTAATGTACAAATGTCCGTGGCCATCGATGAGTTAAAGGATCTTGTCAGCACAATCCTGGATTTTGGTGCCTCTGCAATGTCACTATTTTGAGGGAGGGATTCAAACACCTACCAGAATATTAGGTTTGCACAGTAGATTAAAGTGCTCTTTTGCCCTAGCAAGACACATCTACTTTTAAGAAGAACTAGGATTTTGGTGGTTTGGAAAGTGACGGGGAAATGCATTGAAAAGCACAGGATGAATGGGAAGATATGCTGGCAATTTAGGAACTGCCCCATATAACTGCCCCCCAAACAAATCAGAACACTCAGTAAAGACTAATTGTATCTAACCTTGGCTTAAGCTTTCTGCAAGAAGATCAAGATGAATGTTCGATCAACAGGCCACCTGGAGGGGCACTTACTCAGAAGCAAGCCCTACAGGCTTCAATAGGGCTAACTCCTAGACCAATGTGCCTAGGTTCACCATCACTGTGGATTAATAATCTGTGTGTGTGGAATTCAATCTGTTTGCAAAGCAGCCACAATTTCAAAAATCAGCACCTTTGTGATACATCAAAAGGAAGCATGCAATTACTTGCAATTCAATAAGGAAAAAGTGTTCCTGGTCTCTGGAAGGAAAGGGCTGTGTAATAATTTTCTTTGCATTCCCAGAGGCAGCAATACAATGGAATCACAGTAGCTGCAAGGCACACAGTCGAATGTTCCCTTCCCAAGAGTGGAATTCCATTCACTCCAACAGCGTCCGCTCAGTTTGAGATCTCTTTCCTCTTTGTAACATAGATTAAAAGGCAGAGGGATTCCAAATAAATTGGAAGTGGGTCGGAAAAATCAGCCTTTAAATTTGAAATCTACAGATCAAAGAGGGAAACTACACCTTTTCCTTTTTGAAGAGGCTCTTGTAGTGTTCTTTACCTCTATCTCAGGAGAACAAATCTACCCTCAGTTCCATGAGGACTAGAAACATCCTCAAGCATGAGAGCCTAAACTGGAGGAAATCCATTATTAGATGACTTGAATTTATAAATGTTACTTTAAAGCAGCCAACACTACTGTTCTTTATGTTTTGCCTGTGTAGGTTTCCCTCCATAAGGCTAAACAGCAGCTTTCAGGGAGCAGTTAGAACAGGAAAATGCTGTGGGGAGGAGGGAAAAGTTAGCCCTTGTCTTGCAGCACAACAAATCTGATTAAAAAGCAACTGCTTTGGAGTAAAGCAGAATGCATTTGGGAGATCCATGCCTGGACTGTCAATGTCACATCAGCTTTGAGATTATGTACAGACTTCCAAAGTGCATACTTCAATCTTAGCCCTCCTGCCCACAATGACTGTCAGTATAAAAATATGGAATTTTGCTGTATTGAATGAGATTTTGTAAAAATGTCACTTAAAAAAAAAAGTCATTGGATCTGGGCTCCAGCCCATACTCCAGGCCATGTGTCCAGGGGCAGTAGCATGAGGGGGTGCCAGAGGGGCTGTGGCCCCAGGCATGGATTTTTGAGAGGTGCAAAGCAGGCTCAGCGCTCCTCTCCTGGAGTAGGAGGAAGCAACATTTGTGGAGAGGAGCACTGGACCAGGCTGCGCTGGGGGCACCAACATGGGGGCACCTGGTTCATGCTGCCAAGTGCTGTCAGCTGGCCGGGCTGCCCCCCTGCGTGGGCAGGCAGGGAGGCAGCGCAGCATGGCTCTGCTTGGTTCCCGTGTGGTGCGGGGTTGCTCCGGCAGTATTGGCGGCAAGGGCTGGAGTGTCGCGGTGAGATCCTTCACCCTCCACAATCTGTGTCCCATCCCCAATGCACATGTACCCCCCAGTGCACCTGTCTGCCCCCTCTGGTGTGTGCATGCATGCCTCTGGCGCGTGTCCACCCACCTAGGCACCAGGAGCTCACACTATGCGGTTTCCTGTGTCTATACCACACTTTAAATACTGTAATAAAAAGCAGAATTCTGCAACTGGAACAGTTGAATTACACATCCTCAGTATATTCTGTATATTCTGCAACCTGGTGTGGCTTCTCTTATTCCATATAATATATCCTGCAGCTTCACAGGGCATAGGATTATCAGTAGCAATCTTTTTTAGCCACTTCTGAGACTTTACTACCGGAAGTCATTACCCTTCCACCTGCAGCATAATTTGAAACCATGAGGGCTAGAACCTCATTTGCCTCCCATGCACCCACAACCCAAATTCCTTACAGATCTAGATTCTGTGGCCAATACTACACTGAGAGGATTTCCTGAGCTGCTATGAGGTCACAACATACATGTATCCTTGCCACACACACACACACATATATATATGTATATATTGCTGGAATTGCTTTTTAGAAGAAGTCAAAGCTGCAACAAGCATTTGGCAGCCCAGTGCAAACAACAACAACAAAAGTTGGGGAACAGCTCTTCCTTTGAGGATTTCCCAATGGCCACTGATCTTTAGCCAGAAACTTTGCTGACAGAAGCTCCTTCCATCTGCTCAGCCGCCCTCAGGACTTTCTTGAGCCTGGACAAGCCACAGCACCAAAACCATCCACTTCAGAAGGAGAATGTGAGCATCAGCAGAAGCACAGCTGCAGCCCAGAGGGGACAGGTGTCATCTGCTTTCCAGGGCACAAGTGCCAGCTGGCATGGTGGCAACAGGTTGCAGGTGTACTGGCAAGGACAAAGCGTTACCAGCTCATTGGGAACTCATACCACAACAGAGCAGAGGGTGGTGGGCAGTAAATCAGGAAGTCCAACCGAGTGAAATCCACAAGAATTAGAAGGTAGGCTTGTGAACTATCCTGTAAAATGGGGGAGATTACTGGCAGGTAAGTTTTTAAGATCAGCTGGAGGGAAGCATGAGGCAATTATGAGGATCAGAATCCTGTGGGATGGTTCCCCGGCTGCCTTGGAAACTTCAGTATGCTCTTTCAAGGGTGCAAGCAGGATAGGAGAACAGTTGCCAAGTCTACTTTTCATAAGCAAGAGAAGATTCTTATAGCCGGGAGAAAGCAGAACATACTCAATGGTCTGTCTGTATATATGAACAATCCACATGAACTAATTCAGACCCTGCAATGGTCATCGGAGGTTGTTCTCCATGTGCCCCCAACACGTGAAGTCTGGTAGCAACAAACAAAAAACATGGGACTTCTTAGTGGTGGCTCCCTGCTTGTGGAATGCTCTCCCCAAGAAGGCTCACCTGGCACCATCAATATTTATCTTAAGGAACCGGGGGGTGGGGTGGGGATTTCTGTTCTGTCAGGCCTTTGGACTTTAATTGTCAGCAGGCTTCTTCGGAGGGTGGAATGTTTTAGTCCTGCCTTTTAAAATTATGAATAAGTTTAAGATTGTTTTGTTTTGTTTTCATGCTGGCTTTAATGTACGTGTTATTTAAGTCGCTTTGAGTTACTTTTGTAAAAGAATAAAAGAAAAGAAAACCAGTAAGTGTAATAACAACAACAACTAACAACAACAACAACAACAACAACAACAACAACAATTTTAAAACAAATACTTTGATGAAATTTCACAAATCTAAGCTTGCTTCCTTTTTTTTACATGTGGAAGGAGTTGCCCTGTTTTGTTGGTTTGGGTGGGGGCGGATTGCTTCTGGATAGGGATTGCTTTTTATCAAGGGCAAAACAGCCAGAACTGACAGTGACATCAGCTCAGACTTTGATAACTGTCTCATGAAAAATAATTTTGTCTGAGTTTGCTTTTCCCTCCTCCCTCCTAACAACTTTTCCTCATATGCCATATCCATTTTAGATTGTGACCCTGAGGAATGGAACCATTTCTGCAAGAGCCGCTTTTTGCCTAATGGTGGGGTATAAATGCTTTGAACAACTTTGATCTGCTGCTGCAGCCAGCATGACCAAGGGTGGGAGTTGTGGTCTGGCAACATTTGGAGATCCACAGGTTCTGCTATACCCCGACTTGTTAAGCCCTTGGGGACTGGCTACCATGGATCGGTTCCCACCTCTCACCATTCATGACACAGGCAATGAAGACATAAGCTGTGAAGCTGACGTGGCTCTAAATCACAGCTTTGTGGATGGAAATGACTTATGATCCAAAACAGCTTCTTGGAGATCTAAAGGGGAGGAGCAAGAATGATTTAAGAGCATTTGTACTTGACTGTTCTGAAGTGGCAAACGGCCCATATACCATCTCCACCCCAAGATTTATTCCTTCCACAGACTGGTTCCATCACGCCAAAAACCATCAAGGAGAAACTTGGACTTCCTCCTGGCTGCTGAAGAGGCAAGTCACCCATCAGGCTTGCTAATATTTGGCTATAAATAAAAAGGAGCTGTGCGTTCTGAAGGCATCTGGCTCTCGACAATTACCGTACGGATAGCCTCCAACCTCCCCGCGAGCATGTTAGCATAAATCTCCCAGCAGAGAAGTGTGGAAAGAGATAAGCAAGACGATAAGCTCAGCTTGACTTATGACTCTCCGGCAAATCACCTCTATTGCAAACACACACACACACACACACACACACACACACACCCCTCCTCAACCATCTTAAGGAAAAACTGGCAAAGGGTGCTTAAGAGAGAGGCTTTGCATTTTAAAACCGTCAGAGATGAGAAGCGCTAGAGACCTTATCACCTGTCAACATAGTTCAGATGTGGGGAATCTCAGGCCTTAGAGCCAGATGCGGCCCTCCAGTCTTCTCTACTTGGCCCGCCAGGGCTTTTTTAAGTCGATGCCCCTCACTGCTTCCTCCACAGTAGGAGACAGCAATGCTCCTGAATACCAGTTGCTGGAAACCACAGGAGGGGAGAGGGCTCTTGTGCTCAGATCTTGCTTGTGGGCTTCCCATTAGCTGGCAACTGTGAAAACAGTATGCTGGACTCTTCTTACATTGCCTTTACCTGGCTGGAATGAGTCCTTGAGCTATGATGTAAATAGATGATAGAGTCTAATCTAGACTCCATAATCTGTTGGCATTGCAGCTTAAGGACCCATCCTTATGGATGGGATAGAATTTTGTTTTGGATCAATGTAAACCTTTATGAAACAATACATAAAGGTTTCACACTTCATGAGTCAATGCATTACCCAAACACAGACATTCTTTAAAATTCGCACTTCTCTGAATTTTGCAATGTTGATCACCAGCCATGAGGTATATAAAAATGCAAATCCTTGGGCAAAGTGTGGCTTTAAAACCCATATATTTGTGAAAGTAACATTCAAAAATGCGTTCTAGTCGGAGAAATTTTTCGCAAAAAGGTAGGTCAGTCAAAATTGGATACAAATTTGTGTGTATTAGGATAACTTCACACTAAAATGCTGATGAATTTTCATGAGGAGTACCTTTATATAAAAAAAATGCAAACTTTTGTTGAAATGTTGAGAACTAAACTTAACACTGGAAAAATGAGAAACAAAGATAAGCCAAAATGGACCGATTCACCCATCACTTGCTCTGGGAAGATGCCAACCCAAAATGCTTTAACCGTCTATGACCCTGCCCCCTATTCTGGGTATGCTCTTTCTGCCTCCCCTTTTCCAAAGCCACTTAAATCATTTCATCTATACTCCACAGGCAGGCAGCTGCAATGAGAAAGAGTTCCTTCCAATGCAGTGGAAAGTAGTACAGGCTGACTGCTTTTGGAGAGGCTGAGTGGAGCTCTATGCTAGACCCTTTTGCTACAAGACCACAAGAACTGTTGATTGCAGAGGCTCTCCTGAACTAATTGAAGACAGCCCTGACTTTTGAACCCAAGCGCACTTGAGAAACTTTTAAGTGTTTTCTCCAACCGCGACAGGAGTCTTTGGGGACTGCTCACAGCTCGCGTCCAGTCACTTTGAATTCAGTTTAGAACTCAAACTTTCAATGAAGTCTCCATTTGAAAGGCACCCCCCACCCACCCAACCGACCCACCGTCTGTAATGGGATGTCAGCAAGCCAGAGCTACCAGCATGCCAAGGCAAAGCATTACCTTCTGATAAGCACCTCAAAGTGGGAAACACATCAGAAGAGCACATGCATTGGGTTCATTTCCCGGCATCTCCCAGTTTGGGCTGGGAGAGCTGCTGCCAGTCGGTGTTAACAGTACAGAGTTAGGTTGAGGAATGGCCTGGCTGAGCACAAGGCAGCTTCCTATGTGCCTAAAAAAAGGCAGGTTTCAGGAGGTCACTGGCAAAGTTCCCACTGGTAGACTGTCGCTGGGTGCTGCCTGCAGTCCTGGAGAGCCTACTGCCTCCGTGTCTCCGGGCGAAACATACCCCAAGTCTTTCGACCACTCTTCATGAGACTTGGGTTCCAGACCCACTCACCATCCCACCCAGCCCTGTAATCAATAGAAGGGTCCTAGACTGACAGATTACAGTGGAACATTTATGGCGACCAAATAAATAAATGTGCACAGTCTGTTTTCAGGTCAAAAATTCCTGTACTGAAAGGGAAGCTGGGCTCCACCTTGATCTTTCTTTGATCCCTGTGATTTTCAATTCCAACTTCAAAATAAATAAATAGTGAAATTGAGAGAGTTGATCTCTCTCTCTCTCTCTCTCTCTCTCACACACACACACACACACAGAGAGAGAGAGAGAGAGAGAGAGAGAGAGAGAGAGAGAGAGAGAGAGAGAGACTGAGCAGGATAAGTTTCCAGTTCATATTCCTTTAAAACAACCCCACGCCTTAATTATAGCTCTTTAAAAGCTCCTCTATACTTATCCCTAATAACACCCCATTTATTAGGGGCTACAGAAAGAGCACTCACAGTTCACGCTTCTCTGGCGGCTTCCCTGCTGAAAGCCAGAGGCCTGACCTGGGAAGAGTCCCATGAAAATTCTGCATGGGCTTGCCACAACTGCAGGGGGTGAACTAATAGATAAGGGGAAAGCGTTCCTCTTGTCTTTCAACTTGGCTTTGCCCTGGAGTTCAAGCAAGTTTCCTCCCAACTCTGTCTAGCCCACGTTTTTTGGAACTGCACTGTATAAGCTTATTAAAAAGCCTGGCGCAAAAACTAAAGGCCTGTACATCCCTGCTTTCCTTCCAGCGATGGACTTTGGTCTTCCAAATTTCAGCGGTGCCCCCTGTGCAAGGGCAAAGTTTGGTGACCGCTCACCGTCTCTCCTGTGCAAGGGCAAAGTTTGGTGACTGCTCACTGTCTCTCGCCTTCCAAAATAACAGGTATGAGAAAGATCAGGTTGGAAAATTACTTAAGACCATTAGGAAAACAAAATTTCACATTGTACTGCGGAGAGGGAGTCCCATGTGTCTGTATTTGTTGTATTTTTATACTAAAGCAAAAGTCGCAAATCCTATAAGTGACTAGTCCTCATGACTAGAAGATAGCCTTGAAAACATACAGATTGCAAAGCAAACAGATTGATTCCCTTGTCCCTTCCTATAACCAGCTGAACCAGTTATGCAAAGCATTAATGAAATCTATGCAGAACTACTTCATTGGCATATTTGTGGTTATTTCTAGGGCTATTCTTTATTTATTTGTTATTAATATGCTTCTCTTTCCTTTCAAGGAACACAGCATGGTATGCACCATAATAAAATACAGAGCAGCAATAATGATTGAAAACAAACTTGAGATAAAAGAACAGCAGAATTATGTTTTATCATTCTGATGTTCTTGTTACTTGATGCAATGTATTTTATTGGAAGCAGCCTGGGAAGGTGGGGGGGTGGCGTTGACCCTTAAATAAGCCATCTCTAAATACTAAAAAACAAATAAAATATCTCCCAGGCATATAAATTTGGTGTGTCTCCATACTGATTGTATACATAAAAGCTCTGCAAAATATCTTCTTCTACAAAACAACAGAAGATTTAATTTGCACCTGATGTTTTATATCACCTGGAATATGCCAGAGCTCAGCTTTAGGTCCCTTCTAAGTGTCAGTTTTGTTGTGCATTCATGCTGATTTTGTTCTAGCAATGGTATTGGTGCAGTTATATGACGTCCTACTTTCAATACTGCTTGTGCCTGCAAAATTTTCAATGAGGACATACCGCTACATTTCCATCAGTGCCCTGTAACTTCCTACTGAAATCTTATAACTTTCCAACTCACAAACATCCTGGCTTATTTATTGTCTTGTTTTTGCTGCAGTAAAGCATGCCACCCCCAGACAGCAATCATACAATTCATACAGAAATAATAAAGCAGAATGATGTATAGATCCACCACTGATTCACTACTGTATCAGGACAGTTAAAAGAAAATCATTCTTCATGCAACACATAGGGCTTATCCACACTTACCATTCCTCTGCTCTTTCCAGGAACAGCCCATGCTTCAAAACTTGGTGTGTATTTTTGGCCCTGGAGCTTTCCCTGCAAAAACCTGCTCTTCAAAGCTCAATCGATGCAAATGACAATCTGCAGAAAACCTAAATTGACGTTTGCTCCGACTGAGAGCTAAAGAGCAGATTTTCATGGGGAAAGCACCAGGGCAAAAAGAAAAAAGAAAGAAGGCTCAGACACAGAGCTTTTAAGCACTTACCTTTACCTTTACCTTTACTCTTCCTAGGCACAAGTAAGTATGGATAAGCCCATAGTTCAACTCACTTCCAAAGGAGATAGTGATGGCCACCATTTTTTTTAAAGGATTAGACAAATTCATGGAGTAACAGGGCTTTTTTGCAGCTAAAACTCACCTCTCAGGTGGGCGCCATTGCCTCTCTAAGAGCACGAGGAAGGTGAGTTCCAGCTCTTCTTTTTCTAGAAAAGCAGCACTGGTTATTGATGTCTACTAGCCATGATGGCAATGCTCTGCCATCACAGTCAGAGGCTTCAATGCTCCTGAATACTAGCTGCTGGAAATCACAGGAGGGCAAAGGGCTCTTGTGCATAAATCCTGTTTGCAGGTTTCCTACGGACATCTGGTTAGCCACAGTGAGAACAGGGTGCTGGAATAGATGGGCCATTGGCCTGATGCAGAAAGCTCTTCTTAAGTTCTTGTTTTTCTATTGATAACATGCTGCAGAATCATGAGCGTAGCCAGGGGGAATGGGGGAGCAGCTGTCCCCCCCCCATCAAGTAAACAAATAAAAATACTTAACTAAAAGTAGGAATTGTGGAAATATCTTGACAGACTTTTCTGAGCACTTGGGGTTCAAAGAAAGTAATTGAAAACAACTGCCGTTGAGACATTTCGTTCCAAATCTGCTAGGCAGAGCCAGGCAGAGGACGACGACAGGTGAGCGTCCTGGCCCCCCAAACATAAACCCTGTCCCCACTGCGCCCATATGCACAATACACCCACCAAAAGGAGGGAACCATTCTATTTCTGAGCTTGTGCAGAGTGCAAGTTCCTCCAGACTGCTTGTCTGAAAACTGAAGCACAGGGAGAGTCCCTGGCAAAATCAGGCTGTGCTGGTTCTCTGCTTGGAGCTCCTATTGAAGATGCTAGTAAAACCTTCCATCATCGCCCCACGCCTCCCTCAAATGGGTGTTGCTGAGCATTTGCTGCTTCTCCTTTTTTATGGCTTCATAAAAACAGCTGTTCCAAACATCACCTCCAGCAGCATTCTCGCTGGGATGTGCTTTTCTCTCTCTCTCTCTCTCTCTCTCTCTTTGAGACCTCAGCTTGGCCTTTATTGCAACGTGAGCAAAAGCCCCTGCATTATGACAGCAGGGGTGGGTACCGTGTTTCTCATATTATAAGACATGTCTTATATTTATTTTTTCCTCAAAAAAACACACTATGGCTTATTTTCAAGGGATGTCTTATTTTTTTCCTCCTCCTCCTGCCGCGGCCAGCATTGCTGCTGCGCCTATCACTATGTCTTATTTTCGGGGTATGGCTTATATTCCTTGAATGCTTAAAAATCCTGCTATGTCTTATTTTATGGGTATGTCTTAAAATATGAGAAACAGGGTAGCTATTGAAGGGAAGGTGGGAGATTTATTTAAAATTGGGGGGAGGAATACTTGAAGGGAGGGGAAGGGAGGCAGTGCCTATGTGGACACTCTGTACCCAAAAGCACATTGCATTCACTTCACCTCCCCCCCTCACAGGATTAAACCAGAGAGGCTATTACTACATTGTGGTGCAATAAGAGAGCAAAGAGGTTGGGGACTTTGGGCCCAGGAGCCAAATCCAGGCCTCTGAGTCCCGGGACTCTCTGCAGGTCATACCCTCTTCAGACATTCTGTATAGCTGAAATGCATATTTAAACTGTGATAATGCCTCTAGAGGAATAATGGAGAGGGCCATATATGTATGTGCCTAAACCTCTAACTTTTGCAAAGCTGGAAGGTAACCTGTCATGCAAAGGTAAGAGTCATGTCCCTTGTTCTGCCCAACTTTGCCCCCAGCTCCATCCACTACTGGTGTGTGACCACTGCGCTCCCCCCCCCGAAGGTTCTCTTTGAAAGAATGCAGTCCACAGGCTCAAAAACCCTCCTATGATTTAAAAAAAAATGTGCGTGGACTTAGAATTCTGAGTTCACCTCCCCAATCATCCACAGCGCTCTCTAGGTGGTCTTGGGCCAGTTGCCACCTCTTAGCCTAGCCTACCTCACAGGGTCACTGCAAGGAAAAACAGGAGTGAACCCTGTCTACCACAACCCTGAACAGAAGTGGATTTAGGGCACTGCAACTGGTTCCACCTCACTGGGCACAAAGGTTAGCGGGTACCGCAAGGAGGCATAACTATGATGTAGTAAATTGAGCAGAATAGGTGAGAAGTCCATTGGGCTAGAGATGTGGGGCACAATATAGAGAAGGAGTTGTTGGGAAATTTGTGGAAATCAAATTTAAAATTCACAGCATGTTATGCTCTAAAAGAGAATTTTATGAAAATGATTTGTGGATGGTACCTGACACCAAGTAAGTTAGCAAAAATGCATAGGTCTGAGTCAAATATTTGTTGGAAATGTAAAGAAGCAGAAGGAACATTTTATCCTATGTGGTGGACATGCTGAGTGGCTAAGGATTTGGGGGAAATGGTTTATAACAAATAAAAGGAACTATTTAAGTTGACTCTTGGAGGTGCCGAAAAGGCAGGCGAACCTATTCCTATATGCAACAACAGCAGTGAGAGTATTATATGCGCAAAAATGGCAGGATGAGGAGATACCTACAAAGGAAGAATTAGTGCCTTCTGGACACTTATCTTTTTTATGGGAGCGGCAAACATTTTTGATGGGGACCATAATGGAACACAACTTTGTAGGACCTAACCCTGCTTCCTGCCCCCTGAAAAGCGAGCCTATGTGCATTATCCCTTCCCTTTCATCTGCATAGCCCCACATGTTCAGTCTCTTGGTCACATGAATGTGTGACGGAACACTGAGAACTTGTTTTTTTAATGTATCAGAAAGATAAAGAGATCAGAGGTGACCTTCGGAGGCAAGTCCAAGGATGGAGAATAGTACCCCTGTCTGTGGTATCCTCCACACTGGATATGTCAATCACACAGTAATAGTACATAAGTCATGGGGAGGCAACCTAAGGCCCGTGGGCCGGATGCGGCCCAATCACCTTCTCAATCTGGCCTGCGGACGGTCCGGGAATTAGTGTGTTTTTACACAAGTAGAATGTGTCCTTTTATTTAAAATGCCTCTCTGGGTTATTTGTGGGGCCTGCCTGGTGTTTTTACATGAGTGGAATGTGTGTTTTTATTTAAAATGCATCTCTGGGTTATTTGTGGGGCATAGGAATTTGTTCTTTTCCCCCCAAAATATAGTCTGGCCCCACCCCCACAATGGCCTGAGGGACAGTGAACTGGCCCCCTGCTGAAAAAGTTTGCTGACCCCTGACACAAGTGGTCAATTTATACCGTCCACACATCACTCATTGCTCTGCAATGGTTCTCCAATGTTATTGCATTATTGCAATTACAGAGGGGCACTCTTGCACTATAGGACAACAGAAGTGGGACCAAAACACCCTGGAACATATGCAGCCTGCAAAGTTAGGGGATTTGAGCTGGGAGTTGCACCCACCCCAAAAGCAGGGTGGCATCTAACAACCCTGATCCCAAATCATCAGGAATGGAACAAGAAGAAAGGACATCTGGAGAGGCTTCAGAAGCACCCTAAAATGTCAGAACTTCATTGATAAGGGTTTTTTTAAAAAAAATTGAAAATAAATAAATAAAACCCTTAACACCTATGTTAATACCATCACTGCAGGGAAGTGTGAAAAATGCATAGTGGTATTCTAAGACTGATCAGAGTGCACATCTTTCCTTTAGCAAAGACAGCACGCAGGGCTTGTTTATCTAAGAGTTGGAACACATACAAGAAAATAGCTATACTTCGTGCTGTGGTGAAGCAAGACTTGACTGGAAACAGGTTTTTACGGTAATTTTGCGGTTGTGACAGCTTTTTTTAGAGAAGGAGAGAGAGCATACTTCTGTCAGAGAGAGACCATTTTTAATTTAATTGAAGACACTATCAAGAGTAAATATACTTTCTTTTTTAAAAAAATAAAATAAAAACAGCATGGGGGAAAGATTCAAAGCTAAGTCATCAGATGCAATTTGTGTTCATAAGATGGAATGATATGCCTCTCTTCCCCCCCACCCACCCCCTTCATTGCTACCCCCTCCATAAAAAAAAGTCCTCTGCTGGATCTGTTTGGAGGCTGCCTCGTTTCAACCTATCCTCAAATAGGGAACACAAGAGAGCTGAAGATAGCTTGAAAAATATATTTGGGAAAGAGAAAACACATGGTCTAAAGTGTGGTACAAAAGTCATATTTCATGCATGACTTTGGGGAAGGTTAATAAGGATTAGAACCATACTTCTGTGGAGAAACTACAATCAGTCAAGGCCCCATAATTAATTTTTTTCGCTTTAGATCTTGGATAGGGGTTTTTTCAGTTTGTGGGGCGAGGGGGGTGGAGAAGATATGGGAAAGGGGGAGTATGGCAGAGGTTTGTGAAAATTATGAATGAAAAAAAAAATCACTCTCCTCACAGACAACTAGAATTTGTGGGTCACCCTAAGGAAAACTGAGAGGTAGTTATTGCTATTATTACCTGCCCTTCACTAGCAGGTCCCAGGGGGGGTTACAACAATTTGAAGTTTAGAATTTAAAAATAGTAAAAACTTGTGTTGTTTTCAAAGAAATTGGTCAGTTGTCTACCCTGCATGGGGTTGCACTCCCCCGATGGAGAAGGTTCACCTGAAGGAGCGTCTCCACCCCCATTGTTCTGCCTGGACACTGAGGTCCAGCGCCGAGGGCCTTCTGGTGGTTCCCTCTCTGTGAGAAGTGAGGTTACAGGGAACCAGGCAGAGGGCCTTTTCAGTAGTGGCGCCTGCCCTGTGGTACGCCCTGTTTAAACAACTATCTGATGTTTAGAAGATATCTGAAGGTAGCCCTGTTTAGGGAACTTTTTAATGACTGATATTTTAATGTATTTTTAATCTTTTGTTGGAAGCTGCCCAGAGTGGCTGGGGAAACCCAGCCAGGTGGGCGGGGTATAAATAAATTGTTGTTGTTGTTGTTGTTGTTGTTGTTGTTGTTGTTGTTGTTGTTAGTGCTTCTGTATCCAGCCCTGCTACAGGTGAGGCTAGAAGTGCCTTTTATCAACTGCAGTTGGTTTGACAGCTATGGCCCACACAGGTTGCCAATTTGCTATTGGGGCAAGTTCAAGGTGCCACTATTAGTATATTAACAACTTGGGACCAGTTGACTAGAGAGATTGTCTTACCCTACATGTGCCCATTCGGCTGCCTTGATCAGCAGAATTGCCACTACTACATGTGCTACCTAATACCCATTCCCCATCTGTAAGCACTCAGTCATTTAGTGTGGCAGCACCTGCACCTTGGAACTCCCTGCCTATTGAAATCTAGCAGGTGCCTTCAATTTGCTCTTTTCAGCACTTGCAAAAAAACATTCTTGTTTAGACAAGCCTACCTAGATGCTTAGAATTTCAGGTAAGTTTAATCTGTTTTCATATTTTAACTTGTGTAACCATAAGCATCTGCCCTGGAAATGAGGTGATACATGGGGTACATATGTGATGCGTATCCTATGCTAAACCAACCCATCAGGGAACACAGAAACAGCACCATATGAAAAAGCAGTTAAAACTGGCTTTCATAGGATTTTGCTGTCTGGTCACACAAACCAATTTAAAACAAACATTCCAAGAGGGTTACTACTGCAGAGCAACTAAAGGCATCATTTTTTTGTGACAGGCAACAAGCAAACATAAAAATGGATGAAGAATTTTACACTGACCTCTCCTCTGTGTTGCACAGCATGACAGTTCGTTCAGTTGGGATGCAATCCGGGGTGGGGGATCAACCTGGACCAACATTTTGTTATCATGACTGCTCAGTTTAGTTATTCACTGGGGCAAAGGAGCGTCAATGTGGTGTAGTGGTTAAGAGTATCGGACTGGGACCAGGGAGACCAGGGTTCAAATCCCCACTCAGTCATGAAGCTCACTCAGGGTGACCTTAGACCAGGCATCCCCAAACTTTGGCCCTCCAGATGTTTTGGACTACAATTCCCATATTCCCCAACCACTGGTCCTGTTAGCTAGGGATCATGGGAGTTGTAGGCCAAAACATCTGGAGGGCCGCAGTTTGGGGATGCCTGCCTTAGACCAATCACTGCCTTTCAGTCTAACCGACACCACAGGGTTGTTGTAGGGATTAAAATGGGGGGGAAGAACCATGTGCACCACATTGAGCTCCTTTGAGTAAGGGTGGATTGTAAATGCAGTAACTAAAAATAAACAAAAAAAAATGGGAGGTAGGTGTGGCCCTCCTCTCCACCAGCTAGAGAGTATCCAAGCAGTTTAAGGGCCCTTCGCAGTCCTTCCTCCTCAGATAATGATGGGAGGGGAAAATGAATGAATGAACGAACGAAAGATCACACAGATAGCATCCATGCAGAGCCCCCATGTCACACATGAGAGAAGCCAGCATGGCAGAGTATGCCCCTTCACCATTCAGAGGGTCTCCATCAAAGTGTGCTCCAGGCCTTACAAATCTGCAACCATTCTCCATGTCACTCCCTTCCCAGATTGGTCAATAAATATGATTAAGGTAACACATCCCTAAAACACACATGTAAGTCGAGCACCAGGAAGCATATGGTAGGCAGATGTGGGTCCTTTTTTTTTTAAGATGACCAAGCAGAATCAGCTGATCACCAGAGAAATAGTACAGTATGTGTGTGTGTGTGTGTGTGTGTGTGTGTGTGTGTGTGTGTGGCTGGCAGGTTGTGTGTGGAGATGAAATGGCACTGGCTGGCAGCGTTTTTAAAAAGCTAAGCATGCTCAAATCTAAACAGATGGAATTTTGAGGCTGTTGGGACTGCAGGATTTGGCTTTGGGAATTCTTCTTTTCTTTTCTTTTTTTTGCTTTGGGAATGGGGAGGCTTCTTTCCAAGCATCGAAACAACCCACAATCACCACCATCACCGGAAGACTGTAAGCTCTTTTATTTTGCAATGTACATCAATGCCTTCAACCATTTTTAAAGTCTCTATAAGTACACACTCAAGAGAGATGAGGTTGGACTGCTCTGTAAGAGAGTCCATGCTTTCAGGAGCAGCTGGTCCATTCAAGCAAAAGGAGCACCTGCCGTCTTACTTGCAGCCAGCCCAGGAAGTAGCTCTGGTTATCACCTTCCTCCTCCTTCTTAGTCTCTCAGGGTTGCCCTTCTAGAACTCAGCAGGCAGCAAGAGTATGAGGACTGGCTCTGGGTCTGCCTACTGTTGGCCTCCCTGCCTTCCACCCCACCAGTTCCAATTGGCAGCAGCCACCTCTTCACATTTTGTGTATAGAAATGACAAGACAGCCACACCATCTATTCAAATTTCAACCCAGCCATAAATCATACTCTACCCCTATTCAGCCACCTGCCTAAAAGTGTGGCAGTCAGTTAATCCATTTGTCTGCTGCCTTCATAAAACAGTATTTTACATTTGTATAACGTTTCCAAGCACTCAGCTGGCTTCATGCAGATTATCTCATTGCAATCCTGCCAACAACCCTGTGAGGCAGGTGGGAGGCAATGGAGTATCCTGAAAAGGAACGCTCCACACTGCGTCATGCTATTGTAAGAAATCCCCCTTTATTCTACACCCACCAAGCCTATACAGTACCACATCGAAATCTCTCATTCCAAATTGTTCCCTAGCTGGGACTCCAAAATCAACAGGGCCATCCGAAGGGTCCTTCTCATGTCCCTCTTCACAGGCTCCTCCTGATTAGAACCATCTGCATTGTCTTTTGCTTGGTCATCTCCATCTACTGTCCCTGTGAACTCTGAGTGCTTCGCTGGCTGGCTGTTTGATGTCTCTGTGGGTCACAGACCCCTGAACACAAATCATTTCAACTTTGGGTGGGGGGGGGGGTGCAGGGAAGAGTCTGGGAGGCTCTGAAATCTGATCTCTAAAGTATTCCTCTAGCTCATTTCTCCCTCTTCAAGGGCAGGGAATTCTCCTTCAGTGAGGCAGGGGGAGGGAACCCAGCAGGTTAGATTCCACTAGAATTCCATAGCCGCACTTCTTTTTTACTCTACTCTTGCCCCAAAAGAGGCTTGCATCTATATTCTGCACAAAGTAGACCCGCTGAAATTAACAAATTCAAGGTAGCCATGTCCATTAATCTCAACGAGTCTCAGGACTTGTGGAGCGAAGACATTTTTTAAAACAAAACAAAACGAAAATCCTACCATGAATGCAAGTACCTCTGAAACTCTGAAGAGGTTGAGTTGGTGACCTACGTATTCCTATATTACTATTCTCCCCACCCCACCCCATATTTGTGTAGAACCTTTATCAAGCTTTTCTTATCAAATCTGTCAAGATGATAAGATGCATTTTATGTCCTTTACTCCTCCCAAATCAAAATGTATCCATCACTCTTAAGTGGGGCCAAGAGGGGCCAAAACTTGCCAGAACCCAGACATGTTATTTTCCTCTTTTTAAAAGTTTGTTCTCATTTTATTCCACACAATGCTATTTTGATTGATTGATTGATTGATTGATTGATTAGCCTGTTGTGCACATTTAGATAATGTGTTTCAGGGGCCTGTGGTGCTGTTTCCTTAACACTGGTCATTGATCATTAACAGTAAAGATATGTGAATCTCAGTGGGTCTACTCAGGGCCGGCACTACGGCAAGGCTGGGTGGCGCCAGGGCGCCGGGCCGCCAGGTGGGGTGCCATGCTGCTGCGCCTGCAGCAGCCACGCAGCAGGTGCTGAGAAACGGGGCGGGGGGCGCCAGAGGGATCTTCGCACCATGATGCCAGGGCGCCAGATATGCTTAAGACGGCCCTGGGTCTACTCTTAGTAGAATAATGGATACTACCCGTGTTTCTCCGAAAATAAGACACCGGCTTATATTTATTTTTCCTCAAAAAACCCACTATGGCTTATTTTCGGGGGATGTCTTATTTTTTTTCCTCCTCCTCCTGCCACGGCCAGCATTGCTGCTGCCCCTATCACTATGTCTTATTTACAGGGTATGGCTTATATTCCTTGAATGCTTAAAAATCCTGCTATGGCTTATTTTATGACTACGTCTTAAAATGGGGGAAACAGGGTATACAGAATAGGTATCAGGCCCATTCAGTCATCAGAAGAATGTGAGGAGACCCCTGCTGGATCAAACTTCTGCCTTACCCTCCAACATTTCTCTGATGAAAATAGGGACGTCCCATTCCATAATGATAGTTTTTACTATTTACTCATATTACTGGGTTGCCCCAGCCACTCTGGGCAGCTTCCAACATATATGAAAACATAATTAATCATTAAACTTTTTTTTTTTAACTTCCCTATACAGGATTGCCTTCAGACAGCTCAGGGGTCGGATAGCTCCATACCGTCCAACATTTCTCCAGTGAAAATAGGGACGTCCTAAGGATCAAATCAGAAACCAGGATGGCTTCTCTAAATCAGGGACGTCCCTGGAAAATAGGGACACCTGGGGGGGTCTGCCATTGGCCCATCTAGTCCAGCATTCTGCCCTCACAGTGGCTGGCCATTTGCACCAGAGGGAAACCCATAAGCAGGACGTGAGCAGAACAGCACTCTTCCAGCTTGTGATTCCCGGCAGCTGGGAATTCAGAGGCAAAAACAGGGACTGCCAGGAAAGAAAGAAAAGGAGGGGAGGTAGTTTCCAGCCCCCACTGTACATGCATTCGTTTTAGCTGAAGAGAAAACAATGAAAGGGGAGAAGGGAAAATCTGCAAGCCCAGTTAAAGTAATAAGATCAGCAAGCCCTATGTTGATCTAACAGACTTCCAAACGGTTGACAGGGTAAAGGAGGCACTGTAGTAGGGGTGGGGTGTGTGGGAGAAGGTGGGGACCAGTTGAAATGGGTTACCTTAGGGATAACCACAAAAGAAAAAAAAACGTTCTGAAGAAAAAGTCAAGGCTGTGAAACTTTTACACAAGACACCATGATGCATTGCTGACTCCCAGGACCCAAGAAGAGATATGGGGTGGGGGGGGGGTATACATACACACACAGGTGAAACTCGGGAAATTAGAATATCGTCAAAAAGTGCCTTGATTTCAGGAATGCAACTTAAAAGGTGAAACCAATCGATGAGATAGAGGCATGACTTGCAAAGCAAGATATGCCAGGCCTCGATTTGTTGCAAGTGTAATTATTTGTCGTTAGGTGGGTCAATTATAAATGGAATGTCATTAATGAAATGTCATAGCGATGTTTATTTTTGTTTGTTTTTGTATTATTCTAACTATTTGTTTTATTACTGTGGATTTTCCAAAAGAAAACATTTGTCAAAATAAAAATAAAAGTTGCATTACTGAAATCAATGCACTTTTCAATGATATTCTAATTTTCCGAGTTTCACCTGCGTGTATGTGTGTGTGTGTATATACCTCTTCCTAGCACTTAGATCTTGAGAAGCAGCATCAGTGCCTGTTCATGTGGAATGGATATCAAGAAAAAGGGTAGGACGTTTTAATAAGAAACTACATAATCCACAATTCTCAAACCAATCTGAAAAAACAAAACCCAGCCAATCCTTTGAAATCTGTGCTTCCCTGATTTCATGATGCAGTTCTCTGACCAAACAATGTGAGCAAAAATCAGGGGAAAGTGTGCATGCAAACACATTTATTAGGGATGATACTGTGTGAATTTGCTTTATATTAGGGGTGTTTGTTTGCGAAAATGTACATGTTACTCGAAACAACAGACAAAATGTGTGTTTTTAGGAGAAATCTATACTACCGGTAAATGTCTGGTGGGTTTTCAGGATTTTTTAACAACTGCAAATTTTCGCCGACAATGTGGCCAACTGAATCTAAGATTGGAAAAATGAGAAATAAAGAGAAATAAAAATTGACAGATTTGTCCATTCCTATGCAGGAGCATCTCCCCATAAGGAAAAAGGTTGGTGCATTTTTTAAGCTTTTCAGGTTAGACACTCACATACACAAAGAGCAGAGAGAAGTTTATAGGCAGTGTGGTAAGAATTTTGTTTCAGGGATTCAGGGAGCATCCATAACCTAATGAAAGTGCACCCATTTTGCATGCTGAAAGTCCCAGGTTCAATCTCCAGGTAAGCTTTGTCCAGAACCATGAAGACTGTAATCTTACTTTAGTTCTAGATCAGGCATGTCAAACCTGCGGCCCTCCAGATGTTTTGGACTACAATTCCCATCTTCCCCAACCACTGGTCCTGCTAGCTAGGGATCATGGGAGTTGTAGGCCAAAACATCTGGAGGGCCGCAGGTTTGACATGCCTGTTCTAGATGATTCCTTCAGGTAAAGTATTTCTTTGCTCATTGGTAGAGCATCTGATTTCCATGCAGGAGGTCCGAGGTTCAAACCCCAGCCTCTCCAGGTAGGGCTGAGAGACACCCCTGCCTGAAACCGTGAGCTGCTGCCAGTCAGTGCAGACAATTATGAGATAGAAGTCCCAATGGTTATCACAGTATAACAAGGGACCATAGCTACGGTAAGTGGTGGAGCATCTGCTTTGTAGGAAGAAGGTCTCAGGTTCAATGCAAGTAGGCATCCCCAATTAGGGCTGGTAATGCCCCCTGCCTGAAACTCTGGAAACCCACTGCCAGTCAGTGCAGAAAATCCTCAGCTAGATGGACCAATGGTCTGACTCAGCATAAAGCAGCTCCCTACATTTCAGTTTCTTGGCCACAGCCTGTTAGATACTACAGGAAGCTGGAGGCTGGATCTGATGGACCTTCGGAAGAACTAAAAAACTCCAAACACAGCTCTTGTTCAACATTTTTATAAGCAGATGCACAAAAGCATTTACACCAGAATCTCAACTTCCTATAGACAGACGCTCCAGATTTCATTGACTCATCATCAGTGTTTCGAGGCTGACAATGATGAACAACAGTTCCTTGGTTATCAGAAAACATTTCATTAGCCATTCAAAAAGTTTGGCAGTGGCAATCTTGATCATTTGCAAACTGTGCAAACACACCCACCCCCGGGGGGGGGGCAGAATAGAGGGGGTAGGAAGGAGGAAAATCTGTAGGCGCAATTAAATGTAACTTTTCCTCATGAAAGGGATTTTGCCGGTTTATCTTCTAATAAGATTATGTCATGGACACAAGTGCTTCAGACCCCTTTGATTGACAAGCTCCTGTACTTTTATCAGGCAGTGTGACACTAAAACCTTGGGATCTTTTGTCCGGTAGAGTGAGCTAACGGAAATTTGCCAATCCTAATCCCCTTATTCATGTTAAGGCACAGAATAGGAAGCCTGTTTTGAAGGCTTGGGGTGACAGCATCACCTCCACCCCTTCGTCGTTGGGCGGACGGGGGACATTTTGGGCTTTGTGCTGTTACCCTGGGATGGCCTCTCATGGGTGGAGGGTGACTTCAGTTCCCCCCCCCCACACACACACTCCTAATGTCCTTGTTGAACAGGTTGCATCCAACTAAATTCTACTCAATGTAGACTCACTCAAATTAATGACCCTAAGATAGCCATATCCATCCATTTCACATGTCCACTTTGAGTTGGACTAGCATTGGTTAGAACCTCCCTTTTTTTAAGAACTTGATGATGATGATTTTTATTATTTATACCCCACCCATCTGGCTGAGTTTCCCCAGCCACTCTGGGCAGCTTACAGCATATATAATTTTTTTAAAAAAAAACCTTCCAGCAGCACCTTAAAGACCAACTAAGTTTTTTATTTAGGTATGAGCTTTCGTGTGCATGCACACTTCTTCAGATACACTGAAATAGAAGTCCCCAGATGCTTATATGTAGAGATAGGGTGGGGAGGGGTATCACTCAGAAGGGTGGTGGAAATGGGTGATTGACTGACATATATAAAAAACTGTAAATATAAGAGCCTTGCTAGCATCCTGTTGTCACAGTGGCCATCCAGAGGACTGCAGGAAACCCACAAGCAGGATCTGAACACAAGAACATTCTCTCCTGTGGTTTCCAGCTACTGGTATACAGAAGCATCACTGCCTCCAGATGTGGAGGTGGAGCAAAGCCATCATGGTTAGTAGCCATCAGTAGATTGACCATACATCAATTTGTCTAATCCTCTTTTAAAACCCATCCAAGTTGGGGAGGCCAGGGGGTTCTTTCTAAAATGTGTTCTGCTGCACATTAGGATTTACTTCCTTCAAACTTGAGCCTCCCGGCCGCCCCCCCCCGGGCCAAAAAAAGCATCCCTGTATAAAGTAATACCATAATATTCAATGTACTTATCTGAAAGTCCCATTGGTTTCAACTGGGCTTCCTTCTGAGTAGACAGTATTCTAGTAGACATTTTGGGAAAGGTGCCTAAAAGACAACAGAGTTGGCACCTGGGGGAATGGATAGGGAAAGGTATGTATCGGAAAAACCTTTGACTTTTGTGTGGCTGGACTGTAGCTTGCTGTATGAAGCTAAGAGTCTATTGCCCTGCTAAGTTTTGCATGTAGCCCCGCCCTCACTGCAGAGATGGCAACACCAAATCAGTGGCGCATGCCCTCCCGGCTTGTACTCTTTACAAAGACCTGAGGAATGACATTATCACCCCTTTTTTATTGTCTATTCCGGGCCGCCCAACCACTGCCACAGTGTCTTTTCTCCTGGCCGATCAAGAGGAGCAGATGACAGCAAAGGTTGCAAGGTTTTTAGCTGGGGCAATGAGAATAAGGTCCACTATTTGACTGCTGATTAAGGACTCTAAACTGTGTTTTATATAATCAACTTTTTATTTTGTTCTGTGTAGACTGCAATGTTCTTTTGTTGCTATGGCCAATGGCTGACGCAAATGAAGTTTCATTCGTTCATTCATGTATCCCCGTCCACTATCTCTTCTGGCCCCACCCATCACTAGCATGTAGTCCCTGGAAGGATGCCTCTAAGGAAATAATGCCTCTGGGATGAGGCAGGGAGATTTCCTACCCCTGATCTAAGGAAACGAAAAGCTAGAATGAACTATGGAAGTTCCAGAATTGAATTTAGGAGTTCTACTCAAAGCAGGAATCAGGGAAACGGGACAGAGCAAATCCGGGAAGCAATAAAGAAATGAAAAACAAGGGAAATCCCCAAAGTAACTCACAGAGACTTATACGCAAAGGTAGGATTGATTATCTGCATCTAAACTAATTCTACCAGAGAAGGCTGAATTGCAAGGTTGTTATGGATGAGATGCCCCTAAACTAAACTTTGCTTGAACAAGTATTAAGGCTTGCATGCACGCGCGCACACGCACACACTTTGGAGTTTAATACATTTAATGCGTTTTGAGGTTTGATGCTTTTTGTTTTGTTTTGTTTTGTTTTTGTTAAGAATGGAGCTGCTTTCAAATTGGGTGACTGGAAGGAGAGAACATAAAGGCAAAATAAATTAAAAGTATTATTTTGAGTAAGGAAACTTAAGCAAGACCCATTAGGAAGTGCTGTCAGTTCCAGCTTGAAATATATTAAGGAAGGTCAATGCCAAGCACAAAGTCCTTATAAACAGCTAAATCCCATGCAGTTCAAGCCAAACAGCCAAGCCTTCATTGCCCTGTCAATTACACCTTACTAGGAAAATTGCACAAACTTGGTCAGACTTTTATCTGCTGGCAGGGGTGACGGAGGTTGGGGGGGTAGGAGAGAGAGAAAGGTGGGTCCTTCTGGAGACTTCAGGTCAAGGCTAGGCTTTTAAAAGGTCTAATGTTAACAAATAAACATTTAAAGCAAAGAGGGAGAGAATTCTATAGGCCTCCAAGGAGCAGATAGGTGTTATTTTTGGCCTCAAATGACACCTATCATACACAGGCAAGTAACATGGTCACCAGCAGACTGATGCCGCAGTAAGCAAGACCCACTTAACATCCTGCAGAAAGCCTCCTGAAAACACACATTATTCTCTCCTCACCCTCTACCAACTCTCTTTCCTCCATTAATCCAACAGCAACAGATGAAAGTGTGATTTCAGTCCTTTCTCCCTGTTTGAAATAATAGAAGTTCCATAAGCTGAATAGAGTGGCAGCTACATCCAGGATGGAGAGAAGAAGTCCCCATAAACTGAGCAACAGTGATGAAAACCAAAGTTAGAGAATCGGGGGGGGGGGAATTCAGCACATGGTTAAACTACGGCACTCGCTCCCACAGGAGGTAGTGATGGTCACCATCCTAGTTTCATAGAATCATAGAGTTGGAAGAGACCACAAGGGCCATCCAGTCCAACCCCCTGCCAAGCAGGAAACACCATCAAAGCATTATTGACATATGGCTGTCAAGCCTCTGCTTAAAGACCTCCAAAGAAGGAGACTCCACCACACTCCTTAGCAGCAAATTCCACTGCCGAACAGCTCTTACTGTCAGAAAGTTAGGTGGAATCTTCTTTCTTGTAGTTTGAATCCATTGCTCTGTGTCCGCTTCTCTGAAGCAGCAGAAAACAACCGTTCTCCCTCCTCTATATGACACCCTTTTATATATTTGAACATGGCTATCATATCACCCCTTAACCTTCTCTTCTCCAGGCTAAACATACCCAGCTCCCTAAGCCATTCCTCATAAGGCATCATTTCCAGGCCTTTGACCATTTTGGTTGCCCTCCTCTGGACACGTTCCAGCTTCTCAGTATCCTTCTTGAGCTGTGGTGCCCAGAACTGGACACAGTACTCCAGGTGAGGTCTGACCAGAGCAGAATACAGTGGTACTATTACTTCCCTTGATCTAGATGCTATACTCCTATTGATGCAGCCCAGAATTGCCCAGAATTAATCTCCTTTAAAAGGAGATTAGATAAACTCATGGATGTGAGAATGCATGAGAGGAAGTTATGTGTGTCAGATCAGGCTTTACAAATAAGAAAAGAATTGCAGAAAGCAACCCAGACAGAGTGGGTTGCATCCAATGCTAGTTCAGCTCAAGAGTAGACCCATCCAAAACAATGAACATAACATAGTAGGACTTGCTTGGATGCAACATTATTCACCCAACAGCCCAGGCAAAATAAAATAAAATGTATAAACATTATTTCCCCAAGAAATATGGCAAATTTTCACACAGCAACAGCTGAATTCAATGATTCCAGTGCTAAACGCCAACAAGGTGCCTTGTTCTCGTTCTCTAGGATTTGGAGGCCGATCCCTTTTACACCTTAAACAGGAATAGGTTTTTAGAAGGAACCTTCCTTGCTAGAGGAACTCTGCTGCTACCTTGATTTCTGCCTGCCTTGTGAGACCCAAGCCTTGCTGCGCACAAAAGGCAACGCCTTAGTTTAATGCAAACTTCTCTTTTAAGATTCTCCAAGTTGGAGTTACAAAACGACATAACGTTACCAAACAGAAGAGAGAGACAAGGGGGAGGGGGGGGGAGAGAAAGAGAGTTGCAATGTTTATGTAACCCAGAACATTTCAGTCGCTCCAAGAGAAACAGAAAAGGGCTTGATGGAGCAGAGAGGAAGGAACAGCCTAACCATTAAGCTAATGTTAAGGAACTGGGTGCTTTAGGCTCCGAGAAGTAAGTTCTGTTGAATTCAGTCGGGTTTACTCCTGCGTAAGTGGGATTAGGTCTTGGTCACCGACAGGGATCCAGACCACGCTGGATTACCGAGCTGACTAAACATGTTCTTAAGAATACCAGCCAAGCAGTGGCATTGGAGGGCGGGGGGGGGAGGAGGGAATAAGAACTTTTCTTTTTGGAAAGAATTTGATATTTGATATTAAAACGAAAAAGCATCCAATTAGTTACCATGGGAAGAATCTGGACTTTGTTAGACTTTCTTACATTCTACTCTTCTCCCATTTTCCTGGTATCTTTTTTTTATTCTTCATCCCCCTCCTAAATGAGGGGGGTGCCCTATTAACGTAATTCAAAATAATGTAAGGGAATCGGATCCTGTCAGGTGTTGCAACAAATCTGTGTTATGCTTTATTTTAAAACTTTTATTTTACAGTTTAGAATTGTCTTTATTTTGAATTACATTTGGGGGTGGGGGGCGCACCACAATATTTTCAGTGCTTGGGGCACACACACACACACACACACACACAGAGAGAGAGAGAGAGAGAGAGAGAGAGAGAGAGAGAGAGAGAGAGAGAGAGAGAGAGAGAGTCACATATTTTGGCCCCATTCAGCTGAATAAGCAAGAGGGCACACAAACCAGGTTAGTTTTACAATATATTGGAATCAGCAAAGGGATACACGGTACCATCTAAAGTGCTCCTTCCTTTAAGACAATTTAACTGCAGTGTCTAAAATGGCCTCAATGATAGGCACATACAGTATACCCATTACAGCAGAGCTGGAGAACCTCAAGCCCAAGGCTTAATGCAGTCCTCTAGACCTAACTGGCTCTCAGAAGTCTCCCCAGGCAACACACCCTTTCTCTAGGCTACACCACTGTCAAACAGCTTTCTGCTTTATTTTTTATTATTATCTTCATTAGGAAGATTCTCTGAATGTTTAAGCAAAACCTGCTTCTTTATAAGTAGGGAAGTGGGAGGGAGGAATTCCATTTTGTTTGCATTTAAAGGGAAAATTGCACAAGTAGTGCTTTTAAAAAAAAACAATACATGAACCGAAACACGGCCATCCTTCAAAACCTGTCGCCTCCAAATTTTGCAAGGTGTTTTTCTCTGTGTAAAAGAATGCATCTACTGGGGTAAAAAGTGTGCAGAAAATTGCATAATGTTCATGAAAATATCATGCATCATTTTAGGGGATATTGCTTTGCCACAAAAAAAATTGTTAGGTGAATTGCACGTGAACATGTATATAACAGGAGAATTTTGCACAAAGATGCAGATTAATTTTCACCAAGGCCTTTTTAAAAGAAAAAAAGAATTGCAGACTGGTGTGAAAATGTGGAGAACTAAATTTAAGACTTGGTATGGAATGAGAAAAGGAGAAAAACTGAAAATGATACATTTGCCCTAATTGCAGGTTCCCCCCACCTGTTCTTGACCCACCCTCAAAACAGGCTGCTCCATCTTTTGGGCAACAGACCCTTCAGACGTTTGAAGATGGGAACCATATCCCCTCTTAAGCTTCTCTTCTTCATGTCTGTTCCCACTTCTCTTGCTCAGCAGGCTCCCATGAACAAAAAAGGCTTTGAATGAGTCCTCTCTCAGACCATCAGCCCAACCCATACACCATATTTTGGTAGAGCAAAGAAACACTAGGATCTGAAATATCCTTGATTGGAAGTATAAGATTTAAAATGGGGGCACATAGAATTGGCAAGAATAGTAAATAGCAACAATTCCAAAGAGGCTGGCTTAACTGGTTTATTAGTGAGACGGGCAGAGTAACTAAATGTCTAAAAAAGCCTGTTCATTTCTCCTCATGTCTCCAAGGTCAGAGAAAGCAGAGCTTCTGAATACCAGTTGCTGGAAGCCACAGTAATAGAATCATAGAATCATAGAGCTGGAAGGGCCCACAAGGATCATCTAGTCCTACCCCCTGCAATGCAGGAATCCTCTGCCCAACATGGGGCTTAAACCCACGATCCTGAGATTAAGAGCCTCGTGTTCTACTGCCTGAGCTATTCAGATAGGGACCGTGCTCTTGAGCTCGGCTCCTGCTGACGGGTTTCCCACAGGCATCTGGTTAGCCACTGTGAGAACAGGATGCTGGACTAGATGCTTACCTTCCAAGTCCCGGACTGCAGAATCCGGGACCGGCAGCCCTGTGACACCGGAAGTTGCGTCAACGTCAGAAAGAAAGAAAGAAAGAAAGAAAGAAAGAAAGAAAGAAAGAAAGAAAGAAAGAAAGAAAGAAAGAAAGAAAGAAAGAAAATGGCCGCCAGCAGGAGAAAATAACGGAGAAAAACGGGAGACAAAGTGATACGGGGGACCACCGGGAAAGGGTAAGTAAAAACGGGGGGTTTCCCGGGGAAAACAGGGTACTTGGCAGTTATGACTAGATGGGCCACTGGCCTCATCCAGCAGCCAGGTTCTTCTTATGTTCTTATGCTTCAGATACAAAAAAGAATTAAAGGCTTTAGGTTATATCCAACAAATGTATATTTAGACCCACTTGAAAGTAATGAACCTAAGTTAGGCATGTCCATTCATTCCAATGGGTCTATTCTGAGGAGGATTTGCACTGGCTGTATCCCTTAATTTGGTTTATAGACTGGATATTCTCACAGTCTGTTTATTTGCTCAATAGAGGCAATTCAATAACGGTTCTTTTGATAATTATATATTTACTTCAACATAAGCAGTTTTTAAAAAAGAAAAATGCATAATTGAGCAAAGGTACTTCCAAGCAAATATAAATGAGATCAGATGAGCTTTTTGCTGCTGCTGCTGCTGCTTTTTTATATAAGAAAAAAACCTCAGCTGTTAAAGCCTTTAAACAATGAATAGTTGTTTGGATCTTGGAAGAATTTTCAATCTTGGAGGATTTTTTTTTTAAAAAAAAAATGTAAGTCTTAACCGGTATGTGAAAAATGACAAGCTGATCCATTATTTGTACATTAAGTGGGGGTAGGCAATCCAAACCATGCCTACTCAGAAGTAAGTCGTACTGAATTCAATGGGGCTTACTCTCAAATAAGTGGGGTTAGGATTGTGGTGTTTATGAGACCTATGCCACAAAGCAGTAAGCAAGGTTTAGAGTTTTGCCTAACTGGCAGGTGGGACACAGTTTTTCAAGCATCAATACTCAAGGAAGTTCATTTTGCCAATAGATACAGGATAGCCACTAGCTAGACCCTGGAGGTAGGTGTTAGTAAAGTCACTCCTGCTTGGCCTTCAAGTGAATCTAATTCCACTTGGGGATGAGGGGGGAGGATTCAATTCAGTTTGCAAACCTAATTTGCACTTTCTGAAATGATACAAAACCCAAAATGCAGCCAGCCTTCAAGATTTGCACTGCTCTGAATTTTGCAACACAGTTCTCCAGCCAGGTATTGTGTACAAGGGCAAGGTGTGTGGGGGGGTTTTTTTAAAAAAAAAAATCAGATTTGGGAAAATAACATACAGAAATTCATACTATGTTGAGAAACCACTTTGCAAAAAAATATATGTGTGCATTAGGTAAAATTGCATAGAGACGTGTGTGCATCAGGAGAAATTCATAACAAAACGCTAATGAATTTTCACGAGGACTTTTTTAAAAATTCACACGCTGATGTGGAAATGTGGAGAACTGAATTTAAGATTGAAAAAATGGAAAACAGAGAAGCCTAATGTCTAATGTCCTCTAATGTCATGTCAGTGTTGCCTGCAGTTTCTTTGAAGAGTCAACCCTAGTGTTTTGGGTTCAAAATCCAAGGGATGAAATACTGCAGCCCTGATCCAGTGTGCAATGACCATCACTTTGAGAAGACATACTTTGGCAAGCACAATCCATCCCACACCCAGAACAGAGCACCCTACCTTCACTCGCAGCCTCCTGCACAGTGCGCACAAGCCCTTGATCTGGGATTGATACTATCTGAGAATCTCACAGATGTGGGAGTGAAATTCGGGTGATAAATTGTGTTTTTCATACACCTTTGATCTCGCCACCTGCATTCCATTCGCCAGCATTCCAAACAGCTCCCAATAACTGGCTTCATTATTTCAAAAAGGAGCCCATTCAAGGAGGTTTCGTTTTGTACTACCACCCGCTTTTTTTTTTTTTAGGAAGGAAGAAAATGTAAGAATCTCTTGCCTCTCTTAAAATTATCTAGGTGCGGGGGAGGTTATTCTGGCAGAAAAGTTTGTGAATTCAAGGATTAGTATGCTGGCTAAATTCCAGTTTATTTACAGTGAGATCCTAAGTGTGTTTACCATCACCACATTAAATTCAGTGGTGCTTCCTTCCTTCCTTCCTAGCAAGTGTGCACTGAGTTGGCAGCCTATACATTCAAATAAATATATACTATAAGGTTGCTTTATCACCCAGCCAACAAGAAAAAGGGTTATATTATTTTTCTTATTATTAAAAACAGAAAAAAGCTACTGAACAATTGTTTATAAAACATATAAATTTCCCCTACGTTTGAGCCGTGAGCTTTTTCCATGTGGGATTCAAGGTAATTACAGATCCTGCCTGATCTTAAGCAGATGAACATAGAATTTCAGCTTGTCAATTTCAACGGAACATGCTCTAAGTTAAGGTGTGATGCAAATGCATTCTTTGGCCTAATTAAGGAACACTGTTAAAAGGTAGATTACGGTACATGAAAGCTGGAACTCTACCTCCAGCTCTTATGCAGTGATTATAAAACTAGGTCATGAATCCTACTGGTTTCTGCAGAACCTATTTCTGCATAAGGAGTGCAGAACAGCAGTATCATACGCCAGTCCTAAACACACTGTACATGGAAGCAAGTGCCGCCTTTGGTTTTGTTGGAAATTTGTCTTTGCTGCTTAAGAGTGGCCATCTTAATCAACTACAGCTTTAGCTGATTGATCGACCACAGCCATAGCTGTGATGTGATGACAAGCTTATCTCTTCATCTGCCTTCCCCAACCTGGTGCCCTCCAGATGTTTTGGACTACAGCTCACACCAGCTCCTGACTGTACCATTACTTGACACCATCTTAACTGCAAAAGGCACTTTTGTAAAAATTGTGCTCATATATCAACTAGCTGAAGCGTGCCACGATCCACCCACTGACTCTTTCTGATTACTCCAGACAATAGACTGCAGGAGAATACACACACACACACACACACACACACACACACACACACAAACACACACACACACCTTACTTCTGAATAAGCAAGTGCAAGACAGCAAGGCCCATGCATGAACATTCAAGATGGTGAAAATGAGAGGTACAACTCCCTCAGCTTAATAGGGTCCTGGGGAAGGCATACACTCTCATTGTCCCATAGGCTTAAATTGTTCTTCATTACAGCAGATAGAAAGCTCACCACTTGTTCTTAAATGGAGCCCAGCCTCTATGGAACTTCCATTTTTACAAACCAGATCAATGTGATTGTATGGGGATTGGAAAACACAACAGCATTTTAAAGTCTAACACCTTCTTGTTTTTCCTAATGACGTAAGTTGGGAAATAAACCCTAGTACTGGGGCGCTGGTAGGTTTTCCTTTAAAAAATATGTTTAATTGCACATTTTTCGGGTTTTTTCCCCTTTTCATTCAAAGAACTTTTCAGAGGAAAGGAGAACAAATTGATTTACTGTGTCTTTTCACCCCCACCCCCTCTCCTTCATTCCCTCTTCCTCCTCCTGCTTGTATTTTCTGCTGTCGGTCTGCAGAAGCAGGCTCAGCGGGCTACCTTGTCATGTCAAACGAGGTGCTGTGATCTAACAAAAGGCCATCATGTTGATATCTTTTTATTCCTGCCCGGCCTTGCATAGCATTGCACCAAACTCTCCCCGCCCCCCAACCACCTCTGCTGCCTCCCTGCCATTGCAACCTTATCCAATTGGAAAAGCTTTGAGAATATCTGAAGAGACCTCAGGTTGTTGTTGTTGTTGTTGTTGTTGTTGCTCCTCTCCAGGGTGAATGGAGTTGTGTACTTTATATATAGGTTACATTATTTTACACACATGGTTACTCATAACATCAGTAAGTTTTACACAACCCACCAGCAGTTAAAAGATCATGACAAAATGTAAACAGTCATATCAAGAATAAACTAATGAAAACATATTATATTAACATTACAATTAAACAACCCACTGATAATGTAAAGTAACCTCTGATAATAAAAATGCAAGTAAGGAATTAAGAAAGTATGCAACTGCAAAAATATTGCAACGCTGAAAATCTCCGTATACTCTCACACACCAGCGCATATTAGCCACATACAGGTAATTATCAAAACTCATTTGTGTCTTTTCAAATGTTCAGAAATTTAGCAATCATAAACAGATGTCCTGTTGGACGCATTAGGACTTAACTACTGAATAACCACATAGGACTGCATTGCTCATCTGTAATCATTTTCATTCTTGTGAGACTATAAATAATTATAGTAAATGTCTAAAAATGGTAAATACTAATACGCACACACATACACTCCTATTAGGGTAGGGCTGTTAATCAAATTCCAGTGGATTCATCACAAATTTTAAAAGTTGGTCTCCTTTCTGACCATTGTATGCATCTGTCCAATATGAATTTTGTTATTTGATAATTTATATGTTATGCCCTTTGTTCCTCTTACAGCCTATAGCTAATGTGGAAATACACTGGATGTAAATAAATTCACACCACTGTCACTTCAGTATGGTATGCCTTTTTGCAAGGAAGCTTGTGCCAATTCGCAAAGCAATCCAACCACATTGTTGTAAAGAGAAGCCAGCCTCATATTCAACCCCACTTGCAGTAACACACTGGACCAAAAACCTACAAAACAACTGTACATTTAACTCAAGCCTCACCAGTTAAAATTCACACACCCACACCAAATTAATCACTTTAAAAGTCCCATTATTTAGTAGATTGACACGTACAGCTCCCATTTGGGATATTTTCCCCAAGGAAATCTAAGCTTTTGTTCCAGTTTTGACTTCTCTGGGTTTTTTTCCTAGCAACTTCATAATCTAATAATTCTATGCTTATTTTTTTAGAATGTTAATTAATCATATTCCACCTTTTCCCCCATACAAAAATTTTAAAAAATCCTTTTGGAGAGCAAAATAAGAATGATACTGGTACATCTTGAACCTTTCATTATTCCTAAAGTGTGACTGTTATTCAAATGGGAGTAAAAATATGAACAATGATTGTGGAAATCTACAAATAATTATTCTGCCATGGACCTGAAACCAAAAGGGTTTGGTCAGGGGTGGGGTAGGGGTGGGAAATATATTACTGACACACCAAGTGTCTTCTCTGTTTACAATTGAGGCATTCTGTCAGATATCTTAAGACACTCAGAACAGGTTTCCATTCAAATCAATAAGGCTAAAGGAAATGTCACTTAAGACCTGGACTTCAATGCTGTGTAAACTTTCTTTAGCTTACAGGTCCAGGACAGAAGCACCCATCTGAAATAACACATTTGGGGTGTCACTCTGAAATAAAAGGACATTAATCTCCAACCATACAACTCTGGCAATATTTATACATCGCATGTCTCATTAACAGATTACTACACAGTTTCCATGGTGAGGGATTTTGGGGCTGTTGCTATGAAATGCACATAGCTTTTCTCCCCCCACCCAACCAAGCTTCACTTCAGGATCTTTTGGGGAACCTTCTGAACGTTAGACAAAAGGTGATGTACAACAAGAGATGTCGCCTTTTGTCAGCTCCTAGACTACTTGTGGAGTCCTATTATGTCGCGACGATTGAAGGGACCATGTTCTACCCCACTCTGGGCACAAAGAGGGTCCTAAATTTTAGTGACAAGCGTGAAGTGGAAGAGAGAGAAAGAGAAAGAAAACAGGGGGCGGGGGCGGGGGGGGGGAGAAAATCAGCTCCAAGGCAAAAAACAAAAACAAAACTCCAAAACCAACCTATGCCCTGACATACAGATTGTGCATGGAACGAATGATGTGAGATGTCCAAGAAAGACAATTGCTCATATTATGAGCTTTAAGGCTTCATCCTAGTACAGGGCACTTGACAGAACAACAAGATCTCTGCCCCAAGGAGATTACAAACTGAAGAGGACGAAAGCAAAAAACAACAACTAAGAGGACGATGATTTAACAAGAGCTAGCCATTGACCACACATAGTCACAATGACTTTTTAGGTATAACTATTTGCTTTGCTTCTGGAAGAGTCACAGCACCCAGCTCTTTCTGAGTATTTGTAGTTGAATTTAGAGCCTTAACTTGCAGAGAGAATTGGTAAATAAAAGGAGTCTCTCTCTCTCCCCCTCCCAACTCACACACTTCAAGTCACAAGAAATGTAATCTCAGAAGCATCAACCACTCCACCCAATTCATCTATAATTACTTTAAAATAAGGAAGTCGTCTTCACTCTAAGTAAGGAGTCTTAAAAGTGTCAGCTTTGCACAGGTAGATGATAGACGGACAGAGAAACAGACTGGCAAGCAGACAAAGACAGGTCTGCTGTGTCCTAGTAGCAATAAAGTTCTTATGCCATGAAAAGGATCACAACATACATTCTGAAAAATATACAACTGTTTTGGCCATGTAACTGTGGGTGGAACATAAAGGGGGTATTTGTACCTTGTTGGTTTCACACACACACTCTCTCTCTCTCTCTTAATTGCCTGTACAGGTACTCAGAAGCTGAAACTGCACTCCTGAAATGATATCTCAAGTATTTTAACAGGTTTCACAACTACCCTTTATCTGTCTGCTCAGAGGGTCTGTGTTTCAAGACCGAACCCATCTAATTTCCTCTCTTGGTCTCTCTCTTATTTACTCACCTGTAAAACCAGTAGACTACAATATGGGATACTTTGCCATGACCCTGGGATTGGGGAGTGGGGCTTGAAACACCAAGACTGAAGATATCCTAGTCTTTAAAGCCATATTTTTCAGACAGTTCAGAAGATTTTTGTCCTCACCGCCATGAGGACTAGGACCTTATCCCTCAAGTCCAAAATGCAATAGTTTGGCATGCTTCTATCACCACCTTCCATGGATTTTCAAAAGCAAGTTCTTGTCTCACAGTCACACTGGTTGCCTCTTGATCTCGTGGTTTTAACCCCCAGCAGTTTCAGGAAAGGTGTTAAGATTCTCTCCTGTGTTATACAATTGTGTGTGTGTGTGTGTGTGTGCTTTATGTAAAGATGGACGAAATTACTTCTAGTTTTATGAAGTGCAGACCTAGGTTAATGTAAGTCCATTTGGCTGAGTTAAATGTGATATTCCTTTCTCTGAGCACCTCCTTTACTCACTTTTCTTTTAAGGTGAAAAGCTGCATACAGATCAACGTTTACACTTCAGTGTTACAATTCCCAGTACCCTCAAACTACAATTCTCAATATTCAGGGGCATCCTTTAAATGTATCGCTATGCACTTAAGGCTACCTTAAGAGGAAGAGTCCATTTCAATAGGGGGAGCAAACAGATTATGGCTTCACCCCTAAACGTGGCTCTTCCTGGAGGTGCTGTCACTCTTCCCCACCGACTTCCCAACCTTCGGCTCCAAAATCTTAGCCATCCCGTCCCCTCATTCTCCTAAAGCAGAAAGGAGTCGCGGCCTTCACCGCCAGCTCTCCAAGCGAGGCCTAGCAGAAACGGGAGAACTCTATGGACGCCGTTTATTGTGAACGAGGTGCTCCAGACTCGCAGCCCGGACCTCGCTGGCAGGGAGGTCAGCGGGGCTCAGAACTTAGTGGGGCTCAGAAGAGAAGCGCCAGCCGTTGCGCCCTGAGTCCGCCGGTATTTTCCTTTTCCGGCCCAACCATAATGACGGGCGCGTCAAGAGAAAATAGACTGCTTCTCTTTCCGAGCCTGTCTCAAGACCTTATGGCTGGGCTTGGGTTACTTGAGGTCCCTGCTTCTCGGTATTATCCGTTTTCCTTCGTCACTGTGCAGCTAAGCCTTTTCGCAGCCCAAATTCCCGGGCGAGCGTGTCTGCGCGCTCACGGGCAGTGCCAGAGAGCCCCCTCGGAAGGCAACCGGCCCTTTGGCCTCGTCGGAGAAAGAAGCGATCAGACAGCCAACGGACGCTCCGGCAGACGCTTAGCGTCCAGAGTACTCGCCTGTGCTGGGAAAAACAAAACAAAACGAGAAGGCCGTTTCCTCGAAGTACTCCTCCTGGGTTGCTTCGAAGAGACACCCGCCCGAGAGGGTGACCTGCGGAGTTGGCCGTAGGGGGAGAATGGTGACTTCTCTCCGGAGCTAATAACCACAGTCACCCCGCCTGTTGAGAGTAGCACTCATGGCTTAGCCTCTCTTTTCTGTGAAGCGAGTGTTTATTTTACTTTACTTCTCCAAAAAAATGGAAAATAATGAGAAAACAACTTGGTTGTGCCTTCGACTACCTGGTTTAATTTTGGCACGTGCGCTTTCGTGGACAGACCAAACGCATTCAAAAGGCTGCAAGTCTAACACGACTTACCTGTCTGGGAAGGAGCCCCATTGAGGCTCACTTCCGAGTAGACTCCGCGTCCAATAATCCTGGGAACTGTAGTTTTAAAGGGTGCTGGAAACTATAGCTCTGTGAAGGGTGAACTATGGCTCCCATGATTCTTGGTGTTAGGGGAGTGTGCTTTAAGTGCATGGTGTCTACGCAGCCCAGGACGCCCCCCTACCGGGAACAGGGTTACCTGCCACGCGCACACACCCTGGGGGAAACAAAAAGTCAGGGGATAGAAAACGTTGAATGAGAATGAAAGCGAAAGGCCAGTGAAAAGAAAATGATGCGCGCGTAGCCTTACTCAGAATAGAGCAATTGAAATGGATGGGCATGATTAGCTTAGCCCCATTCACCCCAAAGAGTCTTCTCTGAGTAGGACTTAGTTGGAGGCAACTCAGGAGGAGAAAAAAGAAGGGGGAAGGAGAGCGGATTAGACATTAGAGCCTCCTCTGTGCTGGAGGATTTCTTGGCTCTGGAGACCCGCCGTTGCTGCCGCTCTCTAAAGCAGGGCCTACGACAGCAGCTGGGAGGAAGGAGCTATGAAGCCGGGGCCGGCCCTTGTAGCGGCTTGTCTTGCCCGGAGGTGCTCCGAGGCAGCAGGGCTGGTTCCCCCAGCGGAACCACCCGCTTCCCTTTCATTCCCTACTCGTCTCACTCTCAAGCAAAACTCGCGCTGGTTTCAACCGCGCTGTTTACAAAGCCCAAAGTTTGCTCCGAGTCCGTTTTGATTCTAATTTTATTTTAACCGAAGTCAGCAGGACTCGCCTCTGCTTCACCCGAAGGGTTGGGAAACATATATCTGAAAATTCAATGAATGAAGTCTGAACTGGATTTAAGCCGAAATGTTCCGACTCGCAGTCCACGATCGCCTTCGGGCTCCGGCCCATAGCTGCCAAGTTCTCCCTTTTTTTAAGGGAAATTCCCTTGTGCTGAATAGGCTTCCTCGCGAGAAAAGGGAAAACTTGGCAGCTATGCTCCGGCCCGGCAGAACTGATCTGGGCGAATCAAATGATGCTGGCGCTTCAAAGCGTTTGAATTTTGAATCCGGATTATGATGCGGACCCGACGTTGGCCAGTTTATTTTCAAGTTAAGACCCCTTTACCAGGTAATGAGAGCGAGCCTACTCCTGCTTACTCAAAAGTAAGTGCAACTGTTTCAATGGGACTTGCTCTCAGATAAACGTAGATAGGATTGCAGACTTAGATTTGCAGCCCTATGTAACATGATGGGGCTTTAAAAAACTAATAAAATAAATGCAGTATTGTAAAATCAGTAAAATTCAATAAAATATGGGGGTCGTTTTATTAAGAAATCTAGTGGGTCAATCGCCTATGCCTTTGTTCTCTCATCTACCTCAGAGGGGTATATTGTGTGTTCACCTCTTATAAAAGGGGGGGTAGGAAAAATGACACTCCCTGTCTTTCAGTATCTCTTCACTTATCCTCCGATCTTGAAACTAAGAAAACTTCTCCACACCCAAAGACACGCTCGCCGCCTTTGCCCCATTATATCCAGCCTCCAACAGCTCCCTGTCTGAAATGCCCTATGGAATAACCGGCAACTCAGTTTACTCGGAAGTAAATGCAGCGTGTGCAGCTGGGGCTGCTTCTGAGGTAAATGTATGTAAAAGGACAGCCTAAATATCACTTAATCTGATTTGTGACACGATGTCTATATAAATACAATATGCACACAGAAACATATACGGTGGCGCCAACTTGAATAAAATATTGGGGGGCCCGGCGCTCCTAAATATTGGGGGGGCGAAGGGGTCTGGGCCCCTTAGAGTTGGCGCCTATGCGCGCACGCACGCGCACACATATATACACACATATGTACATACAAACACATAGGCACAAACTTCCTCTGTATTTCGATATCATACTATATTGCACGATCTCTTAGCAGATAATCATTATATATAATTATCTACCTCCCCACTCACAAATGGGAAAAATAATACTTCCAATCTTTATATTACTCCCAACCACAAAATCAGGATTTGTTAGAAATGTTTTGCTAAATTTTCTCTCCCACTTTCAGTATTTTACAATATCTCCTTCCACCAAGTTCTCACCAAAGTAGTTTAGCTAATCTTACAGTAATTGAATACATGCACGCAAAATTTAAATTCTGAATCCCAACCCCCAATCATCAAATCAGCAATATTATCTAAGGAAGGTACTTTGCAAACATCGTTTGGTTTTTAATTGCTGGTATAAAATTTCCCACCACTGGAATTTTTTTTTTAAGCGAGTGTTGTTTATATGCATTTTTTTATTTTTTAATAAAGTAGGTAATCGGAAAACAAATATTATTCCATTCTGCAAGGCAAACAAGTAGCCATTCAACGTTTCTGCATCTTCAAAAGAGGCCGCAGGAAAATTAAAATCAAGAAGTAAAAAGCAAAATAGGTGTTTGTGTGGAAAAATTAGGGGTTATTTCCTTTGCAAATGTCGTTATAAAGAAATAACGAGGGGGGCGACCCACTCTAGAGTCAGTGGGGTAGAATTCAGATGGATTTACTCCCAAGAAAAGTGTGGCGCAAAATCAAATTCGGTTGCAGTAATTTAAATTTGTTAATTGTTCAATGAAAGGGAAGGTGGAATCCAGACCAATCCAAGACTCCGTTAAAATGACTAAATCTTTAAAGGGGGGAGGGGGGAGATTTCCATGGATAGACGTTGTAAATTTGGGAATGTGTCTCAGCTGAGCATAGTGGGACCCGTTAGAAAGGAAGGTTGTTACACAAAGTGGGAAGAGAAATTCATCTTTATTATAAAAAATGGTTCACTTCGAAGTCAAACCGATTTCGGACCTCAAATGGGAACCGATGGTAGGGACGTCTCCGCAACCTTGGATTCAGATCCCAAACTAAGTCTGATCGGCCACAGACTTAGCTGAAAGTTATAGAAAGAAACTCGTGCACTGAAGAGAGCAAGAGCCGGCGCCTCGCGTTCCTGGTATCAACCCCCCCCCCCCCAAAAAAAAACCCCACAGACATCCCTCTGACTCAAGGGTAGAACTTCTACTAATGGTGCGACAAAGGTTCTAAAGAAAAGTGGGACGCGCGCGGAGAGTGTGGGGAGAATGAGCTTTAGCTTTGATTGCTTGACACTATCTTCCAAAGCCAGGTTTAATTAGGTGCACCCCAAAACTGAGAATGGCACTCCCGCCCCAAATAAATAAATAAATAAATAAATACTAACAAATAAATACTAGCATAAACAAGATTGTATCGGGATTGAATTTTTAAAGATGCTTGCTTAGATCGGAAAACACGTTGCTTTGCATGGTCGTGCACATACTGTTCCGACGTGCAAAAGGACGAGCCTAATTTGGGCGGTGGCTGCGCCCACTTACTGTTGGTAGTCTTGCTTGCAATAAAGCTTGCGGTCCCGAAAGTAGCAGCTGGTGGTCAGCGCTTGTTGACACACGGCGCACTGGAGACACTCTTCGTGCCAAGAGGATTCGTTGACGCGCATCAGGAAGCGGTCCGAGATGGGCCGCTGGCACCCTTCGCAGACGGCCTGGTGCTGACAGTCTGACCCTGAAGAGGAAGGGAAGGAAGGGGTGGGGAGACGAAGTAGCAAAAAGAGAGAGAAAATGTGAAAGATGGAGTGAATTTTGGAAGAAGAAAAGAATACAGTACATATTGAAAACATATTCACACACACCAAGAATACAATGGAAACTGTAGTTTCCCTTTCACAGAGTTACAAATTCCCAGTACCCTTTAACAACTTACGGTTCGCATGAGTGGGGGGGCGGGGGGAGAAAGGGGCCCCAATGGATGGTGCAGCTTTCACAAAGGACCATGTCAATATCGTTACACAATCACAGTCACGTTCACAAGAGCAAGAGTCTCAGACAAGAGCAAAGATTGCTATTAAAAGTGTTGCTTTTAAAATTTTTATTCACTTAGTTTGGGTTGCCAAGACATTGTTTCTCACTGTTTTAAAACAAATTTAAATCACATTCCAAACCGCCCCGCCCCGCCCCACATTAAAATAATGATGGGAACTGTAGTTTACCCCTCACCGAGCTACAGTTCCTAGCGTGCTTCACACGTATGGCGTTTACGTGGCCAAATTTTATTTGCTATTTGGGTGGCTCGTTGTTGCTGCAAGAGGGTGTTTGAGGGGAAAGGAGTGGCACAGTGAGAGGCGAGCATCTGATTACTCGGAAGTAAGCGCCACTGAGTTTAACACGAACCCTTCGCTTTCTATAGTGCAGCGCGGATCCGAATTCTATTTTTAATCATTCTGTTTTTCACGCTGGGCTGGCTTGTGCAATGCGGAGCGAGGTGTACAGGATTGCGTTCGAAACTGGGAACGACGGTAGTGATTATATTTACACACACGTTTTAATATACAACTGACTTGTTCACGAATGCAGGGCTTGTTTGGATTACTGTAAAAGCGAAAGCACGTGCCTGTGTCCTTGCAACAGATTCCCACAGTCCTAGAATGGCATAATTCATCAGCTTGCTTTGGTATTAAAAGCAGAGTTTATATGTACTAATATTACCTAATATTAATACTCTTTGTGTGTGTGTCATTAAAATAATGATGATGGTGGTGGTGGTGATGATGATGATTCAAGTGTGTATGCGTAGGGGGGGGGTGTCAAATCCTGGCCCCAGGATTAGCAAGAGCGGCGGATTGGGGGTGGGGTGGGGGACTCAATCAAAAGTATTATCCGGCCAACTGTTAGGAAATTTAAATTGAGAATAATCCAACATGCTGCTTGGATCCTTTCTTCTTTTGCTAAATTTATAGACATTTGTTTTGCTACTAGTTATTATTGGGATTAGAAAAGCAGAAACAGAGATCCTTGGAGGACCTTAAAGGATAATTGATTGATTAGGGCATCAAACTTTCGTCGGCTCAGACTGCAATCCTTACCTGACCTACTCGGAAGGAAGTCCTACTGAATTAAATGGGGCTTACTCCCAGGTCACTGGGGTTGCAAGCTAAAGGAGTGCCTTCAGTACACAGATCAACAACAAACTACAAAAAGTGGCGGCGGGAGGGGGGTGTAATTAAGTAAACAGGAGTGTTATGCAGACAGGAGATACGAGGGGACCCCCGCCCCATTTAGAGGTTTCTCCCTTTTCTTTTTGAAGCCTCAGTTCCATACTCTGCAAGTCCCAGCAGGGACAGTCCAATAAAACTTGCTTCAAAATGCAAGAGAACATTATATTTCAAAGAGAAACAAGAGACATAAAAAATAAACTGAAACAGAGGGTTAAATGCTGTTGCTTCATTTTCCAAGATGACTCAAGTAAAATCGAATATGTTCTGGAACATTGTTAAAAGGTGTAGGGAAGAGATTTTTGTCCTACGGGTTAATATTTCGGGGATGGGGAAGTAAGAGTGTAAATTAATCTTCTGTGTGCCTGTGTTTTAGTGAAGCAACAAAGCTAAATTAGATCAGGGACTTCCTTTGGGTTGTGGCAAATCCCCATTCCGACGTGCATGAACACAAAGCTTCAGATGCGTGTATCTTTCAATCTCAAAAGGATTATTCAGTCGGAAGATTGGCAAAGGCATCTTAAAAGTAGCGCCTCCCCCCCCCCCCACTTCTTGAAGTTGGCCGGCGGCATCTTCGGTTCAAAGTTTTGCAACTTGAGATTTATTTATATATTCCTTTGTAACAAATGCGAGTCTTTTAAAAAAACATTACAGCCACATTATGTAGACCTAGCGACCCCTCCGCGAATAAAATAAATATATCAAGGCGGGGAAATCTAAATCCTAGCCTCAGATTGTCAAAGAAAAGTGGCTATATATTTAAAATCATTATTAATAATAGTAGCATTTTTTTAATCAAGCCAGATCGTGTCACAATCCCACACAGGGCATTAAATAAAGAAAAGACCCCTTCAGTCCCTTAAAGGCAAATCGATGCCTTTTCTAGGATCGGCCTGAAAACTACTTACAGCACTCCGTGTTTACACTGGAAGCCCTCACCGCTTGCTGTCCTGACAGCACCGGTTTGTTTCCAAGCACTGTATTTGAAGCAAGAGTACAGCAGACTCAGGATCGGGGGCCCGGGACTTTCCCCGGGTAAATCAGTGTTCTGGGCTTTTCCTTTTTTTAGGGGAGGGGAGTTGAACATTGCGCGGTGAAAGTGAAGTCGACTCACCTAGCAAGACTCCTAAAGTTGCGGGACCCGATCGCAGCGGGTGATCCTCCATTTTAATTCCGTCCAGCATCTTGGAGCAGTCAGTGGAGCCCCGGTTGAAACAGCTTTCCAGCGACTCGGGGGCCGTCGCTACGTCCATGGGGCGAAGGCTGGCTGCAGAGGCGAAGCGGGAGGAGGGGGAGGAGGGGGTTAGTGTCCGCTCTTGCCGGGATCAGGACCGCTGCGTCGCGGGGCAGAGGAGGCGAGCGCTGCCGAGACAAGCCGGGCGTCCATCGGCAGTCAGAGCATCGCGCCCCGACAGCAGAGAGGCAGGGTGGGTCACCTGTAGGCTAGGGGGCGCCTCCTGAGCCCTTCTCGGGCCGGAGGGGGCGGCGAGGCCCTCCCCGGAGCAGGGGGATCCCCGGCACTGCATGCAATCGCGGGCAGAAGCTCTCCCCCGGAGCGCTTCCACTTCACAGTGCCATGCAAGAGTCCCGAGCCAGGAGACGCTCCGTTTAGAAGCGGAGGGAAAAACGGCGGCGGAGGAACACACCCACCCCGCCAGCCGCCTCACCACCGCCACCTCCTCCTCCTCCCCCTCCCTTTTCCAAAAAGCGGGGGGGGGGAACTTGCTGACATTTGAACTCCCAATTGGTGCTCCTAATATCCCTGCGCCGCAGTGACGCGGTTTTCCTCGACGTCAAATAGTGCCGTCTGTAACTCGCGGGGGGGGATGGGGGCTAGAGAGACGATTAAAATAAATAAAGGGGGGAGAGAAGAAAGTAAGATGGGAGGGAAAGAAAAGCAAGCCCCCCTCTTTCTTTTCCCCCCGCTCCCATTCCACCCCGGATCATGATGGGAAAAGATTCCAGCCAGGTGTAGATTAGAAGCGGAGTTTACCCAGGTAACCAGTTTGTAGTGAGAGGATAGAGAGAATGGAGGGGTCGGTAGGGAAGGGAGGGGGCTGTTGTCATCCTGGAACACTTAGTGTCGGTGAGTGGACGGGATGATGAAATAAAGGAAAGGAAATAAAGAAAATCAGGTGATGGGACCTACTTACAGAAAAGTTGAAAAAAGAAACTGAGGAAGGGCAGGGCATTGGGGGCGGATTTGCCAGTCGGTCGGTGGAAGGAATTCATGAGATCTAGGAACTTGCTGAAAGGGGCTGATTGAATGGGGAGGAAAGCAAAGTTGCTGGCACACCACCCATCTTAGGCAGAATGACCCTGCGCCCCAAATGTCTCCCACCCAGCCCCAACGGTGGAAGCCTGCAGAAGCCGGCGGGCCCCCTTCACGCCCGGCTGGGAGGTAGGTACCTCGGTGTCTTCTTGGGACCTTCCGGGGTTCGTTTGGGTTTTAAAGTTCCAGGGTCCCCTTCTTCCGGGACGCTGCCACCTGCGTGCTATCCGGGGATGCGGGGTGGGATGGGTGGGGAAGGAATGCTGTGGCTGGATTGGGTCCGGGAGTGTGGGAAGGGTAGGGGTAGTAGCTAGAGAGGCAGATCACAGGGAGAGGTGTCAACCGTGCAAGCTGGCCGCCGGCTGTGCCGCCAGGGCTGATCTTACTATAGCGTGGCACCGGCGTTGGCAAGCGGGTGCGGGGGGGGGGGCTGGATGCGGTTACACCCGCCCCGTCTCCTATCTCCCCCCCTCCGCCTCCCTCCCATAGAAGCCCTTGTTCCTGACACCCACCAGGCTTTTCTGTTTTGTTGTCTGGGGCATAAAAGAAAGGGACTGCCGAGTTTGCACCTGGCGGGAGGCCCCGGGAGATAGATAAGGAGCTGGTGGATAACTAACACAGAGACAGACAGACAGACAGACAGACAGGAAGTAATACCGTACATGCTTCTGTTTCTCAGATCCCAAATAGGGAGTCTGATCGTTCCCGGTATCCCAAAAGTAAGCTTGCGTCCTATGTACAGCGCCATATATTTAAAGTACATTTCAAGCACATTTTCACCCTTGGCTCAAAGAACCCTGAGAACTGAGTTATTTAAGGGTTCTGGGAAGTGTAGATCTGTGAAGGGTACAGTTCACAGGATTCAGCGTGTGGGGGGGGGTGGATTTAAGCGCGCTTTAAATGTATGATGTGGACGCAGATATGATTCACCCCGTTGTGTTTGGAGAGAGGGGGGAGATAACCCTTTAGAATCTGACGCACAGTTCGGTTTTCTTCCATGATCTCTCTCTCAAAAGAAACACACGCGCGCACAGAGACACAGAGAGAGAGAGTCCGGCGAGCCTCTGTCCAGCGCGCCCAGAAAATTAAGTGCCTTTTACGCACCCCTCTATGAACTTGAATGCTGCTGATGAAGAAGAGATGGGCGTGGAGGGGGGCTTCAGTTGCTGCCAGGGGGTCATGTCTAGAAATGGCCCTCATCTCCCCCTCAATTTTGGGACCACTTGCTGGCCTGTTTCCAAGTGGTTGTCAAACCTAGGCGCACAGCAGCGCTCTGATGGAAAAGGCGGCTTCTGCTCTGCCGGGTATAGTGGCGATAGGGGATACAGGCAAGTGTGATTTTATGGAGAGGGTTGAACTGGTGGGATTTCTTTTAGGGGATAAGCACGCTCTGAGACCCGCTTTGGGGCGCCCCCAGTTGGGCCTTTCTTTGTGTCTACTTTTGCGCCCTGGTGCACAAGAGCGGGAGCAGATGATGGTTCCATTGTATTGGGGACCCGGCCGGACAATTACGCACTGCCAGTAATCAAGGATAGACCCCACTGTCAGGAATATTTGAGAGAAACCTTCGGTTCTTAACATTTCCGCGGTCCTGGCGGTTTCCATTCCAATAAGGGAAAACAAAGGAGAAATTGAGATTAATGGATGGATTGTAGGTGGGTGTGGGTGTGAGGCGGGGTACAGAAATTACAAATGTCTTTAATTCCTCCGCCTTGTATTGATCCGCACGTTAAAGTGTGTGTATGTTTGTATGTGTGGTGTTGCATCAATCCCGACAACGTAGGGGTAACCGTTTCATGTACTGGCCTCAGCAACAATAACTTGCACCTCAGCAAAAGGACAAGAATAGTTGTAAATGTTAATTCCAAATCATTTGCCACTTTCTTGTGTCTGTGAGAGCATTCTTTCCTCCTTACCCTATTCTGAAATATTTTCTCCCAAATCAGGCTACCATGAGATGTAGCCAGTTGCTTGGCTTAAATACACACAAGCACACTCCACTTCTGGTGAACTTTTTTTTTTAATGATCGTTTCAATTAACTCTCTGAAGATATGGGAAATTATTTTCCCGCCGAGGTTTCTTAAAATGCACAATATTTCTTGGATTAGGATCAGGGGGCAAACTTCTCAGGAAAAAAAATGATGGAATAAAAAAAGAGGAATGAAAATGCATTGAAAGTTATTTGATAGTTATTTAAATTAAAGGGCTTTCTCCGCCTTCCTTTGGGTATGTACTTTTTCCTTCCTTTTTTGCCTAAATTGTATCACTGAAGGAAACTCTCCATGGATGTTTATCTCATTTTGGAAAGTTTTCTTTTTATGTCATTTTCTTCCTTATTTTTAAAAAAGTTTACTTGATTGTGTGTGTGTTTGTATGTGTATTCGTCCTATCTTCTGCCACAGGCCTGTTTCTTTGTAGTGAGAAGTATACGTGTGTGTGTGTGTGTATGTGCGGAATGCTGTGATTATTTAATTTTGAGATCAAGCTAAAATAATAATAGGAATCAAGAGCTCTTTAGATTTCAGGAGGCGATTCCGCTCGAAATCCGACAGCTAACCCGGCTCGCTTTAATTAAAACTGATGTTTTCTCTGGAATAAACCCTCTCTCCCCGCCTCCCGCCGCTCCTCCCAATGCAAACAATTCCGGATTTAGACACAATTACCTCCTGAAATTACGAAGAAAAAGTCCAGAATAGGGAGATCTGCGTGCGATGGTGAGTTTGCCAGACACGGAGGAGATTGCGCAGAGAAGGAACAGCGGCTGGAGAAACCGCTGGAACGGCTATGAGGAGGAATATGCCACCTCCTACCTCGCAGCCCAATTCCACAGACTGTGGGAAGTCCTAACCCACTCTCCGGAGAAATCTTTGGTCTTCGAAATACCTATTAGTCACCGTAGCAATTTTCACAATTTTTCTTCCAGTGACTACCAAAAGATCAGAGGTGCAGGGAGGAGGTGTGTATTGAGCGTGGGATGGCAGTGAGGGGAGGGGGACACCCGCCGCACCTACGTACAAACGGGCACTCAAAAAAGCTCTAAAATTCATCTTCTTGATCCGGACTTGGGCTTCAAAGGAGAGGATGCGCCGACGGGGGGGGGGAGAGACGGTGCAGAACCCTTAAGAGTTGATGCGAAATTTAAGTGCAAAGCTGTTTGCGTGTATTAGGATCCCAGGCTGCTACTACTATTACGACTACTACTACTACTATATTATTATTATTATTATTATTATTATTATTATTATTATTATTATTATTATTATTATTTATTATATCATCAGGGTTAAAGGACTTTCGGAGAACAGGAGCCCCAATGTTCAAGCTTTTACTTGAAAGTTAGTATGATGGTGGCGATGATAATTCTTATTTATTATCGCCCTCATTGAATTTAGTGCCAGCTCTCACTTTTTCAACCTTGCCTTGGAATGGAGTGAGCACCATCGAAAACCGCGCTCGCGTCCGCGTGTGCAAGGAAGATTTCAGAGGTGTTACTCGGAAGGAAGCCCCTGTTTCATTCCGAGACACCTAAGCTAAGAGGCAGTGTGTTGCGGAAAGGGTCAAGCTGAGCTTCTGCTCCTGTTTACTCGGAGAAGCCACTCTCTGAGATCAATAGGAGGTTGTTTCCAGATAAACAGCTGGGGGTGCCCCTTGGGTTGTTGAGGTTGACATCCCCTGGGATTTTCTTCTAGAAAGAGACAGCGGAACTTAAAGAAAGACAACTGCGACCCGATCCTGCGCACGTTTGGAGTCAAGGCTCCTGTAGGAAATAATACTATGGAAGACAGGTCAGTGCGGTGAGGGGTTTTCGACATGACCTTATTCCCTGGTTTTATTCTGCAAGAGCAGGAGAAGAAGGGAAATTCCTAAGTCCCCGAATCTTAATGGAAGCCATTTCATTTCTTCCTCGAAATTTAATCGCCTCATTTGAGAGTCGTGGTGGGGTATTTCTGCGCGCACCTAGCTCACAACCAAGACGCGTCTCACTGCCGCATGTGAATGTTGTATAAATTTTCTCGCTTTCCTCTACCGGCGTGTATATTAGAAGCCCTTGTTCCTGTTTCCCCTACAACCTTAAAAATAAATAAAACAAAACCAGGAACTCTGCAAAAATTGGTCATAGATTTAGAGGGAAGAGGCTAAATGAAAAGACGGGGGAGGGGGGGTAGGTACAGGGCCTGCCCGGTCCATCCATGAGGCAAGGCGAGGTGACCGCCTCAGGTGGTAGGATCCACAGAGGCAAGCAGATCCGGCACCCAAGGGACACCACCTTCTTTTTTTGGCGATCATTCGTAGCTGAGCAAGATTGTCTTCTATAAACACGGTTCGCAGTGGCAGCGACGGCAGCGACGGCTGCACCGGTCTCCTTGTAGCCTACCGCTCCCACCAAGCAGCCTTTCGGAGAATAGGAGGTGCTGTTGGTCACCTCCCACCCCAGTGATGAAATGGCGGGGGCTACCCTCTGGAGTCTCCTACGTTGCGCCCATCTGATGTGATTCAAAGCGAGCCCCTTTTCCCTCGCAAAGATCTCTGTGGATAAGGTTTATTTGACTTGCACTGACTCACTCCCTGTCCCCAGTTTAGATTTTCATACCCCTTGTTCCTGCTGCAGGTCTTTCTTTGCCCTGGAGAAGAGTGGCAGCATTTTGTAGTTCGCCTCAGGTGCCAAAACGTCTTAGGCTAGCCCTGGGGAGGTGAATGGCTTACTGTATACCTGATCCCTTGTGTAACATTCAGCACACAACTTTAGATCTGAAATCGTTTTCAGTTCCCTGCTGCAGCCCATTCCTACACTCCGCGTTTAGATCAAAGCACTTCTGAATCAGGACCCAGAGATTTACTTCCGAGTGAACATTCCTCAAGGCTAGGCTTAGCCTCATGAAAACCCCATTACAATGTAAGCACCGATATCAACAGCAACGATAGAAGCCAATTGCAGTCTACCCCCTCCCCCCCCAAAAAACCCACCCAGTTTTGCAAGAAGTGCTGCCACACTGCCCGGGTGGAGCCTCCTCCCTCCACTTTGTAGTCTACCAATTCATGGTCTGGCGTTTAGGATCTCCACTCCTCAACAGCTTCAACCCTAAAAAGAACTCAACAACTTTGGGGTAAAACCATTAAAAAGCTCAACAAGTTCAATCCTAAAAAAAGGTCAACAACTTTGGTTGGCCCTTTGGTCGGCCCTCACGGCCCTTGACTTCATCAAATCTGGCCCTCTTTGAAAAATGTTTGGACACCACTGCCCTATGGTCATGGATAACTGGAAATGTGCTCTATCAAGGTCTGGAGGCCACAGGTTCCCAATCCCTGATTTCCACTTTCCCCAAAGGAAAGAGAGAATGTTCCAAAGGAAACATTCAAAACCTTTAACAATTCCATTCTTTTCTCCTTCCCACTCATTCACACACACCTCAGCTTTCTCTCTGCCCGATACCTGGATCCAATACTTTGATCCCTGGGAATAAAGTTATCCCTTGTTCATAAGACTTCTGTGAAAGAGTGCATGGAATTGCAGCCTCGGTGAGCTCACTCAAAAGTAAATCTCTCTTGAGTTTATTGGAATTCCTTAGGCAGCAACCTACTTCCCTGGACTAAGTGCCATGAAACTCAGTGGGACTTACTTCTGAGTAGGCAGACACGCATAGGTTCACAGGCTTAATGTGCATTGCAACTACCACTATGACATTGTGCAGGAAGGCAGGCGTTTCATTTCTCCATTCAGTACATCACCCTGTACTATCATAGATGTTCAGTATTCATACACATTTTTGTAGATTCAGTACATTTAAAGCATCCTCCCCCCCCCCAAGAATCCGGGTGGGGGGTAGTTTCTTAAGGGTATGGGGAACTGTAACTCTATGAGGGGGAGAACTACAGTTCCCACAATTATTTGGTGCAGTGCTTTAAATGTAGCCTAAAATACCATTTTGCACCTCTCCTTTTTTGCCATGGCTAAATGATCACAGCAAGGCAGCTAGTAGATTTTAGGATGTTCATTCAGGCCACGGAGAGGAGCGATTCTCTAATTAGGGCTTATTGTTAACATATTTCACACACCAAAGTTTTTTTGGGGGGAGGATCTCTGGTGTCAGAGGCGGACAATGAGACATTTGATTTTATTTATCTACCCCATCTCTTCCAACCAAAAATTGCCAGGGGATTTAAAAAAAACAACCGAAAATGAAAAGAGTAATTTCCAAATTCGACAACCCTTCACCTACATTGCCTGTTATGGAGCTCAGGGTTTTAGAGGAAGAGGAGGGGAGGGAGATGTAAAGATGCTGAATTTAGCAAAAGATTAACACCAAAGGCTTCTGATTCATCAACAGAATGAACAGTTATGTATTTTATTTATCTGTTTCTTTCTTTTAAGTACGCCTTCCAAAAGCAACTTTCTAAACTAAATGGGTTTTGTACCTGGAAGATGGCAGAGAAATCCAATTGTGCAACATGGCTGGATTTGAAAATCAGGCTTGGGATTATGCCCAAATGTGAACAGGGCTCCCTAACATGCAGCCCGGAAAGGAAAGGAAAGGACCCTCTTCCCTTGGAACTTTAACTCTGAGAGTCCAATTGAATTAATATTTTCTTGTTTGGGGATGGGAATTTTAAATTCCATACAAGATGGTTCCATTCAAAATTGGAGAGAATCTGGTTTACTCCTTCCCCATTCCCTAATTTATTACAATTTTACTTTCTGTTACATTCTGGAACTGTCTTTATCAGTTGCTTGATTTGGGGAGAGGCATGTACCCTTTTCTAAATATAAAAATCTCCCATTTGTCACTGTCTCCTTTAATCCGCAGCCAGCTGATTCCCGTGAACCTATTCAAACGCAGTTTTCACTAACTGGGTCGTACTTTGCAAGCCTTTCATTGCTGAAAGGACTGCAGCTCAGTGAGACAGTTTGCTGCCTTGCATGCAGAAGACTCCTGGTTCAATTCCCAGTGCCTCCAGGTAGGGATGGGAGAGAACTCCGAGTCTGAAACCCCATAGAACCAGCGGCAGTCAGTGTAGAAAATACTAAGTGGTCCCGACTCACTATAAGGCAGCTTTCTGTGTTCCACTGCGCAAAGGTGGTGGAAGATGGTGGTGAGTGGAAGATTTGCCATAGTATTTGGCAACAGCCGCGCCCCCCCCCCCATGCTTTAGCCCAGGACAGAGGAACTTGCAGTCCCGTATGATGTTGGACTGTTACCACCCACCAGGCCCAGCTAGCATGGCCAATGGCCAGGGATGATGGGATTTGTAGTCCAGCAGGGCCATAGCTCCCCTGCCCTACATTACCCTCTTTGTAGTTGCTAGCCTAGGCTGTCTGTGGAGATAAACAGTGACTGTAGGACAACCTCACTCAGCCTGGAGGCCGGTGAAGACTGCTTCAGAATCTTCCCTCACACCCGAATAGATAACGGTCAGCAATGCCGTTGTCGTTCTTTTTGGGTCTTTTGAACCACAAATGTCCACCAGAGAATCGGAGCCTCTGGCTATGCAGCTTTCCTTACTTAACAACCCCGCACCCTAAAGCTGGCCTGCGTCCTAACAGCGGTTGACAAAAGGCTCGAGCTTCTGTGCCTTCTCCAACCATCGACATCATTCGCGCGTTACTAGCCTTGTGTGCCCTCTGCCCTCTGCTGGTCAATGCGCCTCAATGCAGCCTTTCTGAGCTCAAATTTCTTCCCCAAAAGCAGCTCGTCGCTGCCAGACTCTTGAAGTTCGGTTCAAGCTAAAGAGAGGAGGAGATCTGGCTGGGCGGGGGAATCGTTCTCTGTACCTAGTGGCTAGAGCGAGGAACCAGCAAGATTGGAATCTCTCTCATGATGAGCTTTTGTCAGTTCACTCTCAACATAACCTACCTCACAGGGCTCTAAGGAGGACAAAATGGGTAGAAGAGAATGTGGACTTCAGCCTGAGCTCCTTGGAGGAAAGGCAGGGCTTTGTTTAAAAATGTGATAAATAAAATAATCCAAGATCAATCTCAAATTCAGATGCTGAAACTGGAGTTCTTAGTGGATAGGAACGGAGTGGGGGGGGGAGAGATAGTCAACAACAACAACAAACACTGCAGATATATATATTTAAAATCATCTCAGTAATCCTTGCAGCAGCACAGTATTATTAATAGTGAAGATGGGAGTTTGAGGACTAGCGGCTTGCATAAAGGTAAAGGTAAAGGGACCCCTGACCATTAGGTCCAGTCGTGACCGACTCTGGGGTTGCGCGCTCATCTCGCATTATTGGCCGAGGGAGCCGGCGTATAGCTTCCAGGTCATGTGGCCAGCATGACAAAGCCGCTTCTGGCAAACCAGAGCAGCACATGGAAACGCCGTTTACCTTCCCGCTGTAGCGGTTCCTATTTATCTACTTGCATTTTGACATGCTTTCGAACTGCTAGGTTGGCAGGAGCTGGGACCAAGCAACGGGAGCTCACCTCGTCACAGGGATTCGAACCTCCGACCTTGTGGTCAGCAAGCCCTAGGCTCAGTGGTTTAACCACAGCGCCACCTGGGTCCCAGCGGCTTGCATAAGGGTCACCAAATCCTGAGCCAGAGTTTTGATCACATGATTACCCACAGCCTCTTAACCGCTGGACTTCCCCCACCAAGCAAAAGTAGGGCCGCCTCCACCTCATATTCTTCCCCTTGCCAGATCCCTTTTCAAAGGAGTACAGCATCCCAGTCCCGCCGCTCTCTAAATCCCTGGAACCTCTCGCCACCTAGAGGGGCACAGGAAGCTGGAAGCTGACCCTTGGTCCATCTAGCTCTCCAGGGTTTAAGGTTTCAGTCTTTCCCAGCCCTACCAGGAGATGCCACTGGAGATTGAACTTGGGACCTACAATGCAAAGCACATTCTCTGCCGCTAAGTTCCTGTCCTTCGCTCTGCACATTCCCTCGAACGCATATCCCGATGCGTTCAACAATTGGGATTGTTGAAGTACATGCAACAACAAATTAATCAATTTGAGCCGTGCAATGTGGACTAAACTCGCTTATGGGGCTTCTCCAGGATTAGGGGCCCTGAAGCTTTAAGCTTCATTAGTTTCATATTAGATCCGACCCTGAGCAGACGCACGTTCTAATATCTCTGGGGAATTCAAAAGCAAAAGCTGCCTTACTTCGGGCACAGAGGAAGCTGCCTTACACCTAGTCAAAGCGTTGGTCCAACTAGCTCAGTATTTCACTGACTGGCAGAAGCTCTCCAGCGTTTCTGACATGGGCAAAGCCAAGGGGGGCGGCAATAGAATAATAGAAAATGCTTAACTAACTGACCAATCACGTCGGTTCTGCAACCCCTAACAAAGTCCTGCCCCCCCCACAAAAATATTGGCTACGCCCATGGCTTCTGACCAGGTTTTCCCCAGCCATTCCAAGAGATGCCTGACTCGAGCCTGTGACCTTCAGCATCCAAGGCGGGTGACATTCCACTGTGCTATTGGCCGGATCGGAACTGTTAATCTTGCACACTTTGGTATAAAAGTAACATTGATTGGACTACGTTATGTGAAAACCTGAAATCACTGTGCTACTTACAATGTGCTGTAATCATTACAACTACTCTGATAAATACATAGCAATGAAAAATGATGGTGGTAAACTACTTAAGACAGGATCCCAGCCAAAATGAAGCAGTCAAGGCGGGTGTTCAAAGCCTTACCCCTGTCCGTGTTTACCTGTGAGCAAGTCCCCTTGAACGCAGTAGGGGGATTAACTTCTGAGTAGACTTGTCTCCCCCTGAAATGAGTCTCCCTCCCTTCGGCTGGGATCGGGTCCTCATCTGACTTGAACTCGCCCTTCGCTTTTACCTTTTAAATCTTCATGGAGCTTTTCTGGAGTGGGGATCCAGCACGCATCTTAGTCGGTGGCAGACTGAGATAATCAAGGAATGCATTCGTCTTTAGGATCCAGTAGGGCTCTTGGTTGGAGACCGCGTTGCGTCTTCCAGGTCCTTTGTTTCCCCCACAATCGCTTGTCTAAAACAAGATAATATGCATTGTGTTATGCTGCCCCAACATCTCTTATATCAGCTCTGGTGGGGCGTATACATAGCTGCCAAGTTTTCGCTTTTCTCGCGAGGAAGCCTATTCAGCATAAGGGAAAATCCCTGTAAAAAATGGATAACTTGGCAGCTATGGATATAATACAACATATTCCTGTAGAATTACATTTATGTGCATCGCTGACATCTTTTCGGAATCAGTTGGAGACCCGTTTGTTCCACAAGGTAGTTAACTGTGGTGGAACTCAATAATTAACACTTTTTGGTCTGCTATTGGATGTAAATTGTTGCCGCTTAACAATTCTTTCTTTAGATATGTTGTTTTAGATGTTTCTATCAGTGCTTTAAGTGTGTTGCATTTTTTCTCTCTTAGTTTGGTTAACCGCCCTGGGCTCCTTCGGGAGGAAAGGCGGTGCAGAAATGAAGTGACGCTACTGCTTACTACTACTAAAAAAATGGGATTGTATCCATAAAAATTAATAAAAGAATAATAAAAAATAAATTCTACTTAGAGTAGACCCATTTCAATTAATGGCCTTAAGTTATTCATGCCTATTATTTCCAGTGGGTTCACTCTGAGTAGGGCTAGCACTGGGAACAATCTGATGATGACATGACATGACATGACATGATATGATGCAGAACTAGCAGGCCTAAATATCTCATTATTTTCAAGGACGAGCAAAACACAATAATCAAACAATTCTCGAGATCCATGGCAGCTAAAAGTGTTATAACTCTGACTTCTGTATTTCCTCTGTGTGTATCATATCTGGAAGATTTAGAGAAGTGTGTGATCATTTTTCCTTGTACTGTTTTACCCCACAGTGAGTGGGTGTTATTGTTTATCCTCTGAAGTGTGGGTGGATGAGTGGGTTATTGGTCTTTTAAAGGGGCGTTCAATGAGACTGAAATATTTAAAGCGCCAGGGCCCCTTAAAACAAAGATGACATAACACACAGCCCCCTTTTCCAGTCCATGTTAAAGGAACGATGCCACCCTGGTCGAATTTGGACTGTAACCTCCTTGGGGCAGAGATCTCCCCTTATAAAAACAAAACAAAAATCAACACCACCAGCAGCCATGTAAAAGTAGCCTACGTAACTTCCAGTGGCAGGTTGTTATATCTAATAGCGCAGTCCTCACCAAGCTTACTCAGAAGCACTCTGATCGGATGGCCATGGTAAACTGATTAAACCTATTCGGTTCATCCATTTGAAACGTTCAATCGGTTAAAAATGTTGCTGTGTTCGTAAAACAACACGACAGTAAATCAGATCAAATGCTTAATTCCCGGCCCGGTTCAGTTTGTGACAGCGGAAACAAATAAAGTAAACAAGTTAGGAGCGATATTGCAACAAATTCCAATCAAATAATGCAAGTCTAGCGTGTTACTATCATCCCAGCCATTTATACCCATAAGTAAATTTCAAAGGAACATACTCCCAAATAAATGTACGCAGGATCATATAGTCCAATGAGAAACGACTTTTTGTCTGCTTAGAAATCAGAAGGAGAGGCATTCAGACAAACGGTTTCTGTTTCCGCGAAGGCGCGCGGAGACGGGTTTGAAATTCCACATGGCTTTGCCAAACACGCATAGGAATCAACTCACAATAAAATATTTGAGGGGGCCGGGACCCACAAAGTGGATGGGCATGTGATCGATTATGTGGGGCGGGGCTTACATCCCCCCCAATATTTTATTCCAGTTGGCACCCCTGCAAACTCGCGTGTATTTGCCCTCCAATCAGGAAAGGAGAGAGGCTCCCCAAGGATGTGCTGAACGTTTTCACCCGGTTCCTCACAATACGGGCATAGCTTCCTCGGAAAGCTGTAATGTCCAAAGATCACGTAGTCATCAATTGGGAAGAAGTTGCCACCTAGCTCGGTGCTGTCGACACTGACCGGCAGCGGCTAGGGAATATTCTCAGCCCAACCTGGCGATGTCCCTGGGGATTGAACCTGGGACTTTTTGCCTGCAGCGAAAATGTTCTGCCGCTGAGCTACGGTTCTGTGTACTTCCTGGGAATACTTTCCTAGTATATTAAGAGAGGCACCCGCATAGCAAGTCTAGCTTGATGCAAGCACGAACTTTTATATAATAGAATAAAAAAAATTGGCGGGGAAGGGGGGCACAACTTTGAGGAGGACGTACGAGGGGATGGCAGGTTGAAAAATGCTTTGGGTCAGTTGGTTAATTTAGGCAGGATATATAAAGGCATTTTAAAATCCCGTTTCCTAATGGGAAAAATTTCAGCACCTGCTTATCTAGCCCTTGAAATCAAGCGGGGAGTGGGGGGCTGTTAGGAAGCCCGGATGTTTGCGAGGATCGCAGCCAGATAAGCCTGTAACCTTCTGGGCTCCATCCACCCGCCTTGCAGAGCTCCAAAACAATAATTTGAAAATGAATTGAAGCAAGGGTGGTATCTAAATATCCCCGCTGAAATGGACTGGGCTTCAAAAGTACCTGATCGTGCGAGCCCCCTGGATATATTTTTTTAACCATTTGTACTCCAAATATTGCTAAAAGTGGATTACAGAATATGGGCTGCATTCAGGTTAACAGAAGACACTGTTAAATATATGTATCTTTAAAAGTTTGGCGTGCAAGTTTTCTTCCCCATTGAAGTAGGCTGGAGGTGGAGCGCGCTTAATTGGTTCGATCGGGCCCTTGGGAGACGAATAATATTATTATATAAAATGTCAAAGATTTAAAGCTCAATCAAACCCATATCCTAACATAACCTTCAGAGAATATGTATATTTACAGGCACAGAATGGGAGTGATGGAGGCTAGTGATCAAGCAAAATTCAGCTTATTTGATGTCCATGTTTATTTCAAGGGGTAATTAATCAACATGACTTTTAGGGTGCGATCTGAAACTAAGAGAGGAAGCTCTATTGGAGATAGTGAAAGTTACTCCTGAGTAACAAGGCATAAGATTGCGCTCTATAAAACACCTTTATTGGGTTGGATTGAGTACAATCGTTTTCAAGTTTGTTTCGAAAAGGTTATACATACAGCTTATTTTGAGCGCTACATAGCCCTTCACCCCTTCCCAATAAAAATTTCTAACACCGGGTAACAGTCCGAAAAGAAGAAGAAGAGGTATTCGTCTAATGATTTCTTAAAACAAAATTTACATGATCACCCAAAATGTCCCCTCTGTAATCCAACACATTTCCTTCAAAATATAAAACCAAACTACGAAATCAATTGAACAGATCTCATTCCTCGGCTTTGAATTTTCACTTTAAAAACAGCAAAAGCAGCAACAGGAATCAGGAAGGACGCACGAACGTTTCTCCTTTGTACGCGGGGAATCCCTTATTATTTCAGATGTCTCAAAAACATTTTAAGAGGCTTATATTTTAGGCTAGAATAAATGCAGCTAACTATTTCAAAGACATCTGAAATAACGCAGTAAATTCGCGTGAAAAACCAAGCCCTTTTTTTGAAGAAAGTTTGAAAAATCCGACACACCCAGTAATCAATAAACCCCTTTCATAATTTTGCACCCTGTTTACTCTGACGCGACTTCCAACTGAATCACTATGGAATTTGCTTCCTTGTTTGCGCCATGAGCATCTCCACCGTTATTATTACATCTGATCTGAAACATAGTTACACTCCGACCTCGACTCTCTCTAATTTTGAAGGAAAGTCCCATTATATTCAAGGCAGCTTTAATTCAGAGTAAACGGGCGTGACCTGTTTTTACCATTATTTGAAACACAAACTTTGTAAGATTAGTTATCTTAAAAACCAAACGAGAGAAACCCCATATAACAAAAAGAAAAATAAAGAAGATATGGTTTTGGTGGGTGGGACTGAAGCTACAATCGTATACACACTTACCTGGGAGTAAATCCCATTGAATTCAGTGGGATTTGCTTCCGTGTAGGCATGCACAGGGTCACGAGTGTAGATGATATTGGTCGCAGTGGGACTTACTTCTGAATAAGATGGTGCTGCAGTAATATGTGCTTTGCATTTCTGCTCTTGGCTTCAGACGTTACTCCAAACTTGCTGTTCAAAGAGGCCTGAAACGGAAACGCACAAAGCAGGTAAAGATGAAGGAGGAGGCTTCTGATTGTAGTTTTAAAAGGCACTGGGGAGTTCTAGGACGTAGATCTGCCTTCAGTTTTCGAAAACAAACTGCTTAAGCGGATTTATCTCTAAAGGGTACCCAAGACCCCATTAACGCTTGACTGCCGCCCCAATTAAACGTTATATAGAACATGGCGTGTGATTATTATGCATCTACAACGAATCCCTGACCAGATGTTCAGTCTACAAAACTGAGGTTATGTGTAGATACAAGTATTTACTAATTTAGGAACACAGGAAGCTGACTTTTACTGAGTAGAACATTACCGGTACAGTAGTCCGTCCAGCACAGTACTGTCCACACTGGCTGGCAGCAGCTCTCCAGGAAGGGGACATGCCAATCTTACCTGGGGGTGCCAGGGATTGGACCAGGGAACTTATGTATGAAAATAAGATGCCTCATCACTGAGCTAAGGTTCACCCCCCCATTTCCTCCATGGTTCAGCTTCTCTCTGTCTCCAGAATGCCCTTCTGCCCTAAAAAGAGCATCATTCAAAACGTTGCATATTCCCCAAGAGCTAAATGTAACTTTTTTGGCCCATATACTTGTCTTAATCATTTACTTACTTACTTACTTACTTACTTACTTACTTACTTACTTACTTACTTACTGTATTTGGCTTATGAAACTCAATAAAATGTATGGCACTGTGTTGTTGTTGTTGTTGTTTGTTTGTTTGTTTGTTTATATATTATTTATATTATTAGCAGGTCTTGCCTTGGTATTTTTTCTTATGGAATTCTAAAGCATGTGGTACTGAGGATATTATTTATTTATTTATTTATTTATTTATTTATTTATTTACTATTATTGGTTATTACAACCCAATCCTACACATGGGAATGGGATATTATCCACTACCCAGGTGAAGGGTTCTGTGTGAATTAAAAGCCTTCTACAGAAATTGCTTTGCTCCCTGGAAAGTCTGGAGTGTTCGTTCTCTACCTCTTGGAGGCATAGCCAAACAATGCTTTGCTTAAAAGCCAAAACAGATTTTGTGGCACTTTAAAGACCAACAAAGTTATTGTGACACTGGTATGGATTTAGTTACACTTTTGCTTTGGGCACACAATACGTTTTAAGAATGCCTCCCCCCCACCCCCCTCCAATAGTATCCTGGGAACCATAGTTTGTTAAGACCGCTGGGAATTGAAGCTTGGCGAAAGGTAAACTTTGGTTCCTAGGATTATTTCGGGGCAGAATGTTCATTAAATGCATGGTGTGTCCCTCAGCCCACATCCTTAATGGTGTAGGAAATGAAGCTGAAATACATAATCCTATACGCCGGCTCCCTCGGCCAATAATGCGAGATGAGCGCGCAACCCCAGAGTCGGTCACGACTGGACCTAATGGTTAGGGGTCCCTTTACCTTTACCTTTATGTACTGCCAATCCTAACTCCACTCACTCAGGAGGAGTAAGCCCTTTGAACTGAATAGGACTTACTTCTAAGTAGACTTGCATGCAGCTTTACGCCCCCAACTAAAATGCCCAAAATTTCAGCCTAGCCTGTCATTCCATGTAGGCTCTTTTGGAACCCAAATCAAGGACTGGGTGCTACTTGTTAAAACAACAGCCTCAGCATATATTTATATTCTTATGGCATTTATATACCAGGTGGTTATATACAAAGTGGTTTGAATAATATCATGACAACAATAAGCATCACTTGGGGGAAAAAAGTTACAGTAGAAAGGATAAGACCACTTGTTTGATGAGAAAAAGTTATTCCTGCTTCTTCTCCATTCCCATGGGGGTGGGGGAGATGGTCCTTCAGATGTCCTTGTGGTGGTGGTTGTGTGTATGTGTGTGTTATGGGGTGGGGTGGGGCGAAGAGGCTGCTACAGAAGCTGGATAGTGACAGTTTCTCAAGCTCCTATCTTCTCCACTCTGTTCAGGGGCAATATGGTATTGCATTATTATTTTTTCTCCCCAGTCAGCAATCTTCTCAGTTAAAAATTAACTCTTTTAAGAATATACCTGCAGTTTGAATTACCCAGCCTAGAATTAATGAGCCATTATAGGTGCTAATGGGCCCAGGTGAAGATCTGTGAAGGACTGGGCGCCTTTCCCCATATGCTGCTGGGGACTAGTGGGCCCCAGTTCTGAACTTCCCAGAATCGTTCCCATAAGCTGAACAATGTTTGTGCTAATGATGACAACAGCAGCCTGTGTTTCAGGAAAATCTGCCATGCATTGCTTCTGTAGCATGAATCATTAGGGATTCTGTGGGAGCGTGGCTTGCGCCAGTAATGTGCTTAAGATGAAAAGGAGGCTTTTAATGAAGACTTCTATGCCAAAAAACACGGAACCTGTGGTTCTCCAGATGTGGTTGGACTACAATTCTCATTGTCTCATGGCTAAACTATGGAACTTGCTCCCACAGGAGGCAGTGGTGGCCACCAACTTAGCTGGCTTTAGAAAAAGATTATACAAATTCATGGAGGACAAGGCTATTAATGGCTACCTGTGGTGGCTATGCCCTACCTCTGCTGCCAGAGGCATTATACCTCTAAATACCAGTTGCAGGGAGCCACAGGTGATAAGAGTGTTATTGCACTTGTTTTAAGCTTGCAGGCTTCCCACAGACCTCTGGTTGGCCACTGTAAGAATAGGATGCTGGTCTAGATGGGTCAATGGCCTCATCCAGCGGGCTTTTCTCATGCTCTTTTGTTTGTGTCCAGAGAGGCTGTGCTGGCTACATGGAGTCCAGCAACATTGGGAGGGCCACAGAGACCTCTCTGCTGTAGGCCGTTGTTGCTTGATTAAATGGAACAGGCTGCCTGTATATTACTTAGACAGTTGTGCCTGGTACTACCAACCTTCCTCACTGATCTGTTCACAGTGAAGCAAATCCTAAAGTCCTGATCTTAAAAGATAATTAAACAGCAGCGGTACCTATTTATCTACTTGCACTGGCATGCTTTCTTTCTTTCTTTCTTATAAACATTTTTATTAGATTTTCCAAATAAACAAAAACAAAACAAAAATTCTTAATACATTTCCTCTTATATTCACCCATCTCAATTCATTTCACTCTGCCGAGCTGTGACTTCCCTCCCTCCTGTCATTTGGCTTTGTTACTCACTCTTATCTCGTAGTTCCTTTTTACCCACATGGTTAAAACAAGTTCATAGGATTTATTTCAGTCCTGCAAGTGTCCTTAAACTTCTACAATTCTTCTCCATATAGTCAATGAATTTACTCCATTTCCTTTGGAACTTTGTCTCTCCCTGGTTTTGGATCCCGCAGGTCAACTTTGCTAACTCTGCATAGTCAATCATTTTCGTCTGCCACTCCTCAATCATTGGTGTCTCTTGTGATTTCCATTTGGGGGCTAAAAAAGTCCTTGCCTCGGTTGTAGCATACATAAATAGTCTCTGATCTCCTTTTGCTATTTCCTCTCCCATTAATCCTAACAGAAAAGCTTCAGGTTTTTTGGGAAAGGTATACCTAAACATCTTTTTCAATTCATTATATATCATTTCCCAAAATCTTTTTACTTTTTCACATGTCCACCACATATGATAAAATTCACCATCTTTATCTTTACATTTCCAGCATAATTTACTACTTGCACTGGCACTGGCATGCTTTCGAACTGCTAGGTTGGAAGAAGCTGCGACAGAGAGTTCACTCCATCGCAGGGATTTGAACCACAGACTTTCCAATCGGCAAGCCCAAGAGGCTCAGTGGTTGAAACCACAGTGCCATCTGCTGTGTTCTACCCCCCACTGTCAGAGGCAATAATGCCCCTGAATACCTATTGCTGGGAATCACATAAGGAGAGTGCTGTTGGAGGAGGAATTATATTTGCCCAGCCATTGTGAAAGCAACGGTGTGCCCTGGATGTGTGCCCTAAATAGGTGAGCTGAAAGACCTTGTGTGATGGATATGATGTGAAAGTTCCATCTCATCATCATTTTGCCAATGGGCCTGAAACAAAATGTTGCTGTGTAGAGGTACTCCCTGGTTCTGATTCTGGGCACTTCCTTCCATTCTATCCCTCCCCAGCAGTCAGTCAGCATTCCAAGGCTTCTCAGCATGCTCATTTTGAGAATTCTACCTGTCCCTAGGGTGGGTTTCTCCCTCTCTCTCTCTCCCTCTCTCTCTCTCTCTCTGTGTGTGTGTGTGTATGTGTATGTGTGTGCTTACCATACACCTTTTTGTGCTTCTGTAAGCTTAAGGGAATATGGGAGGCTCTCTCACGGCTTTATATTAGAAGATTGACCTACAGAGGGTCCATAGCCACCATTGCCTCATGGTTGTGTATCTGCCTTGCAAGGGGAAAGTCCCATATTCAGTCCTAGCATCTCTCACTCTTTCTCTCTCCAATCAGGTATCAGATGCTGGGGAAATCTATCTGCCTGTTAGGAGTGCCAGCCTGGCCCTGCGACTGTGAGTGCCTGGGAACATGGGTGCCATGCAGCAGGATGCATGGCCCTGGCACCAAAATGTGTGGGTGCCTGCCTGTCCCCTTCATGGGGCACCCAGGGCCCCAGGGTGTTGGCACCTATGCTGCCTTAGATCCTGGAAAGCTACGTACCAACAACTCTGGCAGTCAGAATTGGGCAAGATGGACTATTGGCCCCAATGCATGGCAATTTTGTATTAAGATGAATTTCAGTATTTCCTGGGAGATATTTATGTGCAGGGACAGAAAGGATTCTTTTGACAAGTAACACAATTTTCCCCTGGCAGAGGAATCCTTGGGTCTTTAAAGAGAGGCACCACAGGCAGAAATTTAACAAGTGCTGTTTCCCCTGGAAGCAGTTCTTATTTTCTTATGAGATGGTCCAATCTGAAGGTCCTATCAGTCATATTAGCACATGGGGGGGTGGGGTGGGGTGACCTCAGGCTTGAGCTGCCTCTTGCTTAGATGAATGGACTATTTTGTGTATGTAAAAACTACTCTACTGTATAGAGGTAAAATTTACATCCTTTGCCCTACCCACTTTTGCCATCACTGGCATGATGTGGCCTACAGATGGTTGCAAAGAAGCAAGTGTGGCCCACAGATTGAAAATGTTCATGTACCAGAGGCACTGTAGCTCTGATCATCAGATACTGAGGGAAGCAGCAAGATTTTCTCATGTGGTTCCAGAGACTCCATTTCTGGGGTAGCCACTGACAAGTAACTGATCCTGGTGCTTGACAGATATTATGTTTTATTCAGGTAAAGCATTATTTTGGATTTAGTTTTTATGGGTAATTTAATTACTCTGATCTTTATCAATATGATACAACCTGGTGTGTGTGTGTGTGTTGAACGCCATAAAAATACACTGATGTTTCCAATACTTGTCCTTGTTTAACAAATTGCACATAGGAGGGTGTGTGTGTGCACATCAAATGCATGGTGATTTGCATGTTGTATATTACTATGTTTTGAAGTGGAAATGATAGTGTATCTTTTTATTTATGTTCTTAATTAAGGCTGACATTCTAAGTTTCCTTTAAACACAATGAGACTTTTGTAATGGAATGCAGTGAGTTGCCTGATACTGAATCAGACAATGACTGGTCTCCTGGTGTTGTCTACACTGACTGGCAGCAGCTGCTCAGATTTCCAGACAGTTAATCTTTCACTGGAGATGATGGGGCCTGAACCTGGGACCTTCTGCAGGCAAAGCATGTGTTCTACCACTGAATTGTGATGATTCTCCATAATGTGCACAGGATTAGGCTGCATTTTGTTGATTCCCACCTCCCACTCCAGTAATGGAGACGCAGGTGGCGCTGTGGGTTAAACCACAGAGCCTAGAGCTTGCTGATCAGAAGGTCGGCGGATCGAATCCCTGAGACGGGCTGAGCTCCCGTTGCTCAGTCCCAGCTCCTGCCAACCTAGCAGTTTGAAAGCACCTCAAAGTGCAAGTAGATAAATAGGGACCACTACAGCGGGAAGGTAAACGGCGTTTCCGTGTGCTGCTCTGGTTCGCCAGAAGCGGCTTAGTCATGCTGGCCACATGACCTGGAAGCTGTACGCCGGCTCCCTTGGCCAATAATGTGAGATGAGTGCGCGGCACAACCCCAGAGTCGGTCACGACTGGACCTAATGGTCAGGGGTCCCTTTACCTTTACCTTTACCTCCAGTAATGGAGCATGGAACTTGCAGCAAAATATTGCAGTGTAGAGTTTTTCTTCCCAGGATTCTTGCCACTTCTTCCATTCCTCCCCCCCCCCTTACATATTTCCATTGAGCCGCCTATAGTCCTTCAGCATTTTGTGTTCACTGAACATGCTCAGTCCTCGTTGACAGAAGTGGCTGGCTGGTGCCGCTGTGGGACTGGCAGAGTGTAAGGCAAGGAGACCAGCAGTAGGTGGAGCCAGAGCTAATGACAGGCAGAGCCATCTTCCGGCTGGTTGGAGAGAAAGGCAGTGGGGATTGGCTGAAGTCTGAGGATGGTGGGGCATTGGGCCTAATGTACAAGCCTCCTCCATTGCTAATTGGCCTTTTAAAAAATATTCCTTCTGTAGGGCTCTTTCCATCCCTGAAGATAACATGTACTTCAGAACACAGGATTCCCACAAGCCTGCTGACATTTCCATCTTTTGGGGAATGGTACAACTTGGGTCACCATTGCAAGGGCACTCATAACCTGAACATTGGGAATAGAGGAATTGATGGTGGTAAGGCTATACAGTACTCCTATTAGGAAGTAAGTTCCTTTGGTCTCAGTGGGGCTTTGACCTGTGTAAAAATACAGTAAAATAAAAATAGGAATGGACTGATTTAATACAACAACTAGAAGCTGAAGATATAATCATATATTTAAAGCCTGCACACACACCATACATTTAAAGCACATGACTCCACCCTGAAATATCCTGGGACCTGTAGTTTAAGGGTGCTGGGAATTGTAGTCTGTGAGAGGTAACTACAGTTCCCAGGGTTCTTTGGGAGGGCAAGAACTTTAAATGTATGATGTGTAAACCACCCCTTTCCCCAGAATATATATTTAGAGCCATTATATTTAAATAGAATGAAGAAAGGAAAAACAAACAATTTTTGGAAGGGGATTGCAAGTCCTACTCAGAGCAGCAGACCCACAGAAATGAATAGTCCTTAGTCATGTTCATGAATGCCTGTGGGTCTACTCAGAGCAAGGGGTAACACTGAAGACAACAGCCCCCCTACCCCACAACAAATAATGATGATGGTGATTATGTCATTGTCATCATTATCATTGGTTGCTTTTTATTGAATTTGTGTTTATGTTTGTTGGGAGCAAATAGTTACATGAATCTGACAAAAGTAGGGGAATACTGGGCAAAGATATTTTTGAAAAGGGGTGGAGAAGAAAAATATTGGGAAATTCCACTGGTTCCACCAACTAAATCTGAGGGGGGAGTGGGAATTTTCTACTGCTTGATAGGTAAAGCAATCACCCTACCTCCCACTGCCCTCCCCCCCTGCTTTGCTTAAATATCTGGGTTTGCTAAGGCCAATTGGTTTATCCATGGAGCTCTGGAGTTCTTCCCCCAAAGTCCTGTCCTAGAAGCACCCCAATAATTATGAGGGAGTCACCTAAACCAAAGTTCATGGTGTCTTGTGATGGGTAGTAGTTAGCTGTTGTTCTGTTAAACTTTCCAAGCTTGGCTCTAACTTAAGGTGTGTTTCAAACTGTTCAAGGTGTGCAAAATGAAAGACTTTGGGAACATCATTCTTTCCATGTCCATTTTTGTGAGAATCATTGGGTTGTCTCCATCTAATTTATACACATAGACCTATTGAAATTTAGCACACCTACTGCTGAATTTAGTGCTGATAAATTCCAATGGGTCTACTCTGACTAATGTTGGACCACAACCCTGTTTCATTCCTCTGTTGCTAAATTTGTTTTCATCAAACATGCCAAGCGTCACTTAGGCAATTTGTTTAAAAACATCAGAACATGCCTTCTACTGAGGCAGTCAGTTGGTCCATCTAGCTCAGCATTGCCTACACTAACTGGCAGCAACTCTCCAGGCTTTCGGACATGGAGACCCTCCCAGCCCTACTAGGGGATGCCAGGGATCGAACTAGGCACCTTCTGTGCAGAAATCAAATGCCCTACCAGAGGGCTTGCCCACCCCTGAGGCAAGATGAGGTGACCACCTCAGGTGGCAAAATCCACGGGGGCAGCAGATCTGGCCTCCGATGAATGTGTCACCTGCTGCTGCTATTACACGCTCCTTGGACCTGCTGCTTCTACAGCAGGCATCCCCAAACTGTGGCCCTCCAGATGTTTTGGCCTACAACTCCCATGATCCCTAGCTAACAGGACCAGTGGTCAGGGATGATGGGAATTGTAGTCCAAAACATCTGGAGGGCTGAAGTTTGGGGATGCCTGTTCTACAGCATCCTCTCTGACAATGGGAGGTACTCCTGACATCCTCCTACTCTTAGGTAGGAGGTGGCTGCCTTCTGGGCTATCTTGGGCTGATTTAGAGCAGGCCCATTTGAATCGTACCAGTACTTCAACCATCAGGTAAGGTAAAAAGGTAAAGGACCCCTGGATGGTTAAGTCTAGTCAAAGACGACTATGGGGTTGCAGTGCTCATCTCGCTTTCAGGCCGAGGGAGCCAGCGTTTGTCCACAGACAGCTTTCCAGGTCATGTGGCCAGCAGGACTAAACCGCTTCTGGCACTATGGAACACCATCAGGTAAGGTTGATTTGATTCCCCCTTGTTCCTGATATTCACTCAACCCTCCTTCCCTGACAGGAGCGGCACCATTTTGTAGTTTGCCTCAGATGCCAAAATGTCAGCCCTGCTCTACCACTGAGCCGTCCCCCCCCCCCCGCTTTCTTCAGTGGTTCAGCTTCCCCCTCTCCAGAATGCTTCTACCCTAAGAACCAAATGAACAGAAGAAGAGCTCAGTGTCATTCAAAACCTTGGCTATTCCTGCAGGAGCAAACAACTCAAAGACACTTAGGTTGCTGTTTCACATCTGCCCATGGAACAGCAGCAAAAGGGAGCCTCTTTGAGGCAGAGCAGTGCCTTAACAAGCTATTTACTTGGCTTCATTTGGTCCCAAGTTCCAGTATTATAAGAGAGTGGGGAAAAACCTCTCCGCACACACAGAGATATCATTGGGAAGTATACTGGAATGCGCCCCCTCCCCTACTAGTAATTTCTTAAACACATGCACACAACTCCTTCCATAGGAGCCAACTCCTAGGGGCAGACGTCCCTTCAGGGCCCCCAATAAAATATTTGAGGGGTCGCCCTCCTCAAGTTGATTCGCATTACCATTCAAAGGGTGTGCATGCACCACGTCTTGCGATTGAGTATGCGAGTCAGGGCTTACCTGCTGCCCCCAGCATTTTATTTAAGTTTGCACCCCTGCCTCCTTCTATTAGCTTATAGCAGGTCTTCCTATCACCTTGACCATTCTTGATATCTCCTGCCTTTCTGCCGCATAACTTGCCAGGTGAAAGAAAACACGCCCTATCCAAATGCCCTTGTACAGCCTCGAACCTACTCACTCTGTTCTCAAATGCCAGGTGCAGGGTGTGCGTGCGTGAGTGAGTGAGTAAGTGAGTGAGTGAGTGAGTGAGACTGGGGACAGCGCGTTCCTCAGCTCGCTTTTGATGGTGTCTTTCCTTCCACCCGCCACTCCTTTCGAATGTTTAATGCTGTGTGTGTGTTATCCCAGACGCAATTCTCTACGCCCCCCCGCCCCCGTTCTGAAACGTGAAAATGTATCCCTTCTTTCGCGCGGGATCCATTAGAGGCCTTTAATATCCGTCTTTTTACAGCTGGAAGTTAAAAGCGCCTAACCAGATTCGTGAACTCTGACATGCTGGCCGCCAGGTCCAACTGGGAAGAGGGAGGGAGAGGGGTGGGTCGTTGTGGAAAGGGTGCGAGAGAAAGGGGGGCCGCGACGACTGGCTCCTCCAGAAGGGTGGAGGCATTATAACGTAAAATATATAAATATAAATAGCATAGCTGCCAAGTTTTCCCTTTTCTCACGAGGAAGCCCATTCAGCATAAGGGAATTTCCCTTAAAAAAAAGGGATAACTTGGCAGCTATGATAAATAGGTATATGTATATTACAAGATGCAGCTGGGTTGGAGAGTTGCGAAGAAGGAATGCGCACCCAGCGGTCCAGGGCGCACAAGAACCTCTCCGAAAGCGTGCAGGACGCATCTAGAAATGCTCTTCTTCTTCTTCTTCTTCTTCTTCTTCTTCTTCTTCTTCTTCTTCTTCTTCTTCTTCTTCTTCTTCTTCTTCTTCTTCTTCTTCTTCTTCTTCTTCTTCTTCTTCTTCTTCTTCTTCTTCTTCTTCTTCTTCTTCTTCTTCTTCTTCTTCTTCTCTTTCCAATAGCAGAGCACATTTTCCTCCCCGCCAAAGAGCAGGAGATCTTCCTACCTGGCACTTTTAGCGGGAATCTTAGCTTCAACCTCCCTCCCCTTCAGCTAACAAGCCGGCTTTGGGGAACCCTGCTTAAATCCAACCCATTTCCTTCGCTGGGGTTTCTTTATCCCAACCCCCAACCCCCGCCCACCTTTGCTTCGTCCGACTTTGGTTGCCAGAGCAGTTTGCCAAAAGAGTCACTTTTCGGCACTACTTAAGGGCGACTCCCTGGCTTAAGTTGGACTGCCTTTACATATTTCCTGGGCCTCGCTGGCTGGATTCCGCCCCCCACCCCGCCCATCTTTTTACTTATTGCTCCGGTTTGTCAAAACCAACGAGGATTTCCTCTTTTCATACCTCGAGATCCCTGTCATTAGCACTCGGAATTAACTCCTTTTCTTATATCCGGTTGCAGCAGAATAAAGTAACGTTGATCCCGAGCCTTTCCACGGAGAGACCTGCAAGAAACGCCGGTTTAGCACCAAAGTGTCCCACTTTGCCCTAGTGAGGATACAATCCAGGAAAGGGGACGTGGCGAGGAGTGCGTTTTGCCCCTTCCCTACTTCTGAGGGAGATATCCTTCCTTGCTTCGGTTTGGTTTGCTCCAATTTTATTTGCACAGAATCAAGATTGCTTTTTGCAGAGTGCCCCTTTCCATTCAGATAAAAGGGCTGATCTACAGACACACTCCCGCGGGCGCTCCTGAAGCAGAACTCTGCACCCCAGGCCGTGTGCGCTCTGTTGCGGGACAAAACCCACTCCGACCCACCTCCATTTTTCCAACCAAGCTCCCGGGGGAGCAGGTCGGAATTCGGTTTCAATTCGAGTCCCCTCCACAATAGTTTTAGATAGGAGCTGTTTTATGCGGATGAAACGGATCCAGCCCGTTACTTTATTCCACGTAAGGATCACATCTGGAACAGTTACAGGGCTGCAAAAGCGACCTAAGCACGCGTTAAACAGGGTCGCCGCCCCCCCCCGCCGCTGCTCTAATATAGCAAATGTTAGAGAAGACCATTTGAAATAGATGGACATGACTAACTTGGGTGTATTAATTTCAATGGGCCTACTCGAAGTAGAATTTAGTTGGATACAACCACTACCACCAACAAAATTATACAGTAGCCTATACAGCTGAATGCCAAAATAAGATTCTAAGCATAAAAACACTTCACCCAGGATGATGATATCTCGCTCTGTTTTAAGGAGTCTTTCGCAGGGTTTAGTTTTGCCTCCAGGGGACTCGCGAATCGAATGCTTTTTGGGGTGGACGGTGGTCCTAATTTCCCGCTTCTAGCATCGAATGAAGGGAGCTGTTCTTGCCAGACCCGTTGCCAGGAATGTTGTGATAACGGGTGCAGGGAGAGGCTCGTCTATGGGATAGCAACAGGGAACCATTGCAGAACATCATAAATATGTGCAGGCAGCCTGGTATCCTTGCTAATCTGATTGGTTCCTGGAGAGCATTAGGGCAGAACATTGGCCGTTTGCTTTGATGGTTTTCCAATAAGTAAGAGGACTGGATTTATATTTTCCTTTTATGTAAGATGAACATTCGCCAATGAGAACGCCCATCCGGTGGCTACATTCTTGCCTATGGGATCTCTTTGCCGTTCAGAATCAATGGAGGAAGCTGGAGATTTTGCCCCGGATTCTACAGTAACAGGGAAGTTGTGAGTTGTGGCTCTCCGGATGTTGCTGGACTCCAACCTTACCCAACATCCTTCCCGGCTATTAGCTACGATGGCCGGGGCTCTGGTGAGCGTTAAAGTCCTACAGCATTGCGGTGGAGGCGTGGTGTCATCGCATCCTCAGCCCTAGGTTTGCAACCTTGGCTAGGAGGTCAATCCCACTGACTAAACCAACCCCAGACAATAGCGAATGGGCCCTGCCTCAGCTGTAGAGCTTTGCGCCCAGAAGGTCCCAGGTTCAAACCCCAGCATTTCCAGGAAGGACCGGAAGAAACCCCTGGTCTGAAACACTGTCGCTTCCGGCTAGATAGACCAACAGTCTGAGTCGGTATAAGGCAGCTTCCTATGCAACACAATTATGCTTACTTTCAAGTGTGCACTCACAGGGGATCAGGAGGTTGCATATTTTTTAAGGGGCCCTAAGACTTCTGGATGCTTTTCCTGGAAACATGTGCCAGCGACACCCTTTTCTCCGTTGGAAAAGTCGAATCTCCCATGAGTCGCGATCAATTGACTTTTGGTACTTCCACGATGTCTGTTGGGAAAAGGGGATAGTGAGGGAACCTTCCCTTAATTAGCCTTTCCTGGCTCTCCTCCTCCCCCCTCCTCCCCTCCTTTTGCCTTTTTCAAAAATGTGGTTTCCTGGCGTTCAAAGGGCCCATTCTGGGGCTTTTTAATTCCCCGCCAGCCTTCGGCAGCTTTTGCGCAGCGGCGAGTGGGTAATTTATAGCGGAGCCTTCAGAGCCAGCGCGGTCGAGCGGGAAGCTCGCTCCTACACGCCTTGGCCGAGGCATAAATCACAGGAAAGGCACACACTCCTTCCTCCCCCCCGCCACTCTGCGGTCACTCAATGAGAACGGGGCGAGGTGGACACCAACCTGCTTCCCGAAGCAGGTGCCTGCTCTTCTACGCCCTCTGTCAAGTTCCAACAGGCTCTGCGACTTGGAACAGGTTAAAAATATAACATGCTATTTAGGAGTTCCCGGAAAGGAAAAGGGATCTCTCCGCAGCGACTGGGGATTCGGTGGCCTCGATTCCTAGCCTCCTGGCGATGCAGTACTGTAGAGTTACTTCTGGTGTTGGTTTGCTATCTATCAATCATCTATCATCTATCTTCTGTCTGTCTGTCTGTCTGTCTGTCTGTCTGTCTATCTATCTATCAATCATCTATCTATCTATCTATCTAATCATCTATCTATTTCCCATTCCCCTCGCCACCAATGAACGCGAAAGCGTAATTTGCGGTTCTCCTCATTTAACCCCCACAACAACTCTGTGAGTTAGGTTAGACTAAGAGGCAGTGGGGCAAGGGTGCGCAGAAAATTTCATGGGCACTGTGGTGCAGTAGATAGAGTGTTGACTAGGACCTAAGATACTAGGGTTCACATCCCCATTCGACCATGAAGCTCGCTAGGTGATCTTGGAAACAGTCACTGCCTCTCAGCCTAACCTACCTCACAGGGTTATTGTGGTGATTGATCATAGTAATCATTTTGACCTCCCAGGGTCCAAATCCGGCAGTCTAATCTCTATGCCACCACTGGCTTTTCTTTTCTTTCCTTTGCTTTCCGCAGCCGTTTTGGGTTTGTAACTACCTGGAGTCAGTGACCGACCTACTTTTGGGGGGCCCTGAAGCTTCAACTGTTATGGGGGCCCCTTTGCAACCAGCAATAGTTCTGCAACAGGTCTGGGTAACTAATATTATCTTCTTCAATGCGGTTGTTTGCAACAACCTTTACAACATCTGTGGTATTTACTCTTAAACATTGGGTTTGTTAAAACCAAGCAATTTCACTCAAATCAATGCAGCTCAAATTAGGTCTACTAGACCCATTTTTTTAAAAAAACGATTTGGACTGAGGTTGCTTCTGGGGCCCCTGCAAGATAAGGGGCCTTCAAGCTGAAGCTTCATTAGTTTCAGAATAGACTCGCCCCTGCCTGGAGCGGTGATCTCAGTGCAACCTACAATCATGGGCGTAGCCGGGATTTTTGTTAGAGGGAGTAGGCTTTTGTTAGGGGGGGGCATAACCTCCGATTTGTATTTATTTTTAGTGATTTAGGGGGGCAGTTGCCCCTCCTACCCCCACCCCCATGCGTACAGTGTCGTTAGATCTGTACCGGGGTTAACAAAAGATCAGGCCAAAGTCTCCTGTGGTGGTCACAGTGGCCAACCCAACGCCTCCAAAGGAAGCCCAGAAGCAGGTCCTGAGCGCAGCGGCGCTCTCCTCGCCTGTGATTCCTAGCCATTGACCTTCGCTCCGAGAGGGCAGGTGGTACATTGCCTTATTCTCAATGAATTCCCCGAAGTCCTACACTTGTTCAGAAGTAAGTCCGACAGAGTTCGATGGGTGCTATCCTACCCTAGGCACTCGCTTTCCTGGGAGGATGTTTCACTTTACACAGTGGGGGTTGCACCAGATTAAAATTGGCTTGGGTCTGTGATGCTGGCTTCGTTTATTTATTTTAGCTGAGAGGAACAGTCAAGTCCCCGTTCGAAATTTACCAAAGTCCACCTCCTTCAAACGTTGATTTTCTTGACTCCACCAACATCTATGGCAGTTGACGGCTGAATATAAGGAAGCAAATGGGAGGTTGTACCCTAGTTTTGGAGTAATCTACTTTCAGATGATATTTCAGATAAAGTTTGTTTAGCCCAGTGGGAGAGCGTCGCAGACAGTAGCACAAAAAGGCAGGGGCAGGGGCAGGGCGACTGGGAGCCACAGTCCCTCCGGGTGGTTGGGTAGGGCGATGTCCCACAAAAAGCTCAGCAGCTTTGGGTGATTGCCGGCGGGAGTTGCTACGCCAGTGCACATAGAAGGTCTCCGGTCCGGTTGGATCCCGGGCATCTCCAGGTAGGGTTGGGAGAGAGACTGAATTGTTAGAGAGGCGCTGCCAATGGGATAAAGCAGCTTCTTGTTTGTCCACTCTCTGTCTCAAGGTGCTCACATAGTTTAGCCAACAAACCTAAGTAGTTTTAAAATCCACTGATTGGACACACGCACGCACGCACAATTGTCAGTGGCACTGGTACCAGGATTGCGCAGAGTTTAATCACGCGTTTACAGCAGCAAGCCCATATAGATTTCCTAGCAAAGAAGGCAGTACACTGAATTTACTCCCAAGCAAACGCGCATGGAATCAAACTGCGGATTTATTCCCACGGATAAGAAGCGGCTACAAAAACGCTTAGATTGGAATCGCGACCTGAACTGATGAGTGTGTGTGTGTTCCGCGGGAATGAGGTCCATAAGCGAACTGTTGGCGATCAGTACCTAAACGGCCATCTCTGCCTGCGCCCTATTGCACTACGCATCGGAAACCCGCTTCATTGCGATTTATATAATCTGTCCCAAGTAAACACGATTTAGAAACCACGAACTAATTATCTCCCTTTGGGGTCAGGATCCAACTGTCCAAAAATAGTTTCGGTAATGCAAAGGTTATATAGGAGGAATTGATATCGCGACTGCAGACATGACAATGATTTCCTCAGGGATGTGTTTTACATTTATTTCAGCATGAAAGTCAAACACGGGTGTGAAAACTTTCCCTCGAAAATGCATGGGGTTTAGACGTTTGTTTGGCAGTGGTGCCAAGTTGAATAAAGTTTTGGGGGAGCCCAGGTAAGCCGCGTCGGCATAATCGATCATTACACGCCGCTCGCACACACCATTTGAATAATAATGCACATCAACCTGGGCGGGAGGGAGAGTAGCACTCTCAAATATTTTAATGGCGAGGCGGCAAAGGGATCTTGGCCCCTAGGAATCGGCTCCTAAAATTGGATCAATGCATAATAATGGGTTGTATCCGACTAACTCAGAGTAGACCCACTGAAATAAATAAACTTGATTCTATAATCTAGTCGAATCAATAATAATAATAATACCCTGTTCCTGTGACTGTATTATGTTTTAACAGTTTTAAATTCTGAATTTTAAATTGTATCCTGCCCAGGGGATCTGTAGGTGAAGTGCAGGTAATAAATTTAATCATAATCATAATTCAACAATGGTTCTCATTTAATTATATTGATGTTCGTTGTAACTTTTAAAACAGCCGAAAAAACACACGGATCCACCATTCATGGATTTTAATCCTATCTGGGCATAAACCAGAAGCAAGTTTAATGGACTGAAATTGAATATATTTTTCAGTGCTGGGAAGCGGGATCCAGATCCTTTCCCCCTCTATCCCGCCCCTCCCCAACACTTTTCATATCCATTGTTCCCACCGAGACTTCCAACACCTGCTGGAATCTCTCCTGATGGAATCAATGGCGTTTTTGTTTGGTTTTGTTTGTTTGTTTGTTTTAAACAACAGATTATGAATGGATTGTCCGACCTCCCCTTGTTAGGGATGCCATCCTGAGAACCTGCACGCGATCGCCCCCCCCCAGCCCAAAATAAACTAGTGATTTAAAATCTGTGGGGTATTTATTTATTTCAGCCGCGTTGATCAGCCGCCCAGACGCAGCGTTATCCAAGCTGCTTACAAAGCATATCTCAGGAAAATGCAGCAATAAATCCAGAATGAAAATAAATAAATCAGTAAACACATTCTCACAAGTACATTGCGGGGGGGGGGCGTTTTCCTGGATTCTACAGGAAGGGACACACACACACACACACACACACACTCCCATTTTAATTTTTATTCGATTTCAGTAAATCCAGCGATGGGGATATCAAGGGGTAGCCCACAGACTTTTCCCTCCTCCCCACCACAAATAAGAGCCGTTTCCAGATTTCTGATGAGACTGGCGTGTGTGCGGGGGGAGAGACCTTTAGGGGTCCCGTTTCATAAGGTACAACTGCAATCGCCATTTCCTTCCCCATGCCTTTGATCCCACCAATGTGCTAAAATTCCATTCGCTCTGTTTAGAACGGGGTGGGGGTGGGGGGCGAATCCCAGTCAGGCAGTTCGGATGAAATCCAAGTGGAATCCAGCACGGCAAACGTGGCTGTTTAGTGCCGGATGACGCGCTTGAGAATTTTTAATTTATTTAGGTGGGGGGTATTTAAAAATAATAAAAACACGTTTGCGTTTGATAGTGTACGTCCACATCATATATCTGGGCGCGCACGCGCGCGCGCAAACAAACTCTTGCAGCGCGTACTCCAGTAAGCTTTACCGAAGGAATTTGAAAACAGTTTGTCTCCTAAGTGCCACGACGATTGGTAATAATGAGCAATCATAGCTCCTATAAATAATACTGCGTTGTATGTAAATTCTAAGCAGAGTAAGCCCACTGAAATATATGAACCCAAGTAGCCCATCTCCACTGATTTCAGCGGGTCTACTCTGAGTGGAACCAACACTGGGAGGCAGCCCCAAAATAGCCAAACAAAACAGAGGGAAGAAAGGATGAATGAGATAATAAATTTCGAAACAAAATAAAATAGATTTTTTTAAAGGCTTCTTTTCTCTTTGTCAAACAGATGGAGGGAAAAAAACATATATCCCAAAGAAGGCTTTCGCTAAGCTTGATTCAAAGTTCTTTTAGAAACGAGAAAAAGGATTAAGGATAGATACAACAGACGGAAGGAAACGCAACCAGGATTGTGGAAACAACTTGGCGAAGATATAATCCGGTACGATATTTTAATTATCGTCTCTAATATGAGATTATTATACATATGGCATTGATAGCCTGAGCGTTACCGATGTATATATACAGAACATCTCTTCTTCCCCTAATGACTTTGAGCAATATATTTTGCGGTAGCTAAATTGTCTCAAATACGCAGGGACTTTCGCTCTTCCTTCGTTCTTGCTTCCTGACCTAGAAAAAACTAAAGACGTGTAAAGGCAGGCTTTTAACACCCACACCACCACTACTTATAGTAAATGACTTTATAAATGACTTTGGCAATATTAACGCTATCCCGAGTCCCTGGAAGACCCACGTGCTTCTTCCCTACTTGCATTTGGGTAGGGGGCCGTTAAAACTTTTCTGTTTAATGTGGGGTTTTTTGTGGGGTTTTGGGGGTATGTTCCTAACGGTAGTTGTTTTGGCTGTTGTGAAATTTACTCTTTTCTGCTGTTTGCTTAATATTATTTGTGCTTTACTTGAACACTGCTCTGATTCCCTTAGAGAGCAAGAACCGGATTTAAAGGATGTTAAACAAATTAAAGATAGGCTATTAATAGTTACATTGCAGCATTATTAATATAAATTAAAGAAGGCAATATTTATTACTGCAGTTAATGCTATATCATATATGATATTGTATATATTTTACTATTCATACAAATTAAATAAATATTTCTTAATATCATTAACAATGTGTTCATGAATTATTAGTAATGCTATTATTAACATTGTTAATATTATTAACTATTATTAGTTAACCATGTTACTATTGTTGTCGTTGTTTATTTTTAATAACAACATTTTCCCTCTAGTTTGAGAATTCTAGCAGGCGTCTCAAACCTCTTTTGTTGGTCGCCACAATATTTAAACATTTGACGAGAATAGGTCTATCATTCTGTACATCAGCGTTCCTGTCAATTTGCAGATATTTAAAGGAAATTAGAAGAGAGAGGGAGAAGTCAAAGTGAAAATAAAATAAAATAAACCCAGGATTCTCGAGTCTAGCAGCCCAGTTCATATATAATAAAAAAGAATAGCATAAAAGTTATTGAGGGCTTTATAAGTTGGTGTAATGTTGATGATGGGCGCCCTCCTACAATTCCTTTTTTTTGTTATTCTAAAGAACAATTATTCTAACTATGCACTTATTTTGAAGAACAGTAACATTAAACAACCACGATGGATGCCATCAATACCAGGCTATCCAAGGTCATTTGACATTCTGTGACTGTATCTATCCTTATACGTTTAGGTATCAGATCCCTATTCGTAAAAGCCATTCATCATCATATTATTAATAACCATTATCACGACTGGCAATCAGCCTCGTCTAGAACGGTCGGTTGTTGCGCGCTAGGCTACTTGCGGATTCCTATCTACTCTTCCGCCCTTTGAAGTTTCTACCTCGTGGGGAATTCTTTTTAAAATAAAAATAAAAAAATTGTCCGCTCGGAGGCTTTGGATCACTCAAAGAAGCGCTGACGTCGCTCTTCCAAATTGGTGTGAAATCGGATTTCAGCCTCTCCCTTCTCTGCTTTTTCTTCTCCCCTCGACAGAGCTGGCGCCCCACCCTGCCCGATCCCAGGCTTCGGCGAGGCGTCTCTGTGGCCGGGCCCGAGGGACCAGGCGCCCCGATGGCGAGGAGAAGAAGAAGAAAGGCCGAGAATCGGTCCCCAAGGGTCGCCTAAGGACTCTCTCTCTCCACTCCCTACCAATACTTTGCGTCGCGCGCCAAGCCCTCCGGATCCCCGAAAAGGCCTGGCCAGGCGACGCTGCCTCTCCCTGACGGGCTAAGTCACTTTCACCTCCAATAAAATTGGAATCGCCGGCGACGCGAGTGTCTATGTATTGCTCCGGCGCCCCCTAGAACGGGTGGGACCGGGAGCGCAACAGCATTGAAGTAAAAATTGAGTTGTTTTTCCCCTTCTCCCGCGCGATCAAGGCGAGGGAAGTCTTGGTGTCAAGGCTCCTGGAACATCCTGATTTGAGGAAAGAAAAGCGCTACTGATTTTTCACCGTGCAACCCCTTCTCCCCCGCACAAAGTACACACACAGTAGTACCGCACGTTTGGGTGCAGAAATACTTCTCATCTATTGTTTTGAGACGGGGTTACTGAGACATCATTTTACCCCTTTTCCTTCAACCCCATGCCACATCCACGTGTAAAGCAGTCTTATAACACTTTAATAGTAGTTCTGTGAGAGCAACACTCTTAACAGGCTGTGATCCTTAGGGTTCTTCGGGTGAAGCCATCAGTGCGCCAAACATATGATGTGCGTGTGACCCCGGTCTGTTCAGTACATTTCCCTTTCGATATGTCCTGGCCCCCCCCGCCCCGTTGATGTCAGGCAGCATCTGTGGAACTCTCTGCCTCATTGACATATGCTGCCCTACAATCCTAACCCCTATTTTGCCTTCTACTGAAGACCATAGCGAAGATTGTAGACCACCCGGCGGCGCCTGCGCGGTGTCAAGACAAGACTGCGCACGTGTGGCGACCGTACGGACTGCGCATGCGCTGTCAGTACGAGCTGCCGCTTGAGTGCCGTGCGTGCAGGTGTCGCGCATGCGCAGTCCGTACGATCGCCACACATGGGCAGTCTGTATGGACACCGCGCAGACGCAGCCGGGTGGTTCGCCCCGCCCCGGGTGCCGGAGAGTCTTCCTCCGCCACTGCCTTTTGGTATACTTCTTAATAGGACAGGTAATGGGTCATATGCTACTCTAGTACCAGGGGTTGTCTCCAGATAGTGTTACATCAGCAGGCATAGGCAACCTTGGTTCTCCAGATGTTTTAAAACTACAACTCCCATGATCCCTAGCTAACAGGGCCAGTGGTCAGGGATCATGGGAGTTGTAGTTCGAAAACATCTGGAGAGCCAAGGTTGCCTATGCCTGGGTCACAGTCTCATTGTCCCTGATATCGTGGGCGTAGCAGACAGTAACGTGGGGGGGGGCTTTTGTGGGGGGGACAGAAACGACGTAATTGGTCAGTTAAACAGCTGCCCCTTGCCCCCCCCTGGTCATGCCCCTGCCTCAGTGTTTTTTTCCCTACAAAATGTTAAGGGGTACTCTCATTTTCCTACTCATTGAAATATTGCCCCTCAATGAGGCCAAACTTTGATTCACAAAACGTTTAGGGGTATGCGGCCCCCCCAGAAAAAAGCACTGCCCTGCCTGATATTGTTATCACTATTATTATCGGGCCCTTCACCCTAAGGTCCCAGGGCAGGTTACAACAATTAGAGCACCATGTTCAAAACAGTTTTAAACAACTTGCAACCACAGAAATAAGGTGGGTCCTTAAAATATGCAACTCTTTTGTCAAAAGCCAGGATAAAAGGGTGCATCTTTAACTATGCTGGCAAAGGCTGGTGGGAGTTCTATTACTCCAGCTACAGGAAGCTCCCTGTTGCAGCAGAGGGTTGCCAACCTTTCTTTACCTCACAAAGCAACAATTCCTATAGTTCCCTGTGAAGAAGGATTGACAGCTAAACCACTTTGAGAAGAATCATAGCTCTGTGAGGGGGAATTGGGACCCCCTAACAACTCTCAGCACCCTGAACAAATTGCAGCTCCTACGATGCATTGGGGGAAGCCATGACTGTTGAAACTGATATGATACTGCTTTAAATGTGCAGTGCAGATGGGAACTCAGTGTTGCAGCAGGGAATGTTTCTCTGCTTGGTTCACTTCCACACCATACATTCATGGGCATAGCCGATGGGCAGGGAGGGGCAGCTGCTCCCCCTAAATCAATACAAATTAATAAAAATACATAGCTGAGGTTCTCCCCCCCCCCTAACAAATCCTGGCTATGTCCATGCATACATTTAAAGGACTCATTCACCACTTTAACTGTCACAAAGTACCCTGGGAATTGTAGTTTGTTCATGGTGAAGGAAATGATAGCTTTGTGCGGTCAGCACCCTGAACTAGTTTCCCAGGATTTTTTTTTTTGGGGGGGAGCCATAATAACTCATAAAGTGGTGTAAGAGTGCTTGAAATGTATTGCATAGATACATAGCAAGTTTTCTCTCCCCTCTAACAGCTGTTTGGCATTTTGTGTCAGTTGAGCCCATGCAGTTCCCATGGGGTTATTTAAATCCCTCCCTATTTAGGAGCCTGCAAAATCTTTGTTCTGTAAAACTTGGACTTCCTCCAAACCTCCTGTTATTCCAGGGGCATGGCACAGTTTGCCAGGGTTTGGGGAGGTGCGTGCGCAAACGCCCAAGTGGGGGAAGAGTGTGCTTATCCAGCCCTTGCCCCAGGTGCCACCGGGCAGGTGCTCGAGCACTGGTTGGGGGTGGGGCACAGAGGATGCATGAAGGGGATCTCTGCGGTGTGTGTATGCCTGGTTGACACCCCCCCAATTGTGTGCCCGGGGCAATGGCCCCCCGGTCCCCCAATGCTACACCACTGTGTTATTCCCCTCTTCTGCATGAGTGGAGCTTTTTGGTTATGTAAGGACTAGCACACAGAGAATCAAGATCACTATCAGTGTATATATAATATGTGAGCCTTACCTGCAACAAAATGTTGCAGCACGATTCCAGCTGTTTCATTCCACAATCACCACTCTAGTTTTCACACAGTACTCAGTTAGCATTTAGTTGTGAAGGAGGATGTCCTCATATGGGTTGTTTTGAGATTTGGGCTTCCCTTATAAGTTTTATTTGCTTGTGGACGGCTTTAAATCTACCACTACCCCTTTCCCTCACCATTGATTCTCTCTCTCTCTCCTATCAAGGTTCATCACTGGCACATCTGAAGCATGACCAATCTTGTCACCCTCAGTCGGACTCTAATTTATGAACTGGGCTGGTGGGGATGAGCTTGTGTCTTTAAGAATTCAGCATTTCAGAAAGTTCCCTCCTTAAGAGACATCTCCCCTCCCTGGGACTGAAAGGTTATCAGGAACGATAAATGGTTTCACCTTCGGCCTTTTTTTGACATTTGATGGATGAGATCAGCTTGATGGAAGCCTCTTTGCTCTAATTAGCTCCACTCCACTCTAAATTGTTTTAACACCTTCCCTTTGCTCTGGATGAAGTTATGTTGGCATGCCCTAACATGAAAATTCAGACTTGCCCCATCACCTGTAGCATCAGTTGACATATGATTTTCTTTTGCTTTCTGATTGATCGATAGTCCTCATGATCCCAAGGCTTTCTGATAATGCCGTGTTCATTATAAAGCATCCCCATGACATTGGACACATTGGAAGCATGCATTTAAAGCACCGAGATACTACTGTAAAACAGACATGGCTTCTCCCAAAGAATTATGAGAGCTGTGGTTTGCTAAGGATGCTGAGAGTTGCTAGAGACCCCACTATTCCCCAGAATGGCTTAGCAATCAATCAGGGAACTCTGGTAATTGCTTTCCATCCAGGCCTTACATAAGCATGGAGCTGAATTATGTAAATTCCTGAGATAGTAAAAAGAAAAACAAAAAGGACTGTAGAGTTTAAGATTACAGGTGCAGTTCACATTTTTATATCTGTTTTTGGAATGCTCCCCATGTCTTCATTGTTTTTTATTAAAACTTGCTTTCATTGTTGATCTTTTTTACTGTTAAATCCTTTTGAGCTGTTTTACAATATGTGGTTTATAAACTGAGTCAATAAATTAATAATCAATCAATCAATTGAAAAATCAGTTTTTCAGCAAGTACAGAGTCACAGAACTTAGAGTTTTAGAGTTAGAAGGGGTTCCAAGGGTTATCTAGTCCAACCCCATGGAAAGCAGGAATTCTAAGTACCCATGACAGATGGCCATCCAGCCTCTGCTTATTAACCTCCAAGGAAGGAGAGTCCACCACATCCGGAGGGAGTCTGTTCCACTGTCAAACTGCTCTTACAGTCAGAATGTTCTTCCTGATATTTAGTCGGAATCTCCTTTCTTGTAACTTGAAGCTATTGATTTGGTTCCTACAGAGCAGGAGAAAATAAGCTTGCTCCACCTTCCATGGCACCTTCTTTAAGATAGTTGAAGATACCGTAGCTATCATATCTCCTCTCAGTCTCCCTTTCTCCAGGCTAAATATACCCAGCTCCTTCAACCGTTCCTCATAAGGCTTGGTTTCCAGACCCTGGATCATCTTGGTCGCCTTCCTGTGCACACATTGTAGCTTGTCAATGTGCTTCTTAAATTGTGGTGTTTAGAATTGGACACAGTGCTCCAGGATCATTTTCCATAGTTTCCCAAGCAGAAACACTAGCATAGCAAGCTAGTGCAAAACCTTTCTCTCAGATGTTATAGAATTTTTTAATTTAATTGCAGGGAGTTTGTTTGTTTGTTTGTGTGTGTGTTTTAATGTGCAGGGCCGTCGTAAGCATATCGGGCGCCCTGGTGCGAAGATCACTCCGGCGCCCCCCCCCCCCCCGTTTCCCACCGTTGCTGTCTGGCAGGCGCAGCGCCGCTGCAGCGGGCGCAGCTGTGTGGCCCCCCCCCCTGGTGGCCCGGCGCCCTGCTGCCCTGCGCCACCCAGCCTTGCCTTAGAGCCGGCCCTGTTAATGTGTGCTTTCAAAACTGTGACACTCTCATTGCAATTTCAAGTGGTACAATCCATGCTATCATTGCTGAACTCTGCCACCCTAGATTCTACCACTTCTCTCTTTCTGGCAGGATTTCTTGGTGTGGGGGTGATCTTATTTTTGTACCCAGCACACAATTTATTATTATTATTATTATTATTTTACTGAACATCATCTGTTGGGAGGGGAAACAAATCTGGCCCATCTCCCAGGTGGAATGTGCCTTTCTGAAATACAACCACCTCAGGAGAGAGAGAAAAAAATCTTAAATATGAATTACAATTCTTATATGAAAGACAGATGTGAACTGTTAAAAATGTTTATAATGTGGCTTAACATTAAAAAAAAAAACACCTATTAACGAAGGGAGCTTCGCTGATGGGGATTGTTTGGCATGAGGGATTAATTACAAGGCTTTCACCTCTCGAACTGTCGTCTTAAGCCAGTCAAGACCCTAAGCAGCTAAGCAGATAGAATTTGTTTGTGTATTTTAGAATGGTATAGGAGTCCATTCAACTGGGGAGCTGTGGTGGGAGGGGGAGGCTGTTTTATCCCACTGCTTTTCAATCAAAGGCCAAACTCTCTTCCAATTTTAATCCCATGGTAAAGAAATATCATCTTAAATAAGATCATCTGTCAATAAACACAGTCAGGGTAACCACCCTGTCCCCCCCAACATGCATTCCTTAAAAACTCTAAATTTTAAGGGACAGATTGGATGTAATATACTTTTAAAAAATATAACAAGTAACAGAACACACAAACATTTTCTTTTTAACACACATATAAACTTATTTAATGGCACTTTAATCAACATATGAAAAATCTAGGTCTAAGCCCCAAGCGGCCTACAATACCAGTATTGGCAAGAGATAGCAAAGGTTATAAAAGTTATTGAATTATCATCAAAAGTGAGATAATGCTTAGTTATGAGAGAGGGAGAGCTATTCTTTTATTTATTAAAAATATTTATAGGTCCCCTTTCTGAGTGAAACTCACTCCAGACCTGTTGAATGATAAAAAAAAATTGCAACCCAACAATAATTATCAGATCAAATACAACAGCTCCTGTAGAGCTCAAAACATTAATAAAAGCGAGCTGAGAGTGGGTGATAAGTCAACTAAGGCATACTCGGCGTAGACCCATGGAAATCAATGGCATCAGTTCATGAGACCTCCAGCCCAAAGGAACTCAATGGCAGCGTAGACAGAGAGTGAGTCACTCTTTGGATAGGCCAGTAAAAAAATTATGTGGGCCTTCAAGATCTTCCTGCAGACCTTGAAGTATAATAAGAACATAAAGAGAGCTTGCTGAATCATGCCAATGGCCCATCTATTTCTACATACTGATCACAGTGGTCAGCTGGAGGCTGCTATGGGATCCTGTGGATTCCAGTAACTGAGCAGGCAGAGCACCAGAGCTTTTTTTCATCCAGAACTTGCCAGAACTCAGTTCCAGCACCTCTCCTTCTAGAAAAATAGCACTGCAGAGCATAACTCTTCTGGCTAGGAGCCATTGATAGTCCTCTCTTGCAGTAGCTTTATGAAGGTTTGAAGGTGGTGCTGAATGGTTACCATCAGGAGCTGGAATAGGTGAAGGAAGATCTCTCTCTTTTAGAACATTTCATTGATTTTAAAGTAAAATGACATAGATAAAACTCAACAAAAGTGTAGAGTGTTACATGCATACACCAGTCACATATAATAAAGAAAAGTGAGCAGGGACGCTGTCAAATAACTAAATTGTTGAATGCATCGCCAAGTCTTCAACTATCTAGGACATAGCCTCTCCAGACGTAAATGGTTGGAGGTCTAACATCAATGACATTTCTATTTACATAACTGATATATTGGGATCATACTGGTGGCTGGTCAAAACGATCTTGCTTAGTTTGGCCTCTATTGCATTAGAATCATAGAATCATTAGATCAGGGGTAGGCAACCTCAGGCCCAATTGCCTTCTAAATCCGCCCCGGGGATGGTCCGGGAATCAGTGTGTTTGTACATGAGTAGAATGTGTCCTTTTAGTTAAAATGCATCTTTGGGTTATTTGTGGGGCATAGGAATTTGTTCATTTCCCCCCTTCAAAATACCAGTTTAGTCCGGCCCACCGCAAGGTCTGAGGACGGTGGACTGGCCCACGGCTGAAAAAGGTTGCTGACCCCTGCATTAGATGCTTTGAAAGAGCCAGATCCCAAACTCTTCCTTGCCATTCTGTCAGAGATGGACCTTTGGGGCTTTCCAATCAGTGATCTCTAAATAAACCACAGTAAACAGTGTGGTTGTTATATTCTAATCTAAACTATAAAGTAAAGGTCTTGCAACAGATGAACAAGAGCAGGGTTTGGGTCCAATAATTGACCAGTAATGTTAGAAGCAACCTCAATAGCGTTTTGCCTAAACCCAGAAAGCTTGTCACACTCCCACCATAAATATATGAGATATAATGAGATTAGAATTATACATGATCAAGCTTTCCTTAGCACCTTAGCCCTTGCTCCCCCCCCCCGCAAGACCAATTGCAGTCATTAACAGTCGTTAACAGTCATCAACAGGTTTACCACTCCTATCAGCCCATCACCCATTCCCATCACCCCCACCCTCTGAATATACATAAGGGTCTGGTGGATTCTCTTTCAGTGTATCTGACGAAGTGTGCATGCGCACGAAAGCTCATACCAAAATAAAAACTTAGTTGGTCTTTAAGGTGCTACTGAAGGAATTTTTTTATTTTGTTTCGACTCAGACCAACACAGCTACCTACCTGTAACTTCCAACAGGTAGACCAGGAAGAATACTCTATATTTCCCCTCAAATAATTGCCAACCTAAGGATCAACTTTGCTAGCTGAGGTTGAATTTCCAGGGGATTTATTATTATTATTTTTTAGTGCAGAGGGACCATGACAAACAAAGCTGCAAATGTGAAATAAATCCACCAGTTTTGTAAAATGTGGCTTGCTTCACACTTCGGTCAGTGGTTCAATTTCCTTTTGACTTAGAACCAAATCTATCAAAATTCAGCAGATGGGGGTAGCAAGAGAAAGGCGGGAACTGTGATGGTGTAAGTCATCACCTGAAACGGGCGGTTTTTCAAATGCCATTTATGAAACAATTTTTAAAAACTTTTATCATAACTAAATGCATTTGTTTAATTGTGATCTGAAACTACAAGGCAACCAGAACATAATCCACTGGGAGATTCTGGGCCCATCCAGACGACCTATTTCTGGAGCCTTCATCTGGGCTTTCTTCCACAAAGCTTATGGGGATGTTAGAGTATATCCTGTCCTTTTTGAGCATTTATTCTGATTCATTTGCAAGGTTTTTAGATTATTTATTTATACTAATATTTCTATACCACGAATTCCTCTCTCTCTCTCTCTCTCTCTCTCTCTCTCTCTCTCTCTTTCCCATGTGTGTGTGTGTATGTGTGTGGTTTACAACAATTGTAAATGAACACCATGCAATAAAAAACCATTTAAAAAGTTAAAATTAGAAACCAGGTAATTATTGAGGAAATATGTATTCTTCATTGCCTGCATTAGCCTGGCAGAATAGAAAGGTTTCCAGCAGGTGTTGGCACAGAAGGCCCCTGCTGAATTTCTGTTGGCAGAGCCCTCCACAGGACTAAGTTGATGACACTAAAGACTCTTGTTTTGTGTTGATGTCAAATAAGCCCCACCAACTCAGTGGACAACAACAGTCCTTCAGCGATTGAGCTGGGACATAAGGGTTTGGGCGGTCCCTGGGGTTCAGGGTTTTGTAAATTAACAGAAGGCCCTTGAACCTGGCTCAGGAGTCGATGGGCAGCCAGTGCAGCTGTTTTCATGATGGTGTCCCATGTTCTCAGCCAGGTGTCCCCTCCAGCAGTCTGGCTGCCGCCTTCTGCACCAGCTGGCGCTTCCAAAACCAGGCCCAAGGGCAGCCCCACATAGAGCCCATTGCAGTAATCCAGCCTCAAGGTTACCAACTCATGGTCAGGTTATACCTGTCCAGGAATGGACATAGCAGGCAAACAATCCAAACTTGATCAAAGGCACACCTAGCCACTGAGGAGGACAATAAGGAGGGCAAATGATAACACGCATTCATCCTGCATTCATCTGAATTTGCTTGCAGTAGGTTGACATGTCTTACCATTCATCATTTGTCAACTCACACTTTCCGATGCATTTCCCCATCACTTTCCAAACACCAGAAACTCACTTGCCTAATCCACACATTTCCAAAAAATGCAAGAAAATGAAATACTGCTGTCCTCCAGGGTTCACACTTCTCTGAACATAGTACTATAGCTAAGTAACTAGGGGAAAATGCACACAGAAAGGCACATATCAGTGAGAATTCCGTAACAGACCCAATTGCATTCTTTTAGCAGAAAATTGCTCTGCAGAAATGTGTGTTTTTAAAAGGAAGATTGTGTGCAAATTAGAATAAATTAGCATCATAGGAGCCAACACGTTGGGGCTGAGGTCCCTTTGCCCCGCCATAAAATATTTGAGGGGGGCCAGTCCCCCCAAAAAAGTTGATGGGCATTGCCATTCAAATGGTGTGCGTGTGCTGTGTCTTGTGATCAATTATGTGGGGCAGGGCCATGGTTGTAGCCAGGATTATTTTTTTTTGAGGGGACAGGATTTTGTTAGAGGGGGCAAGACATTTGTTATGAGGGGCAGTTAGCTGAATATTTCTATTGTTTTACTTGATCTGGGGCTGCAGTTGCCCCCCCTGCCCCTCTTGGCTACGTCCATGGGCAGGGCTTACCTGCCCCACATATTTTATTCAAGTTGGCACCCCTGATTAGCATAAAAATGGTGATGAGTTTTCACAAGGACTTTTTCTTTTAAAAATTGCAAACTGATGTGGAAATGTGGAAGAGTGAAAAAATGAGAAATTGAGAGAACCCAAAACTGACAGATTCCCCCCCCCCATCCGTATCTGCAACTTAAGCTGATTCATTCTAGTCCTGCCTCCTGGGCCAGCAGAGAACATGCATTTTCCCTCTTTGATGTGACAGCCCATCAGTTTTTTGAAGAGCCCTGTCATGTTTCCCTTCAGTCTCATCTTCTTTCCCTGCCTCTCCCACAATCCTGAGAAGCACCACTGTTTTTCTTTGTAATCAAGCATTGCCCCCCCCCAAAAAAGTTCTTGGGCTGATTGTGTTCTCAGATCAGAGCACTGTATATTAAAAATTAAGAAGAAAGGAATGTTTTGGAATCTTTTGTCACTTCCAGGCAAGCAATTCACCGGGCATTCATTCTGATCTCTTTGCAGGGAGGTTAGAGTCAAATCAAGTCTTACCATTCACCTTTCCGATTTATTTGCCTGCCACTTATTGCAAAGGGGGAGGGGCAATCTTTTGGGGACATAGGTCTGTTGTACAGGACTTCCCAATCAACTGTAACGGTGCAACTTGGATTTCGCGGGCATGTTACTAAATCCCACCTGAAGGCAGAGACAATCTAGAGCTGCTCTTTAAAAACATAGAGCAGGGGAATTGAATCTCAGGCGCAGGGGCTGAATGCTGGCTGGCCCTTGAGAGTCTTCTTAGCCACCCCCCCCATGGTCTTGCTTTGCATCCTCTGAGAGTTTTTGCCTGGCTGGGTTGTGTCCTTGAACTCTGGGAATGCCTAGAAGATAAAGAGGAATGTGTGGTTGTTTGTAGAAACTATCCTACTGTACAACAGGGAAATGTAAATTCACTGTCCTGCCACTTTTTGTCTCTGGTCACCCCTGGTATGTGGCCCTCAGAAGGCTGCACATAAGGGAATGTGGCCCTCAAGGGCCACAACCCCTGTACCACTGTTACACCTTCTCTCAGTACTCTCTTGGCTGGCATAATGGGATAACAGGGACAATTACCTATTGAAACCCCTTTGGTGTGTAGAGTGAGCAGTGTTTGAACTTGTGAATCTTGGTTAGAAAGACAACTTGTAGGGTAAAGAAAATAATACCTTGTAGGTAAGAAAATAATAAAGTTGTTCATTGTAGGAAAATTCATAACTTTGATAGAAAGTGCATGGGGTGTTAGGAGAGGGGCATTACCTCTGGTGGGGGACACATTGTGTTTGTTCTGGGATAGTTTATCCACTTTTGGCCCCCACCCTGCACTCAGTTCTCACCTGTGGCTCCTAGAAGCTGTTAGCATGTGACAACAGCCACACCCTGAATACGACCTCCACTGGCTGACTAAACCACATGAGGGGAGCCGATGAGCTCAACCCTTGGCAGATGAGACCAAGAGTGGGTCCCATGGTCAAGAAGGCGATTCTGCATGTGCTGTGGAGGGAAGTGAGGGGCATGTGGGGCTCTTCAACTTGGGAAGGTATCCCATCTAGGAGAAGGACAACTGTAATCCTAAACCTCCACTGCCTTGTGGGACACCTTTGGGAGAAGAAAAGGCTAAGGACTAAATCCTACACAAATCTAGAGTGGAGTGCCTAAAGACTGTTGGATGGCAACTCCTGCAGCCAAGCTGGTGTCAAATTATTGCTCTGCTTTTCTTTGGACCACATCAGCCAGGCCAAGAGTCTTGTCAGGTCTTGTCATCTGGGCGGGCAGCCCAGGACCACCATACACACCAAGCTTGTGCCCCAGGGAGATCACTTCAGTGAGCTGTTAATGCAGCAGCTTGACTTCACCCCTGGAGGTGAATCCATTGTCTCTCAAGACAGATGGATGCCAACAATGGATAGCAAAGTTTCTACCGGTAGTTCTATTCTAACTAACCTGCCTAGAGTAGTGCAAGGCAGCCATGCTTTATCCTTTGTACTCTCACAGGATGGTTAAGTATCTGGAGAGCTGAAAGAGAAGTGTGAGGAGGAGAAAGTTGTAAAACAGAATGCAACCTGAGAGGATCAGTCTAAAAAAAGGAGGTGGTAGGTAGCTCAAGAGGTTAAAGATACAGGGGTAGTCAGGGAATCTGGTGGTCCCTAACCCTCACTTTCGCAACCCAAACTTCTCATCAGCAAGCTGAGCTGCTCCCAGACTTCCAGCCTGACCAGCATTAATTCCTGGGCATATATCAAATGAATGTGTTTTAGTGGAAACGCTCCAATAGATGGGGTGACTCAATGTTGCTTTGTGCATCACTATCTAAACCTGTGGTTCCCAATGTGGGGCACATGCCCCACGGGGGGGGGCAATTTGATTTTTAAGGGGGCAATTCAAGATTGAGTTATTAACAGGCTCCCTCCACGTGAATAGGAGTTCACTTTTTGAATAATAAGAATTATATGTCATGGGGGTGGTGATCGGGATTTTAGAGATTCATTTGTAATAAAAGAATATACATTGGAGATTAAGGGGAAGTCTAATTTGATGATTTATTTAAGATCTGGAGAAATTGGTTTTTCTTTTTCTTTCTCTTATATTTTTATTTTCCTTTTAATTTTATTTAGTGGACTTTGTGGTGTGAATTATTTTTTGTATATAGGATAAAAATGTAATATAAAACATTGAAGATGATGATTGTGTTATAAAAATGTTTATTATTGTAATATACGAAAATCAATAAAGGTAAAAAAGAAAAAGGATTTTAGAGATGCTTAGGTGGGACATGGCCAAAAAAGGGTGGGAACCACTGATCTAAACTTAATGTCAGCTGCAATAGCAATAGTAATAATAATAATAATATAATTTATTACTTATACCCCACCCATCTGGGCGGCTTACAACAGAATATTAAAATACAATAATCTATTAAACATAAAATAATCTAGTAAACATTAAAAGCTTCCCTAAATAGGGCTGCCTGCTATACTGTAGCAGCCTTGGCTGTTGCCCACTGAGATTGGGGGAGAAGAATGCAGGAAGCCCCAAAAGTACGTGGGGCTCAATCCAATGACAGGCAGACTGGCCACTAACTTTCATTCTGTCGCCATCCTCTGCTGGAAGTGCTGGGATGCAACTCTGCTTGCCTTAGGGGCTGGTGGGTCTGCATGGGAAAGAGTAGACAGAGAGAAGAACCTCCTAGGCTGCCCTTTAACCTGTGCTGACCTTCCTCCTGGTGTTGGGACTGATTCTGGTTTTCCCTAAAAGAGGTACAATTCCCAGAAAAAACTACAGTTCCCAGAATTCCTTGCTGGAAGTAACATGCTTTAAATGTGCAGCGGATTTGCTTTAAACATACCCCAGCCTCGCCCACAATTTGTCAAGCTACTCTGCAAGCTGGTAATGAGCATGAAATTACTGCAGCCAACCAGAACCCTGTCCCCCCCCGATATCCCACCCTTCCTCAACCAAAGTGAGCCCACCCTGTCTTCCAGGAGTGAACTCCTGCTATTAAAAGCCATGTTCATTGCTATCGCTTAAAGAAATACTGTAAACAGCCACAAAGACTCCTTCCTTGGGGACCAAATGAATCCATGCCACTTAAGATCACATTTATTTATTTATTTTAAAGGCAGGCCTTGTGTCGTTTATTGCTCCCCAGAGGGACACATACACATGTACACACACCTTCCTCAACATCCCGACTGCTAGAAGTCGACCTGGGAATAGGACTTGTGAATTGCTGGTGATTTACTCACTTTCAGATATTCTCCCTTAATGGCTTTCTCCTTCGCCCCATTTTCTTGTTCTGTTTTTTAAATTATTCATATTTGTACAATCGCAGCACCCCATTAAGGCAGGGACTTACGTTTACCCAGGATGGGAATTATTGGAGACAGAGTGGAAGCGGCAATTCTTAATCATTTGCTTAATTGTTGGGAGGCGAGGGGTATGTTTGTGCTAAAGATGAACTGATGCTTTCTATCATTTCCAGACAACGTTGCCTAGGCACCAGGGGCAGCTGCGGGATGCTTTCCCATTCACAATTCTTTATCCAGGCTCTTCCCCTGAATTCCATGCTTTCTTCTTTACTCCTTTGCTTCCCTGGTGGCCAAATAATTTTCATGGGGCCCTATTCTGCATAGAACAAGTATTGAAAGGCAGGACTTTCAAGGCAGATATCCAGGGGCCCCATTCAGTTGAATGGACAGAAGGACCACTAAATGCAGCAAAGATGTTTGGGGAGGGGGGACCTTTTGCATTATGAAGCAATATGAAGGCACCACCATCTAAAGGAGGGAAGAGGCTGAGCAGCCCACAACTCCACAGATGTTAATAGATGACGCTCCCTACCCCCCCTGATCATTGGTCATTCTGTCTGGGGCTGATGGGAATTGGCATTCAGGAACATGGACAACCATGGGTTCCACAGCCACATCCTGGATCTAGGGGAAGAGGAGGAGTCAAAGAGCTCTTTGCTTGTCCAGTGCAAACTTAGGCCATATTCATGCCATGCATTTAAAGCGATTGTTGTTGTTTAGTCGTTCAGTCGTGTCCGACTCTTCGTGACCCCATGGACCATAGCACGCCAGGCACTCCTGTCTTGCACTGCCTCCCACAGTTTAGTCAAACTCATGTTCATAGCTTCGAGAACACTGTCCAACCATCTCGTCCTCTGTCGTCCCCTTCTCCTAGTGCCCTCAATCTTTCCCAACATCAGGGTCTTTTCCAAGGATTCTTCTCTTCTCATGAGGTGGCCAAAGTATTGGAGTCTCAGCTTCACGATCTGTCCTTCCAGTGAGCACTCAGGGCTGATTTCCTTCAGAATGGATAGGTTTGATCTTCTTGCAGTCCATGGGACTCTCAAGAGTCTTCTCCAGCACCATAATTCAAAAGCATCAATTCTTCGGCGACCAGCCTTCTTTATGGTCCAGCTCTCACTTCCATACATCACTACTGGGAAAACCATAGCTCTAACTATACGGATCTTTGTAGGCAAGGTGATGTCTCTGCTTTTTAAGATGCTGTCTAGGTTTGTCATTGCTTGAGTCAAAGAGCTCTTTGCTTGTCCAGTGCAAACTTAGGCCATATTCATGCCATGCATTTAAAGTGATAGGATACTGCTTTAAACACTCATGGCTGCACCCAAAGAATTTTGGGGCCCATATTTATTTAAGGGTGCTCAGAGTTGTCAGTAGGTCCCTATTCTGATCACAGAGCTACACTCCCCAGAGTTCCCTATGAAGAGGGATTAACTGTTAAACCACTTTGGGAATTGTAGCTCTGTGAGCAAAATAAGGGGTCTCCTAACAATTCTCCGTCCTAAGGTGGTATCAAAGAGCATTAAATGCATGGTGTTAATGTCACCAAAGTTCACACTGGAAGGTAACACTACCAGATCCACATTTTCCGAAACAATACCCAAACTGAAACACAGGTCATCCTTCAAATTCATATGTTGGCCACAGGTTCAATCCTTGTAAGCGATTGAATAAGATTGCATATTCCTGCATTGCAGGGGGTTGGACTAGATGATTCCACCTTCATGATTCTATGATTCTAAGGTCTCAGAATTTTGGAATGCAATTCTCCAGCCAAGTAACAGGTACAAAAATGCATATACTTGGGGAAAGTGTGGATTAACAAATGCATATGTGAGTAAAAATAACATACATAAATGCATCATATTCAGGGAAATGGCTTTGGGGGGAAATGGGCATTTTAAGCAAAATGTTTACTCGAAGCAATTTGTGCTAAAATATTGACAAATTTTCACGAGGATTTTAAATTGATGGTGATGAGCATCATCGTAAATTGCTACAGAAATGCAGAGAAATTATTGGAAAAATTAGAAGCCGAGAAAGCCAGAATCGACCGGTCCATCCACTGCTACTGGAACTGAACCCTTTTGCACACCCTTCTCCCACTAAGCCCAGTGAAATCTCCATTTTCTCCAATCATTTGACCCAGCTTACAGAAAATGCAGCTATTAAGACGCCGGTTTTTGCTCCCTCTCCTTCACACAGCTGTTTGTTTTCCTTGGGGGCTTGGATTAACATTGGTCTTGACTTCTCCCCTCTTATTATTCAAAGGGTGAAACAATATTTTCTTTTGCTTGGGAAAAGGACAAAGTTCAAGGAAAGCACTTGACCCTCCTGCTAATCTCCCCTTCCCTGGTGCTGCTTCCCCCTTCTGTACACTTTAGCTCAGACGTTCCCAAACCCAGTGGCTGAAGCATGCCCCCCACTAACATAAAAATGGGGAGGGGGGAATGCATTCAGAAATAATTTCAAATTTAGGGGCCTAAAGAGTAGGAATGAGCTTCCCTCTCCGAGAGAAGCCCACTCCTGCATCTTGGCATGCCACTGTTCTGCGGATGCCTCCCAATCTGAGGGCTCTTCCAGATGACCTGTTTAGTGAGCATTCACTCTGATTTGTTTGCAGGAAGACTATAAGAAAAGTCTTGCAGGATCAGGCCAGTGGGCCACCTAGTCCAGCAACCTGTTCTCACAGTCGTCAACCAGGTGCCCTAATGTGAAACCTTCAAGCAGGAACTGAGCACAAGAATACACTTCCATCCTGTGGTATCCAGCAACTGGCGTTCAGAAATATTGCTGCATCCAACACTGGGGATATAACACAGCCATCCGGATTAGTAGTCATTGATAGCCTTATCCCCCATTAGATGACATTAAATAATGAATAACCGCTCTGATTTGTTGTGAGATTAGGTGATGCTACATCCAAGGCAAGTGTGGCCCCACACTTTCTCCTGCACTTCACTTACCACAAAAGGCCCAGTCTTTGGAGGGAAGTGGGTTTGATGTGTAAGAACCCAAAACAATAATTAAACAATCTGAACTTGCCAGAATGGGATTGTGAATACCAACCTCCAAAATAGTATGGGGGTATCTGAGATGTGAACTTCTGCTCTGCCTATTAAGAATAGCAGAATGGGTGGTTGAAGGATTATAGCTCAGTGGTAGAAATTGGCAGGCAGAAAATCCGTGTTTCAATCCATCCCTGGCATCTCCAGGTAAGGCTGGGAGACATCACCTTGAGAGCTGCTGCTGCTGATCCCTGTAGATATTACTGAGTTAGACGGACCAGTATAAGGCATCTTTTTTTTGTGGGGCAGCACAATCTGTTCCGCAGATTGTATACAAACACTAAGTTAAAAAACTGAAGAAGACCAAACCGAAACAGTATGATTAACTTGGATCACTGTCTCTCATGTCGTTAGTTTATAAAGATAAAAATAGATATATTTCGCCCGTTGGAATTGGTTGACGTGTTGCCTTTTTTTTTTTGTATTTCTTCAGGACCTCAGCAATTCAAAGATGTGCACCAGGCAGGAGGGTAAGGAATGAAGAAGTGGCCAACTTCAGGCCAGAGGGTTGCTGCTTTAAGACTCTAGAGCAGGCATCCCTGTGGCCCTTCAGATGTTTTGGCCTACAACTCCCATGATCCATAGCTAACAGGACCAGTGGTCGGGGAAGATGGGAATTGTAGTCCAAAACATCTGGAGGGCCGAAGTCTGGGGATGCCTGCTCTAGAGTAATTATTATTTATTAAAGTATTTATTAAAGGTCCTGTATACCTGAAGGAACGTCTTCACCCCCATTATTCAGCCCGGACACTGAGATCCAGTGTCAAGGGCCTTCTGGCGGTTCCCTCATTGTGAGAAGTGAGGTTACAGGGAACCAGATAGAGGGCCTTCTCAGTAGTGGCACCTGCCCTGTGGAACGCCCTTCCAACAGATGTCAAGGAAATAAGCAGCTATCCTATTTTTAAAAGGCATCTGAAGGCAGCCGTGTTTAGGGAAGTTTTAAATATTTAATGCTGTATTGTTTTACTATTCGATTGGGAGCCGCCCAGAGTGGCTGGGGAGACTCAACCAGATGGGCAGGGTACTAATACTAATACTACTACTACTACTACTACTACTAATAAATTATTATTATTATTATTATTATTATTATTATTAGTCACTTTTTGCTGCAGCAACTCAAAGCAACTTACAATATTTTAAGCAAAAAGCAAGCAAACACACACGCACACACGCACACACGCACACACGCACACACGCACGCACACACACACTATATACAAAAAAAATGTAAAAGGGGCATGTTTGTTTGTGTCCACGTTTCTCCGAAACCGCTTGACCGATTGCGTTTAAATTTTGATATGTCACAAGCGAATACGAGAGGTAGAAAAAACCATTTGCGTAGACGGATGTCACACCCAGGCCACGTAACCCTCCCCCCAAAACCCTGTGTTCCAAAACTCACAACTTGGACGAAAGTGCATGCTGGGAGCACAGGAGAGGTTGCATAACAGCGCCCTCTAGCGACGCATACACTGATACTGCACCTAGGAAAGCTTCCCTCTCCACAACATCTCGGCTCGCCTTTCCAGACTGGGCTGAGTGGAGGTGGGGGTTCGCCTGGGTGGGGGATGGGGGGAGGAGGGGGTGGGATAGGTCATGGGTCAGGACAGGGTATATCCATCCACAGGAATAAGGTGGGGCTGGGCGGAGGAGGGGGCGACATACCTCATTGGTCAGGACAGGATGGGGACAACCACAGGGATGAGCCGGGGGGTGGGGGGAGGAGGGGATGGGGTAGCTCATGGGTTGGGACAGGGTGGGGGGAGTCACAGGGATGAGCCTGTGTAAACAGAACACGTGTAAAACATTTCAACAAAATGAAGGGGGACTCTGAAGGTCAGGGGAATCTGAAGGGGGACTCTGAGGGTCCATTTAACAGACTGAGCCACAGTAATGTGTGGCCGGGCCAGCTAGTGTGTGTGTGTGTGTGTGTGTGTGTGTGTGTGTGTCTGTGTGTGTGTGTGTACACACATTAAAACATCCCACCCACTCTAAAAGGCCATTGATAATTAAAGGCCAAAGGCATGATTAAAAAGAAAGGTTTTTGCTTGGCCCCTGAAGATATGTAATGGTGGTGGTATGTGAGCTTTCCCATGCGGAGTGTTCCACAAGCTGGAAGCCACCACTTTTCTTGTGTTACCACCCTCCAGACCTCCCATGGAGGGGGCACACAAATAATGACCCCAGATGATGATTGCAGGGTGTGGGTTGGTTCATATGAGGAGAGGTAGTCCTTGAGGTATTGGGGTTCTGAGCCACATAAGGCCTTATAGGTCAAAACCAGCACTTTGAATTGGGGGTGTTAGTCACATAGGTAGTTTGAGAGCAGGGGCATAACCTTTGTGGGAGTGAGTGGATTACTTGGAGCTCTCCGTGGTCCTGCAAGGCCTGACCTCCCTCTCTGTGGGATCCAGCACTAGACTAGGACACACCAACCCAAGAGTTACTGTAGATCCAAAGACCAAGTCAGGTCCAAACTAGGAGGCCAGATCATGGTTGAAACCACAGGTGGAAGCATATCAAAACAAGTTGCAAACTTTATCAAATGTTGCCAAACTTATCAAGTTGCCAAACTTATTAAAGACTCAGTAGTGGGTGCGTCCAGTGGCAAAAGCAAGCAGTTTAAGCAAACCCATCCAGATGTGTATAAATCAAAATGTTTTAACTCTCATTTTAGCTTACTATTTATCTTAGTTATCTTTCTAGTGTTTTTAATGCCTCTTTTGAACTGTCATTCGTCAATAATATTAATGTTTTATTCTTCTTTGTAAACTGCTTATAGGTTTTGCTAACAATCAAGCAGCATATCCATTTGATAAATAAATAAAATCTTTAACTCACTCTCTCTCTCTCTCTCTCTCTCTCTGAAGGAAGATGTTGGGGGAGATCTTGGCTGACTTTCTAAGCGGACTATTCAATAGAAAGTAGGAAGGGAGGGGAAATGTCAGGTTTGCTTTTCTTGTAAATAAATTCATCATGATGATGTTAATGCTAATCAGATCTTCTCTTAGCACCACTAGACAAAAAAATCCTATAGATCTTCCTGGTAGCTGGATCTGTTACTCATTTAGGGCTGGCTTTGAAATGTTATCTTCACAGGTTGTTTGCCTGCTTCCTCTTAAAAATATATATCTTTTTTAAAGAAAAGGGGAGAGAGAGACCTCATCTGCTCTCCAGTCTTCCTTGATCAGTCTCTTCCATGTGCTTCACATTTAGGGGAAAAGAAACTTTTCACACATCACAAACAGTGCTCATGGGGATCTCTGGCATGGTTCGTCATGGCAGTTGGACCTGTTTAAATGCTTTCCCTGTTTTAATGTGGGATCATCACAGCTCCCCACCACCACCCATTTTCTGTGTCCCTTGGAGACACTTAGAATGGAAGGCAGAACCTGCGGTTCTCCAGATGTTGTTGGACTACAGCAACCAACACCTTTGACCATTTGCCTTCTGACTAGGGTTGATGGGAGTTGGAATCCAGGAATACTGAGAGGGACGCAGGTGCCCCTTCCCTGATTGGGAACTTAAACTAACCCAATTTACATAGCTCACCCCTCTGTCTGTATAGCCCAATCCTGGATTCATTTTTTCCAGGCCGTCTCGCAGTGTGACAGGACTTTGGGTCTTGATTTTTCTCATTCCTGGTTTATTAGTAATTAGAGTAATGTCTGCACAGGAGCGCTCACCCCTGTGCTTTTTGCATGTTTTAACACACTGGCAACAGGAATTCTAATGAGAATGTAAGAAGAGCCTGCAGGATGAGGCCAGTGGCCCATCTAGTGCAGCATCCTGTTCTCTTAGTGGCCAACCAGATGCCCCAATGGGAAGCACCTCAAGGATGACCCTAGCACAAAAGCACTCTCCCCCCACAGTGGTTTCCAGCAACTGGTATTTAGACCGTGGAGGCAGAGCACAGCCATCATGGCCTTCTCCTCCATGAATTTGTCTGATCTTCTTTCAAGGCCACCTAGGTTGGCTTCTGCCTCCTGTGGAAGTGAGTTCCACAGTTTAACTGTGTGCTGTGTGGGGAAGTGCTTGCTTCTATCTGTCCTGAATCTTGAACAACATTTAACTTCACTGGATACCCACAACCACTTTTGGAAGTCAGAAGAGGGGGTGGGTTGGGGGAGACGTGTGCATGCAATTTGGATCCAAATGTTGCTTGCATTCTTGCTTGACCTACAAAAACAGATACAGTACAAGGATCCTGTGGCTGACAGGCAGACGAGAATTTGCTCTAGTGAAGTTACACACTTACACACACACACACACACACACACACACACACACGACTTTCTCCTTTCATCTGAATGAAAACGAGCAATCTTTGGTGAAAGATTTTCAACCCCTCCAGGGATGGGAGATGCTCGAACACATCCCCATCTGTTTCCCTTCACCTGTCCAGATGATGGTATAGAAGGACAGCCTCCAGGCTCAGAGACTGCATTTGAAGGCTTCTGCTGCTGCTTCTTTTTTTTCCCAGCAACAAAATGTTCAAGCAGGACTTTTGTAAGTGAATTAGGACTCTAGAGAAATTTGCAAAGAGGACATAGAAAATGACATAGGGGATCAAGGATAGGGTGGCATGTTCTAACAATCTGTTCTATCTCTCCTCTGGAGGAAGAGCTGTGATGTCATCTACCGGAGTACCAGGATAAATGACAAAACATTATTGTGATAATGATACTATCATTTGACTATTGCTTGCAATGATTAGCAGGGGTCGAAGAAGACTGCCTTTTGTGCTACCTTTTAAACACCTGCTGAAAATGTTCTATCCTACCAGGCCTAAGCAGGCAATTAAGAATTCATCTTTTTCACAGTAGTTAAACGATGTCTGTTTTCAACATCTTTCTGGTTTTTATTGTATGGTTTTGTTTTTATTACTGTAAATTACTTGAATATTTTTTTTTGATGAAGCAGCAGTATACTAATATCTATACATGAATGAATGAATGAATAAATATCAATCACCAGGTGGAAGCTGGGTATGTCTTTCCTCTGATGGGGTTTGCATTTCATGCTAACAGTTTAAAATGGCGATGCTTCTTGGAAAAGTGTTTTGAATTTCTAATGAAAAGCCAGAGGATACATTTCAGCTGACCAACTTTAGATTTTTAAAAGAAAGCTCCTTGTGGTTTTTACACCAAATATATGCAGTCAGGACAAATATGACCAAGTTCAATGGTAATTACTCCCCGGAATCTTTCTGTACTGTACATCAAGTTGTAGTTACACTGTGTGGCTTATCAGAGATGTGAACCCAGAGTTCCCCAGCCAAATTCCAATGTGCCTGGTTAAAGGAGTCAACAGAAGGGAGAACAGGACTTGCGTTCCCCATCAGTTTAGGTTTCAAGATGACTCTCCCTAATTCTCACTTGCCTAAGCCAGGCATAGGCAACCGTGGCTCTCCAGATGGTTTGAAACTCCAACTCCCATGATCCCTGACCACTGGCCCTGTTAGCTAGCTAGGGATCATGGGAGTTGTAGTTCCAAAACATCTGGGAGAGCCACAGTTGCCTCTGCCTGGCCTAAGCAATATGCAAGGCAGAACACAGCTACCCTTCAAAATTCACTATTTTCCAAATTCCGTGATGCAGCTCTCAAATGAAACAATGTGTTCAGAACTGCATGTATTAGAGGAAAGTGTGCATCAGAATGCATCAATCAGTGAAGGTCACATGTCAAAATGCACTTCATTATGGAAAGTTGCTTGCCCAAAACTTCCAATATTAAGCAAAACCTGCATACAAAAATGAGAATGTTGCACTTAAATGCTGATGAATTTTCATGAGGATTTTTTAAAAATAAAATTAGTAAAGTGATGAAGAAAGGTGGAGAACCATCCTTAAGACTAGGGAATCTAGCCTGGGTAAGATTGTCTAAATAATTTTTTTTTAGCAGGTGTGGAAAAAAGTACAGTGAAGGTGTCTGCTGGATGTCAATAGGCAGGGAGTTCCAGAGTATAGCTGATGCCACAATAAAGTATTGATTTCTTGCAGATGCAGAACAGGTATTATGTATGTTCTTCATACTGAAGTGGTTGAGTGGCATACATGGGGTAAGGCAATCTTAAAGGTAAACTGGTCCCAACAGGTGTTAAGGGCTTTACATATTAATAGTAACACCTTGAGCTTGGCCCAGTAGCAAACCAGCAACAAGCATAGATTTCTGAGCACAGGTGCTATATGCTGACAAGGCCTTGCTCCTGTCAGTGATCATGTTGCAGGATTCTGTCCTAACTGCCACTTCTGGATAAAATGCAAGGGAAGCCGCAGACAGAGTGAATGGGTGCTGTGGCTGTTATGTGCTTTTATGTTACACAGGCAGGAATATCGGAAGAGGCCCAACAGCCAAAGGATGCTCATAAATGACCCAGGGTTAATCGCAGTCAAGGGTGGGTCTGACAGACACTGCATTAATTCAGCTGAGCAGCGAGACCCCTGCTCAGTGTTCATCACAGATCAGAAACGGAACCCTCTTGACAAGATGCAATGTACATCTTCCTTACCAAATCAGCCCATCTGACTAACATCTGTGCACCTCTGCCAGCAAAGTTCACCTTTGCCTTTCTTGCCTTGGGCCCTGTCCCTCCTCCTCAATGGCATTTGGAGTTTAAACCCATCAGCAGAAGCCTGAAGCTCCACAGTGACGTCCCTGCTTAGAGGAGCATGCTGTTACCCTTGATGCAATTCCACATGGAGAATTTTTTTGAGTAAGGAAAAATAACAGAGCTAAGTTTATCATAGGAAATATGTGTTGGAGATGAAAGGTCCTAGTTCTGGGTGGAGATGCAAACAGCCATGCTTGCTCCTTTATCTCTGCAGGAGGAAGGCAAAGGAAAGATGTCTCCTTTCCCAAGGTGGGACGAAGAATAAAGGAAAGAGGAAGGGAGGTCAGCAGCCCAAAGAGTATCAGCCTAGTATCTGTGGAAAGATCAGCACAGGCTAGGTCAGAAAGACAGTTGAGGAAGTGGCTGAGGTTCCTCGGTCTGAGGTAAGGCAACCATCCTGGGCAGCAGCGTCCATGGGGCAGATCTAGCCTCTATAGAACTAATTGCATGCTGCTGGTGTCATGGTAACACCAGCAGCTGTGGGCATGCTCCTTCAATGCCAGATCTACCACCCCTTGGCAGCCCCCTATTGTTGCATCCACAATGGCCTCTCAGTGAATAGGAGGAGCTGCTGTTATCCTCACATCCCTAGGGTGGAAATGATGGGGGCTGCCCTCTGGGGTCTCCTGAGCTCTGCACCCACCCAGAGTGACTCAGAGTACCCTCCCCATAAAAAAAGGCTTTTCATTTACACTTAAACCATTGGGTAAAAGTGCTTTTTCCAAGAAAAATAGGTGCTGGAAATCACCATGAAGTTGTTACAGTAATCCCTGAACAGACGCCTGTTTGACAATAGCCACATTCACCACCCGCGGAGGTACTAAAAACTACAGCAAGCTGCCTTCCTAGCTGGTTTTGGGGGGGGGGGTTGTCCCTGGTCCTGCTGCTGGTTAATGAATGCGCCCCACCTCCATCATTCTCTTAGATTCAGGCAGACAGCTCGGAAGAGCCCTTGAGGAAACACATTTTTGTGCAACAGTAGAGGCCTGGATGGAAAACCTAAAGCCTGTTGCCGCTACATAGGAGATGGATTGAAGAAAAGGAAATATGAATTGGCCCCGCCCCATAGCATGACCAATCGTGGCTTGGAGCTAGGTGGAATCATAGATCTAAAAATTAGGGTAGACTTGCACACGCTGGGCCAGCTTCCATTTTGACTTGAAATGTTTGGGGCTTCCCCGAAGTATGTAAAGGCAAGAAGCAGGCAGGGGTGCATTGGCCTGCAATGGTGCCCACCTTAGAGGTGCTGGAACTGTGCTCCGATTTGTTTTGGCTGGAAAAAGCTTTGGGTAAGGTTAATTTGATTCCCCGCCCCTTGTCCCTGAAGTAGATCTTCACTCCCCTCTTGTTCCCAATTTAGAGCTTCACTCCACAGTCTCTCTTCTACGGCAGGGCGTGTGTTATTTTGTGCTTCACCTCATGTGCCAAAATGTCTGGGGCCAGCCCTGTTTTTACCTATATGTACCCTCAAGCCTTCTACACATCAAATAGCAACCTAGCACTTCTTCTGGAGATTTTCCCCTTGTTCCATAGCAACTTGAATAAAATGTTTTTTTTGGGGGGGGGGGAAGTAAGCCCTATCCTGCATAATCATTCACATGATGTCGTGCCCGGACACCATTTGAATGGCAGTGCCCATCAACTTTGGGGGATGGCCTCCTCAAATGTTTTATTGGGGGGCGAAGACCCCTCAACCCCTGGGAGTGCGCTCTTATGTTCCATAGACTGCCTTTCCTCTCTACCCCTACCCTCATAAGAACATAAGAAGTGCCTGTTGGATCAGGCGGTGGTCATAGAATCATAGAACTGCAGAGCCAGAAGGGACACTGAGGGTCATCTGATCCACCCCGCTGCAATACAAGAAACTAAAATAGCCCAGCATCCTGTTTTCACAGCGGCTAACCACATGCCCCATTGCCCACAAGCAGGACCCAAGCACAAGAGCACTCTCCATTCTGAAGTTCCCAGCAACTAGTAGTTCTAAAGTTACTGCCGCCAACTGTAGAGGCAGAGCATAGCTGTCGTATCTTCCATAGAGCAGCCCTGCCAAAGGTCATAGACCATGCAGCCTCCTGGTCTCCCAGTGGCCAACCAGATGCCTATGGTTTGGAGGACTCCCTGGTCCTGAATGGGGTAACTGTGCCCCTGAAGGACCAGGTGTGCAGCCTGGGAGTCATTTTGGACTCACAGCTGTCCATGGAGGCGCAGGTCAATTCTGTGTCCAGGGCAGCTGTCTATCAGCTCCATCTGGTATGCAGGCTGAGACCCTACCTGCCCGCGGACTGTCTTGCCAGAGTGGTGCATGCTCTAGTTATCTCCTGCTTGGACTACTGCAATGCGTTCTACATGGGGCTACCTTTGAAGGTGACCCGGAAACTACAATTAATCCAGAATGCGGCAGCTAGACTGGTGATTGGGAGTGGCCGCCGAGACCACATAACACCGGTCTTGAAAGATCTACATTGGCTCCCAGTACGTTTCCGAGCACAATTCAAAGTGTTGGTGCTGACCTTTAAAGTCCTAAATGGCCTCGGTCCAGTATACCTGAAGGACCGTCTCCACCCCCATCGTTCTGCCCGGACACTGAGGTCCAGTGCCGAGGGCCTTCTGGCGGTTCCCTCGTTGCGAGAAGCCAAGTTGCAGGGAACCAGGCAGAGGGCCTTCTCGGTGGTGGCGCCCGCCCTGTGGAACGCCCTCCCATCAGATGTCAAAGAGAAAAACAGCTACCAGATTTTTAGAAGACATCTGAAGGCAGCCCTGTTTTGGGAGGCTTTTAATGTTTAATAGATTGTTTTATTTCATTTTTCTGTTGGAAGCCGCCCAGAGTGGCTGGGGAAACCCAGCCAGATGGATGGGCGGGGTAAAAGTAAATAAATAAATAATAACAATAACAATAACAATAACAATAATAATAATAATAATAATAATAATAATAATAATAATAATAATTAGAAACCTGCAAGCAGGGCCTGAGCATAAAAGCATTCTTCTCTCTTGTGGAATCCAACAACTGGTGTTCAGAGGAGAGTCGTCTTGAACTCAAGTCCTGCTTGACAGCTTCCCTTTGGAGCATGTGGGTGACCACCACGAGAACAAGATGCTGGACTGGATGAGTCCTGGGTTTGATCTGGCAAGGCTCTTCTTACGTTCTCAAGTTTTTATGTTTTAGAAAAGATATTGAAAATGCAGGCATTGCGTAAAGTTTAGGCCAAAGTGGGTCAGCTGCAAATCCTCAAGAAAATACTCCTGCAAATCCCCAGGGCATTGCACCTGCCACTAAATCTAAGCCGATAATATCCCTTAAACCAGAAAACTTCCAGGAGCTGAGAGCACAGAGCACCTGTCAGAAAAGGTTCTTTAGTTCTTTTATCCTTTGCAGCGGTCACGAGCATCTTGAGGAATGGGTCGCTCAACGGATACACATTAGCTTGTTTGTAGCTGCCATGGGGGAACCTGGAAAAAGGAGGGTCATGGGTAACCAAGGTTGCCACCCTACGCACACATATGCTCCCCTGGAAGAAACTCCTGCTCATTTCAATGGGGCATTCTTCTGACTCAGCATGGATACGATTGCACTGAGAGTCTCTGCTTTCCTGCACTGCAGTTATAAAGAGAACCTTGCTGGATCAGGCCAGTGGCCCATCTAGTTCAGCATCCTGTTCTCACGCACGGTAGCCAACCAGATACCCCAATAGAAAGCCTCAAAGCAGGACCTAAACACAAGCACACTTTTCCTGCTTGTGATTCCCAGCAACTGCTATTCAGCGGAATATTTCCTCCAACAGTGGAGATGGAACATGACCATTGTGGCTATGAGCAGTTGATAGCCTTATCGTCCATGAATCTGTCTTACCCTCTTTTAAAGCCATCCAAGTTGGCAGCCACCATTGCCTCCTACAGGAGTGAGTTCCATTGTTTAACTATGCATTGTGTGAAGAAGTACTTTATCCCGAATCTTCCATTATTCAGCTGCACTGGATGTCCTTGGGTTCTGGTGTAATAAGAGAGGGAGAAAAAGGTTTCTCTATCCACTTTCTACATTCAATGCATAATTCTATAAATGTCTGTCATGTCATTTATTACTTGCCTTTTTTCTAAACTCAAAGTCCCAAATGCTACAAACCTCCCCCATAGGGGAGCCACTCCACTCTTCTTTGATAATTTTGATTGCCTCTTTCCGAACACTTTCCAATTCTCAGTACCAAAGCTTTATATCAAAGTTATATTAATTTATAAGATTTCTTACCCGCCTTTTGCCAGAAGGTCTCTGTGTGCATTATAGCAATAGAACATCACAATGGAAAAGAAGTGAAAGAGTTATACCATTATAAAAAACCAATAATGGGAGCACATGGCTGGCCATGAAAAATGCTCATACCCTGGACGTCCACGACACCCTTTTGTTGTCCAAAGATGGATGTTTCTCCATGTACAAGAGAAAAGTAGGAGCAGATGTCCCATGTGCCCAGCACGCTGGACCACAAATGGGGAGCAAGGAGATGGAGGGGGGCAAAGCCATCCTGACCACCCCCGCAAAAAACCAAACCAAAACCTAATCACTGTGACACATTTGCCCTTGAAAACAACAACCAAGAAACCTGTTACGGTGATGGCAGCTGGACTCAATTAGGTGGGCATGTTTGGAGTCTGGACAGTGTCATTAGGAGAACAGCAGAACTTTGCCATTAACCGTAATGAATGAATTAATGGATGACTTGTGCTCCTCAAAGAGGGGGATGGGGTGAGGGAAGCAGCTTAAATAAAGTTATTAACACAGCCCACCTGTGCTGGGCTCTCTAACTAGGGCTGTTTAACTAGCCCATTAAGCCTTGAAGTAAGTCATCTTGAAAGTGAATATGAGTTTTCTGAAGTAGGCCTTTAAATGGGTTCATATAATTCAATTAGAAGGCAACATTCTTGGGACGATCTGATGCTTTCATCTCCAATAATGGAGCACAGACAACTGTTGTTAATGCAGTGTGAGATCAAAATGAAGCGCTTGAAAGCCTTTATGGTCCCCCCCCCCCCCGCAAATAAATACACATGGATGTGATGATGGGTACCTTGATACACAAACGTCATGCAAGGTTGGCTCTTTGATGAAGGGCTGCATACACTGCTTGTCCTAGGCCACTTTCACCCCATGCATTTAAAATGCTATGATACCACTTTAAACCATCATGGCTTTCCCCAAAGCATTCTGGGAGCTGTAGATGAGAGGTGTTAGTAGACCCTTGTTCTCTTCACAGAGCTCCATGGGAAGAGGGATTGACTATTGACCATGCTGGGAATTGTAGCTCTGTGAGGGGAAATGGGTTACCCTAACACTTCTCGGCACCCTTGTTGTTAAGAGGCTCCTCTCTTCCCCTCACAGAGCTACAGTTCTCAGAGTGGTTTATAACGATCAGCGCTTCTTCCTGGGAATTCTGGGAATTGTAGCTCTCAGCAACTTTAACAAACTACAGATCCCAGAATTATTTGGGATTATCTGTGATGGTTCAAAATGATGCCATAATAATAATAATAATAATAATAATAATAATAATAATAATAATAATATATTATTATTATTATTATTATTATTATTATTATTATTATTATTATTATTATTTATACCCTGCCCATCTGGCTGGGTTTCCCCAGCCACTCTGGGAGGCTTCCAACTGAATATTAAAAACAGCGCAGCATCAAACATTAAAAACTTCCCTAAACAGTTGTCTTCTAAAAGTAAAATAGTTGCTTATTGCCTTGACAGCTAATAATAATAATAATAATAAAGCCATAGTGCTTTAAATGCATGGGGTAAATGCTCCAATTGGAATGGATGGACATCACAAACTTTTGAAAATTAATTTCAATGCATCTACTCTAACTTTGGATAAAACCAGAAATTGTTCCACACAAGGTTGAAATTTAGCCTGCCCCCCAACCAGGTTTGGAGTGACAGTGGGCAAATTTGCTTTTTAATAAGGTTTTTTTTTGGTGGGCGTGGAGTAATACAGGCACATTTATTTTGTCTCAATTATTAGCAGTAGTAATTTCTTATGGCAGATCGAATGCCACATGTTCATTAAGTGGTCTCCCTCCCCCCCTCACGTGCACATTTGAAGAGGAGGGGGAGGGGGGATAAAGCCCAGCGATGTCAGCTTCAAGACCTCCGAGCCACTTAATAAATGGTTAAAGCAAATTCATTAGGTCGGCAGGGACAACCCCAGATGTGAGAGAGGCTTCTTCCTCTCAATGTCACTGGCCCTGAAAGATACAGCCTCTTTTATCACTTTACAACTTGTTAATGCCTTGCCCCAGGACCTCTTCATCTGTAGTAAACATCTTAAGAAAATATGCCTCCCTCGGGAGGAACCACTGATTTCCCCGGGGCCTCAGGCATGTAATAAGGTGGGGTTTTTTTGTTTTTGTTTTAATAGCATGCAGGTGCTTTTGCAAAATTGCATTGAGGCTGGTCATAAAAGTTCCCCATAAAGAGCAGGTACCACCTTGGAAAATGTTGGTGCACCTGTCTGTGGAGGAGCTTAATTGAGCTGATCTTCATCAGAAGGAGGTTTTCTCTTACCTCCAGATTCATCCTTCACCTGAGCGGCGCAAGGTAAGTCCCTCAGTTGCCCCCCCTCCCATTAACTCTCTAAGGACACCAACCTTATGGGGTGGGGCAGGGGAGAGAAATGTTCGTTTTTTATTGAGGGCTGAAAACAGGGTTTTCCTACATATGCATTGGTTAGTTAAAAATGAAAATGGCCTTTGTAGAAGACTTTCGTTTCTAAAAATGGATGAATCTTTCAATTTAGGTTTCTCATTTTGATGCAGTCTTGTCCAGCTCTCCACATTTGCCAGTTCTCCACATTTGCATGAATTTATCCTAATCTGCAGATTTTTGCATGCAGTTTTGACTAATATACATCATTTTGCAAGCAATTTCTAATCTAATGTACCTCTTACCCTGACCTTTTACAACTGAGATGTGTGTTTTAAGGGTCCAACCTATTCCTGAGACTGGGATCTGCTTTAACTGGTTTTAATTCTGAATTTTAAATTGTTGTAAATCACACTAGGACCTGCTGTTGAAGGGCATGTAATAAACAAAATAAAGGTAATGATGATTACAATTAAAAATAAAAATAAAGAGAAGCTCTCTGAGCTTAGAAAACCAGTGCACCAGGAAATAAGAATTAATGATATTAATAACAACGATAATTATAATAATAGCTTTTGTATTTTATTTTCACTAACATATGCATTTTAAAGCATAGCTTCCCCTAATACCCACATTTTACAGTACACACATTGGCCAGTCGGAGAATGGCATCGTGAAATTCAGAGGAGTGCAAGTTCTGTAGGGTGATTGCATTTTGCAGAATCGTAAGACTGGTAGAGTTGGAACGGACTGCAAGGATCATCTAGTCCAACCGCTGCAATACAGAAATCTTTTGCCCAATGTGAGGCTCAAACCCATGACCTGGAGATGAAGCGCCTCGTGCTCTATCAACTGAGCTTTTCCAGCATGATTTTAGTTCATTCATTGGTCTGAAAAGTGAAAATTTAGGTAGTTTCTCATTCAATTAATGTATTTTAAATCTTTGTTGGAAGCCGCTCAGAGTGGCTGGGGAAACCCAGCCAGATGGGCGGGGTATAAATAAATATTATTATTATTATTATTAATTGTGGACAAAATAACATCTCTCTCCCCCCCCCTTCTTATTAGCTGCTCCTGAGAAGGAAGGACTAGAACGAAAGGGTGGGGGGGGGGAAGTGATGGAGTAGAAGTTAACTGAGCATGAAATCCGTTGTGACAATGGAAGATTTTGTCTCGGGAGGTGGTGGATTGTGCTTCCTTAGCAGTCTTCGAGCAGAGGCTGGGTGGCTGTCTCTGTTGGGGGACACTGCAGTCCTAAAATCCCTGCACTGAGCAGGTGCTTGGAATAGATGACCTCTATGGTACTTGCAGTTCAAAGGCAGAGTGCCCACTTTGCAAGCAGGAGGTCCCAGCATCTCAAGCTAGGGCTGGGAGAGACTTCCTGTCCAAGACCTCAGAAGCTGCTGCCAGTCAGTGTAGACAATACTGAGAGAGTTGGACCTATGGCCTGAGACAATATAAGGAAGCGTATGTCATTTTAAGGAGAAGGAACATAGCTCAGAGTGGTAGATCATGTGCAGACGGCCCAATATGCGATTCAGAGCATCTCCAGGTGCCTGTCTGGAACCTGGAGAGATGCTGCAAGGCAGTGTACATGTTACTGAGCTAGATGGACCAATGGTCTGACTCAGTAGAAGGCAGCTTCCTATGCTTATTCATTTTGTCTATTTGTATACTGCCCTTCACAAAACAAAAATATAAAACGCACAATAAAACAGAAACAGAAATAAAAGAAACCAGTAATGCCCCCACAACTCTAAATTATATGATGCTAAGAGTATTTGGTGTAAACACTGTGGTGTAAACCACTGAGCCTCTTGGGCTTGCCGATCAGAAGGTCGGCGGATTGAATCCCCGCTACAGGGTGAGCTCCCATTGCTCGATCCCTGCTCCTTCCAACCTAGCAGTTTGAAAGCACATCAAAGTGCAAGTAGATAAATAGGTACCACTCTGGCGGGAAGGTGTTTCTGTGTGCTGCTCTGGTTTTGCCAGAAGCGGCTTAGTCAGGCTGGCCACATGACCCGGAAAAACTGTCTGGGACAAATGCCGGGTCCCTCAGCCTCTAAAGCGAGATGAGCACCGCAACCCCAGAATAGTCCGTCACTGGACTTAACTGTCAGGGGTCCTTTACCTTTACCTTTAAGAGTGTTTGGCAGTGGCAATGCAATTTTGTATTGTATTGCATTCAGAATTCCCACTCATTGTGTTTGATGGGGCCCATTAACAAATCACCCCCTAGTCCCTGTTGTTATTAAGCCAAAGTATGTACAACTGAAGCAATAATGTATTCTTTCCTCTACTTGGCTCCACCCCCACCCCCTACTCCCCACCCCCACTACTCCGTTGTTCCTCAATGCCCATTTTAGATTCTAAGTCTCTTTTGTCAGGGTGACCTGTTCACTCTGGCTTTTTGTAAAGCTTCTTGTATGCAGTAGTGGTGGTAGTAGCAATCGATCAATCAATCAATCAATCAATCAATACCTTGCCCAACTACAGTATATAGAAAGTTTGTTATATGTGATATTAGATACAATAGTCAGTGTGGATAGGCCTGCAGCTCTGAACTTCTGGCATGTTTTATCAGTAAGCCTGAAGTTCTGTAAAAGGAATGAGCATAATGATTCCTATTGTACAGATGAAGAGACTGAGGAAGAGAGAGTTGTGTTGCCTGGGGTCACCTGGTGGATTTGTGGCAAAATGAGATTAAAATTGGGGACTTGAATCACAGAACAGCAACAGGTCTAAAAGGACAGGCAATATTCACAGAATCACAGAGTTGGAAGGGACCATGGAGTTCTAATTCACTGCAGTGCAATTTTTTTTGCTCAATATGGGGCTCGAACCCATAACCCTGAGAGTCTCATCCTCGACTAACTGAGCTTTGCAAACAGTCCATTGAGAGTTGTGTATTTTGCAGGGGGGTAGGGGGGTTAGTTGATACACACACACACACACACACACACACACACACACACACACACACACAATCTATCTATCTATCTATCTATCTATCTATCTAGAAAATACTAATTTTCTTATTTTTTCCTCAAAAGCTTGCATATGACTCTACCAGCCTAATTGGTTCATTAAAATCTGATTTTGCCTAGCTTGTGCCTCTCATTCATCCATAGAGGTTTAACCTTGAATTTAAATAAAATCTGTGCTCCTTTGGAAAGGGAAGGGGGAAATAGGAATGTGACCAGAATAGCTAGAATTGCACAATATACGGTAATTGCTATTGTATGTGGAAAAGTGTTTGTATAAGGTACGTTTACATTGCAATGTAGCCAAAGTAAAATTCCAAGTATGTTGGAACTTGGCCAATATATAATGATGATGATGACGATAATAAACAACAACAACAACAACCTCACTATGCAGATACCCACACAAAACAGTAAGTAAGTAAGTAAGTAAGTAAGTAAGTAAGTAAGTAAGTAAGTAAGTAAGTAAGGGGTGCTGAGAGTTGTTAGACCACTGTTCCCCCTCCAAGAGCTACAATTCCCAGCGTTTTCTGGGAAGTGGGATTGATTCTTAAACAACTCTGAAGATTGCAGCTCTGGGAGGGGGAATAGTGGTATTCTATTGTACCCTTAACAAACTGCACCTCCCAACATTCCTTGAGCAAAGCAATGTTTGTTTAAAGTGGTACCAAAGTGCATTAAATGTATGGTGTGAATGTGGCAAAAGTCAGGAAACTCTCAAATACCCCTTGGCCACCTCCAAAATATGGCAGGCATGGCACAAACCCTGGACCCAACCCATGTGCATTTCACTACTATCATTTTCTATTCCCTTTTATTATTTTCAAATGCAATCCCTGCTCCCGTCATTCACTGGTAGAGAATATGGTGGAGGGGGAGCGAATGCGGTACTGGCTTGAGGTGCAAAAAATTGAAATTGAAAATGGAGAATCCACCTGCAGCATTATGATAAAGAATGCCATGTCAAAAGTCAAAAAATAGTCCCCCTTACAGGGAACAGCAAGACCCAGTTTTGGAATATCCAATATTTAAAAGTGGAATTAAAAATGGTGTCTGCGTGCACACATACATTTCCCATCATTAGCCAAAGAATTTCACAAATGGGACCTTCTTTTTCTGTTTGCTGTCTGGGGACAAAGCAGAGTATGGGGAATGGGGAACGTGGCCCATAGGCCAGCAGTACACCCTTTCAATAGACCTCTCCCCAGAGGTTGCTGGTGCCCATTGGGGCTAGTAGGGCAGAAGGCAGGTGGCGCCAGAGCCAATGACAGGAAGAGCCAATTCAGTCTAGTTTTGCCCTCATCTTCCTTCTTGCAGAGTTGTACAAGGACAACCCTGAGTGTAAGGAAGATGACAGGTGGTGCCGCCACCTATGGACTGGTTGTAAGTAAGAAGGCAGGCAGGTGGGTGCTGGCTAAGCATGGACTCAGGTGATAGGGGGACTCAGGATGATGCCCTAGTCATCCTAATGAACCGTTTTTCTTGTAGAGAAGACGGGAGGGTGCAGGAAGAGGAGAGGGAAGGGAAGTTCTATTGCTCAGCCGAAATTCCTTGCACTTTGCTGAATACCTCTCTTAAATTCAGAATATCCACCCCACATTATCCCCTCCATTGTATTCCCCCGCCCCCATCAAACTTAGATGGAAAAGTAAGTTCTTCAGGTCCAAGTGTGATTGGTCAAGAGTGCTGAGTGGTGTTAAAGGTAAAGGGATGCCTGACCATTAGGTCCAGTTGTGACCGACTCTGGGGTTGTGGCGCACATCTCGCGTTATTGGCCGAGGGAGCCAGCATACAGTTTTCGGGTCATGTGGCCAGCATGACAAAGCCACTTCTGGCGAACCAGAGTAGCACACGGAAACGCCATTTACCTTCCCGCTGTAGTGGCACCTATTTATCTACTTGCACTTTGACATGCTTTCGAACTGCTAGGTTGGCAGGAGCTGGGACTGAGCAACGGGAGCTCACCCTGTCGCGGGGATTTGAACCACCGACCTTCTGATCGGCAAGCCCTAGGCTCTGTGCTTTAACCCACGGCGCCACCCATGTCTCTACTGAGTGGTGTTGGAGACCCCTATTCCTCTCCAAAACATACAATTCTTCCTAGGGTGCTCTGAGAATTATAGCTCTGGAAGAATAAGGGTCTCTAACGGCTCTCATCACCTACAACTACTGTTCCCAGGATGCTTTAGGGGAGGTTATGACTCTTTAAAGTGGTATGATGCTGTTTTAAATGTACAGTGCAGATGGGGGCATCGGATTGTGTAGTTACTCATTTTTTTGGGTTGAGGTCTTTGTTTGCTTCTTTCTTGAACTTTGCTGATCAGTGGTGGATGTGGGTGTATTTATTTATTTCCTAAAATTTATATACCACTTGCGTATACTAATTGTAAAACAACGAAAACCTCAATGCAGTTTTCAAATGGAATAAAACAGTAAAATTATCAGAAAAAATGTTCAAAAATACACATATGTGTATTGCTGTATGTATTTATGTAAATTGTAAACATTGTTTTTATGTATGAAAATGTTTTTATTTTTGTTCATATTATTCTTAGACTGCTTTGAGGTGTTTCAGAGGAAGTGATTCATAAAAGGGAATGAAATGAAATGAAATATTACTATTTTGTTATGTAAGATGGTTGGAGACTTGAAGGTCTCCCTGAATTCGAGGGCAGGCTATGAAAAACACATCAGAGAAACAAAGGCAAAAAATGTAACTGATAGGTACTTACATCTCCATGACAGCAAAAGACCTTTACTCCCCAAATGTCCAGATTATGCCCATGAAGTCAATATTTATTATGATATTTAAAAAACAAGTGACATTAAGCTGCAAGGTTTAGTGACACATTATTATAACAAAATCTTTATTAATGGAGGATAAGGCAATCAGACCATAAAGAAGGCTGATCGCCGAAGAATTGATGCTTTTGAATTATGGTGCTGGAGGAGACTCTTGAGAGTCCCATGGACTGCTGGAAGATCAAACCTATCCATTCTTAAGGAAATCAGCCCTGAGTGCTCCCTGGAAGGACAGATCGTGAAGCTGAGGCTCCAATACTTTGGCCACCTCATGAGAAGAGAAGAATCCTTGGAAAAGACCCTGATGTTGGGAAAGATGGAGGGCACTAGGAGAAGGGGACGTCAGAGGACAAGATGGTTGGACAGTGTTCTCGAAGCTACGAACATGAGTTTGACCAAACTGCGGGAGGCAGTGGAAGACAGGAGTGCCTGGCATGCTATGGTCCATGGGGTCACGAAGAGTCGGACACGACTAAACGACTAAACAACAACAACAACAAGGCAATCAGTGGCTTTGAGGCAATAATGCAATAATGAGGCAATAATGCTTCTGAACACCAATTGGTGATGCCCTCAGCTCCTGTTTTTTTTTTTTTTGGAGGGGGGCTTCCTATTGGGGCATCTGGTTGGCCACTGTGAGAACAGGATGTTGGACTAGATGGGCCAATGGTCTGATCCAGCAGGGCTCTTCTGATGTTCTCAATCTCCCTGCAACAAATCAGGGTGAATGTTCAATGGCCATATGTTCTTGGATGTTCATCTTCATATGTTCTGGGGACAAGGCCAAAATGTCACAAAATCATGTGCAAACCACCAGATTTTACTGGACTCTTCATCTGGTGAAGTGGTGCAGAGAGCATGGAGGTGGTGGGGCAGATTCTTTCTGGTGAAGAGTTCTGTATAGCTCAGAAGCCTGCACATTTTTCTCTTTTTTTTCTTTTTTTTTTTAAGCCCAACAATCATTGCCTGGCTATGGATTTTGGAAATTTCCCCTTAAGGTTAGCTGAATAATTGTATATCCCACTTTTAAAGAAAAAGACAGTCTTTTTCAAAGCAGCATATAAAGCAAAATAAATACAATTTAAAAGCATTATGACCCAGCATAGATACTTTTTATTTTATTTTTACCTTACTATTGTTTACTGAAATGTGAGTCATTCCCCCCCCCACTTTCATAGTGGGTAATACAACTGTTTAGGTATCTCATCATGGATCTCAGTAGCAATTAGTTATAGGTTAATGCAGAAAGTCTATATATTTTATTTTCTCATTTAAGAATAATATTAAGTTGGAACAGCACTGTGAAATATGCTGAAGTTATTAGAACACACCCCTTTTCGACAAAGAACAGGAACTTCTGGTGGCAAATGCAATTTTCTACTATCCTCCATAGATTCTGCCTTCTCAGGCTTTGCATTTTAAAAAATGGGTTGTCAATTATAGAGCAATATATTAAAACCCTTTTGCCATTCATTTGAGTCATCCAACCCATGAAGCCCCAAATTTATTGGTGGCATCCATTCATAACGGGAAAAGGAATCACACTTCACTATTATAAACTGAATACAGGGAAGCAGTATGTGCTGGAGAGAAATGTTTCCAAAGGGCTGGAGTGTTTTTTTCATTCCTAAGAACCATGAGAGAGTTTGCTCATAAAACCCAACAGATATTAACCTGGTTGTAATTGTTTCTCTGCCATGTTAAATATATCTTGCTTCTCTTCCTGTGGTTCCTAATTTTATTTTTAAAAAGATGTTGGGGGTTTCTAAGTCCTCAAAACAATATCAGCCTGGAACATGTCACATTTCAGCTTAGAATCGGATGCAAAAACCTCTATATGTGATACTCAAGTTACATTAAGCACATTTCCGTCTCACTGATTTCAACAGGACAGTTAAAAGTTTGGTGGGGAGTGCAATCCTGTACATGTTTACTCAAAATTACCGCAAGCCCCATTGAAATCAAGGCGCCTTACACCTGGGTGTATGCAAGACTACAGTTCAATTCTCTCCCCAAAGTGTTCACTTTTCATTGAAATTTGTCCATACTGTTTTGTACATAAATACTTCATGTGACCTAAAAGGTTCTTGTGAAACTATATTTTTCTGTTGGTCCAAAGTGATCCCTTTTTATGATTCCCATGCAAAAGCTCATGTGAAATAATAATAAAAGATCCCATTCATGCAGTAGCTTGCTGATGATCCAATTACCACTGAAATTTTTAAAATCTAGATTGGATATTTTAATGTTTTACTGGGATTGTTTGTGTATTTTAAGTATGGATGTTTGTATTTTAATTCCTGCATAATGGATTTTTATATTTTCTAAATTGTTTTGAAACCTATTTTTTCATTAGGTAAACAATAAATAAACAAACAAACAAACAAATAAAATAAATGTATTATTCCAGTGCTTTGATATTTTGTCGGTTAGTTGCCACAGCTGGCTAGCTGATAGCAAATCTATTTTTTTGAATCAAATACACCAATAATTTTGAGGTCCTTCCTTCCAACCCACTCCAAATTATCTCTTCTCATAACAGCAGCAGCAGCAGCAGCAACAACAACAATTTATACCCTGCCCTTCCTTCCAAAAGAGCCCAGGGTTTAAATATGTTAGACTAAGAAATGATTACTCACAGAGTATGGTGTGTGTGTGTGTGTGTGTGTGTGTGTGTGTGTGTGTGTGTGTGTGAGAGAGAGAGAGAGAGAGAGAGAGAGAGAGAGAGAGAGAGAGAGAATATAGGACAGAGGTGAGAAGCTGCCTTATACTGAGTCAAGGCACTGGTGCATCTGACTCAGTGTTGTGTACACTGACTGGCAGCAGCAGCTCTCCAGGGTTTAAGGCAGAGGGGTCTCTCCCAGCCCTACTTAGAGATGTTGAGAACCGAACCTCGGACCTTCTGCATGCAAAGCAGATGCTCTGCAGGTGAGCTGCAGCTTCCCCCTAACTTAGATTTTCCGCCAGGAAGTTAACATAGTGGCACACATAGTTCTTCTCCACAACACTGTGGAAAAGAACAAGAATAAGAGTGAGACAGAGACTGTGATGAAGCCATCCCATGAGTTTCATGCCTATGTGGGGGATCTGAACCCAGTCTTTGTCAATCCAACCCTTCAAGCACTGCCTTGATGGGGAGAAAGGCAACCCCTCCACCCAGTGTGGGGGTGGGGGGAACTTCTCAAGATCTCATGCAGGGAAGAAAGTCCATTCATATCAGCCCTGCCCTAAAAGTAGAGTTGAGCACTGGTCACCATATTCTGGTTGTTTTCAATCAATGAATAAACACTAATGGCAACAAAACAAAAATCATGGAAGCCATGATTCAGAATCATCTGTTCTATTGTTCTTTAATTTTTCAAAATGTAGCAACACCAAACTCAATGCACATGCACTTTATTTATGTTTCTGATGGAATAATAATAATAATAATAATAATTTTTTAGTGCATAAAGCCTTAAATGGCCCACAAGCAGATTACCTGAAGGACCACCTTTCCCCTTCTAAAACCACCTGCACACCACTGCAATGATCTGGAGAAGCATTCCTGGCTATCCCAAACCCATTCAACTCATGTGCAAATGAAGGCTTTTAGTGTAGTGGCACCAGTACTTTGGAACGCTGTTCCCACTGAAATCAAATAGGCCCCTACAGTTTTTATATTCATCACCTGCTGAAAATGTTTCTGTTCTGCCAAGCATTTTTAGATAATTAATTTGATTTAGCATTGACCATTTGTTCTGTAGTTCATTATTTTAGCATTTCACACGGCATTGTTTTTATTATCTTATTGTACACCACCACTATTATTATTTTAATACTGTAACTTGCTGGATATACTCCTACAAACAATCAAATCCTGCAAAATTTATCTGGGATGGATGTTGCTGGACTTCACCCTGAATTAGCACTGGTAAAAAGGTCCCTCCAAAATTCTTTTGGGGATTCCAATGGTCTCTAGTGTGTCAGACTCTTCTGCTCATTTCCCCTTGGAACGTCGGGTAAAAAAGAGAGAAACAATTTACTATATGTACAAATGTAGTTTGACTAGCTGGCTGAATTCTTCTATGACTTAATCCAAGTTGCTAGTTTTGGTTGGTTGCATATAGGGATGAATGAATGTATTAATTTTGGTCCTCATTTTTCCCATCTTAAGTTTGGCTCTCTACTTTTCCATACCTGTTTGCATAAAAAAACCCACAACCAGTTCCTATGAAAACTCACCAGTGCACATTTCTCTGAATATATACACATGTTTGCAAAGCAGTTTTCCCCCTATGTAATGCAATTTTTAATGTTACATTCACTCTCATATGCATTCCCCACTGTGGAAGGACGTGTGGATCCAGACTCACTGTTAAGACCGTGTTCATGGAAGACAATCTTACTTGGCTCCAAGTGATCGCCAAAGCAGAAGAAGAATATGCACACTTTACCTTACTACACATTTTTTTTTATCATTGCCACATTCAGAAGAATATCTGTCTTTTTGGTTTCCATATTGTTTCAGAAAGTGTGAATTGGGTAGTTTCCCCTTTAAATGCAAAACAGATTCCAATTTCTTCCCCCAACCCTCATCAGACAACAGTGAAAATATATTCACTGCATTTTCCTAGATCCCAACATTTCAACTAAATTCTTCATATAGCACTACTGGTAGTTGCTGCTTCAAGCTTATTTATTTTTTGAAAATGCAAGAAAACCAACCTTCCCCTCAACTTCCACAAATGGACCTCAGCCTGCTGGCACCCCTGTTAGCAGGGAAATACATAGAACTGAGCTCCACTGAAATCTCAAAGAGAAATCCTAAAACAAACTTTTGTTAGCATTTTGGCCTCGTATAATTCTGTGCAAACAGGTTGCATAGCCTCAAATCCATGTGCACTTATTTGGGTATAAATCAGTGGAATTTACTTTTGGGATTGAACAGTTTCAGGCATGGCATTGTTGCCTTCTTAAATCATCAACGATGATGCCATTTAAAATGGAAAAATGGGTATACACATCTGAAGAAATGGAGCGGCAATGATTAAGCATCGTCAAAAAGACCAGGTCACAATCCAGGGCTCGGGGCGGCGGGGGTGGTGGTGGTGGGGGAGGCGTCACACAGAATTCAACTCGTGAATTATCATGCAGTTAGATTTCTTAAACTTTCGTCTCCTACAGCTGCTAACCCCACTACCCCCACAAAAGAAATTATTGATATATAACCTTCCATGATTTTCAATGGGCGTCTGGGATTGCAGCTCTGTTATCATGCAGGGGCAGCTAGATCCCAACCGAGAGTTGCTAGTCCTCATAAAGAAACGTTAAGTAAATTCATTGAAACATTAGTTGAGCTTAGTCTGCTAAGCTTTCAATTGTTTTAGCACAGCTTGTGTTTTTGGAAAGAGGATATTGGCGTCTTTTCTAGAAAGTCATTGGGAGGAGGGGGAAAGGAGGTTGATGGTAATCCCTTAGATTTTTCATACATGCACACACATAAATAAAGTAGAAAAGTGGCAGTAAAGGAAAACACACCCAAATACACACACACAGAGAGAGAGAGAGCGCAAAACCTTGGCTTCCTTGAGACGCAAATGTAATGTAATTAGATACCATCTGGGAGGATTCAAACCACTTCAAAGCATTCTGAGAAAGGAAATATTTTTAAAAGTTAATTCAACACATTGTTCCACACTTGGGTCTCCATCCAAGCACCGACCCCTCAGTTTTATTTTATATTTTTAAAATAGATTTTGAGCAATGCAGAATCACACGTCTTTGAGCGGCTGTAAAGTTTACAGTCTCCTTTCTTGAGCAATTCAGTTGCTCTTATAACTTCCTAGGTGGGAAGGAAAATCCCAGGGCATTTTTGTTTGTTTTTTTTTAAAAAATCCTACAGCGCTGAGACAAGGTCACCATGCCAGACTCCCCCCTTCTTCTTTTTTTTAATGGAACTGCTTGACTGAAGTCAAAATCAAGAATCACCTCGTAGCAAATCCCAGGCAGTTCCAGTTGAAATAATGGTTCGCAGAGACCGTTTAACCTTGTAAACGGTATTAATGAACGTGTAGACGGTTGCCAAAGAACCAAGAGGGGAAAGGCAAATGAAGTGATGTGGAAGAATTTATCGCTGCCAGACGGCCAGCTAAACACCATTCCCTGGATCCAGTCAGATCTTACAGGCCCCTGAACACTCTTGTGGGCCCTTCCCCATTCATTTCAAATGAGCAATAAGGCCAATTAGGCTGTCCGTAGGCCAGTTCTGAGCCACGGAAGAATATTACTGGGTCCCTGTTGGTCCTATCAAATTCTAATTGAGACATAGTTGATAAATTGGTCCAGATTTCAGCCAGAAGGAAAGCAAAATGGTAGAAGTTGTTAAGAGGTAGAAATATTCAACATTTACATCTCTTTGTGGGTTTGGCACAAAATGGCCATGATGAGCACGTTCACTGTGGGCTAGATTATTTGACTAGTAGAAGCCAGTGGAACAAGGACTTTCCTACCTCTCCTTCCCCTGTGCCATGTCCGCCATGTCCCCTCCCAAACCTGCTCAGGAGGGGTCAGGCGAATCCCAGAACAGGTTGCAGAGGAAGGAGTGAGGAGATAGTTCTGTCTAGCAAGCAGAAATGCTTGTGCTGCCAGAACGATCTTCTTAATATGATGTTGAATTCCACACCATCAACCATGTGTGGCACTCAGAGTATGTGCCACCCACCAAAATTATAGACCCAAGTCAGTCATGTCCTTTATTTTCACAGGTCAACTCTGAGTAGGACTAGCATTGATCACAGCCTCATATCTTACCCTGTTCATAATAGAGTTCAAACAAATACAATGAGATCAGTTGCTGTTGCAAAACACAGAGGCACAGGAAGTGCTTTTATACTGAGGCACATCATTTGCCCATTGAGCTCAATATTGTCTACACTGACCGGCTGCAGCTATCTGGGTTTCTGACAGTATCCTTCCTGGAGATGCTAGGGATTGAACCTGGGACCTTCTGTGTTCAAGACAGATGCTGTACCACTAAGCTACATTCCTTCCCTAAGAGGCTCTTCTTTTTATTGATTGATTTACAACAATTCTAACCTACCTGTAAGGTGGTTTACCCTGATAAAAGTTAAGCTTGAAATCCTCAAATCAACATGATTAATAAAAAAAAGCAAAAAAGCAAGAGGAACCAGGAAGGAGGTGAATTCAGGTACCCATGTTATACTTTGGACCCTATTGTTTTGAGTAAGGGTAGGGAACCTAACTTTGAAGGCTGAATTCAGTTCTCCAGGTCTCTCTGTCTGGCTCTATAACTCTCCCTAGAGCACACTCCTAATTGGAGGAGTTTTGCCTGGCTGGATTGTGTCTTAACTGGAACAGCCAAAGGAGTGTGTTGATGTGTAACAAGCAGCCTGGTGTTCAAGATAAATGCCGCATTTCCCCCTCTGCCCACCTTGCCTCTGTCCCAGCCCACTGCTGCCATGTGGCCCTTGGAGAGCTGCTCAGGTGGGAATGTGGCCTTCAAGCTGATATAGATCCCCCCACCTGGTCTGGAGAAACTGACCCTATTTTTCATTGTGCACCTTGAAAAGCATCTTTCCCACCATTCAAACAAACAAGGGATTCCACACATCACGAACATCACATGCATTATGACACATGGTGATAGGCTGCACATTTCCTAATCCCCCCCCCACATTAAATAACAAAGAATTGGTCGGCTGAAAAAGCTATGAGGGTTTGAGAGGAAGACAGTCACCGATGGCCCCACAGCCATTTGGGGCGAATGCAATCTCCAACCCGATAATCAAAGAGTTAACTGTATTTGTCAGACAGCCCAGATCAGACCAGGAGAGATAATTAGGAAACAAATTCTGCAAGCATCTTGAAAGAGGCCAGAGACCTTTGATCTTTATGAACAAGAAAGCCTCACCCAACCCGTTAAGGTTTTGCGGGGTGTAGCACATGCCATGAAAAGAAATCAGATGCAAAGACGATACCTTCCTTGAAAAATCAAGTCACACCTAATCCCATAGCTGCTTCATTACCTTAACCGCCTGCATATGTCTCAATGTATTTTGGCCCAGAGATTAGAGCGGGGAGCAGGGTGGGGTGGAAAGAACGGCTGACACAATAATTAAATCTGCAATTTGCCAACTTTGGCCAATGCGGCTTTGAAATCACCTTTCTAGGAAGTTTTACGGCTTGTTCCATGACATGTATATTGCGGCCATCGGATCCTCAGCTATGCTTTTTTTGGATGACTTTAATGGATTAATAACCAAGTACCGTCGGCTTAAAGGCCGATTTCGTAACCTGCTTCTAATTTGGCCAAAATTGTCCAAACTTCCTCTTTGGTGTTTTTGACCTCCCCCAAATATTTATCCCTCCCAAATCCTAATTGATAGAATCTGTAGCTTAGGCAGAATTTCAGTGTCTCTGGGCTTTTAAAATAAATAAACCACACTTTCTAGGGCAAGTTCCCTATTAAAACAGGGCAATTTTGAGAATGATTTTCAGGTTCTTTAAAAGTTTTCCTACATTGCAAGAGTTCAGTGACAAAAAGCAGGCTTAGTGTAGGCCTGGTCTGCTGTAAGTGAACCAAAGTGACATCTTTAGACATCTATGACTTATTTCAGCTGGCATGATAGAGATCTGGATTCATTTGAGCCAGGACTAGGTCTATATTCATCTTCAAAGCAGGCAGAAGGTCCCAAGTTCAACCCAGTGGCAGACAAAGACTTTCTGCAGCCCGGGGCGGCACCATGGGCATAAACCCGGGGGTGGGGTGTCGCCCCACGGAGTGCGCCTGTGCAGCATCACCGCGCACAATGCATGCACAGGAAGCGCGCGGTGCATGTGCCATGTGTGGCAGCTCCGTGCGTGCGTGCTGCGTGGTGGAGCCGCCAGCGGACTTCGACGCCATGCGGGGATGATGCCACCCGGCTGCTGCGGCTTCATCCCTGCGCAGTGCTGGGGATGTTTGCTGGCAGCTCCACTGCATAGCAGGGCCTCTCTGCGATGGTGGTTGCACCGTGGCAGCGACGACTGTCGTCTGTGGAGGTGGGGAGAGGGTGCTGCCCCCCAGAGTGGTGCCCAGGGCACCTTGCCCCTATCGCCCCCTCTTGCTACGCCCCTGGTTCAACCCTCAGAATCTCCAGGAAGGACCTGAAATGTCCCCTCTGAAAGCCTGGAGAGCCACGGTCAGTCAGGGCAGACAATACAGAGCTAAATGGACCAATGGTGCAACTCAGTATATGGCAACTTATTATGTTTCCTTAATTACTTGCAAGCAGTTATCTGAAAGATTGCAGGGACAGGCCATGGACCAGCGGCAGAATGTTTGCTTTGCATGGAGGAGGTTCCTGGTTCCATTCCCAGGAAGGGCTGGGAATGTTCTGTTTGAAACCCTAGGCTGGAGTGAATCTGCACATGGGGGGGGGACCAATGCTATAAATAAGTCAGAAATTAAATCGCTTAAAGCAAAAGAGAAAAAAACCCTATGTAAAAACACTATAGAAAAGTTTTGTGCTCTCTGGCACCATCTGGTGTTGCATGTTTATAACACATTCCAATCGCTGTGGGGTTTTTTGTTTTACCAATGTAGCTAAGTCTTGCCAGCATAGATCAGTGTTTCTCAAACTTGGCTTGTCAGCTGTTTTTGGACTACAACTCCCATTATCCCTAGATAGCAGGACTGGTGGTCAGGGATGATGGGAACTGCAGTTCAAAAACAGCTGGAGAGCCAAGTTTGGGAAACACTGGTGTAGATGATACTGAGATGATACTGGTGTAGATGATACTGGTGTAGATGATACTGGGGCAGTATACTCAGAATACTGGTTTCTGCCCCAGGGTTAAACAGGGTTAGTGAAACCTGCCCCTTGTGGGGGGCACAAGCTCAGGCACTAGACTAGTTCTTAAAGTTATTACTGTATGGCCAGTTGGGGTGGAAACATTGCAGGGAGTTTGATGGAGTGACTGCTGCTAGGTGACAGTTGTGGGTGGGTGGGGGAGCGGGGAGGGCAAAGGCAGCTCTGAGCAGCAGTGACAGAATAACCCTGCTCTCTCTCTCTCTCTCTCTCTCTCTCTCTCTCCTCTGCAGCCTGTTGGAATATTGGCATTTGCTCAGTACCATGGACGTCTATTTCCAGCATGGCCTACTTTTAAAATGTTTCCATCTAAGCCCTGATGTTTCAGCCATAGTTTCATTTAAAGTCACACGGTGTTGTGCACCTCCAAACAGCATTCTTATACATGCATATTTCTCCCATTGCTTTCTGCATTCTGACTGTGAATCCAAAAGAAGTTTATTAAGGACACAGCCAACGACATTTGGGGTGTGTGTATATTCTAAGAAAAATGGCCACGCAAATCAGCTTATACCTGTACCTGGGGTTCCCAATTTGGCACCATAGCTACCTCATACAGGTCCTTGGTGCATGCCCAGGCACCTCCCATTTTTAATGATTTTTTTGAGGGTTGCTTTTTTAACCGAGGAGGAGGAGGAGGAGGAGGAGGAGGAGGAGGAGGAGGAGGAGGAGGAGGAGGAGGAAGAAGAAGAAGAAGAAGAAGAAGAAGAAGAAGAAGAAGAAGAAGAAGAAGAAGAAGAAGAAGAAGAAGAAGAGGAGTAGTAGTAGGAGTTTGGATTTGATATCCCGCTTTATCACTACCCGAAGGATTCTCCTTTCCCTTCCTCCCCCACAACATTCTCCTTTCCCTTCCTCCCCCACAACAAACACTCTGTGAGGTGAGTGAGGCTGAGAGACTTCAGAGAAGTGTGACTAGCCCAAGGTCACCCAGCAGCTGCATGTGGAGGAGCGGAGACACGAACCCGGTTCCCCAGATTACAAGTCTACCGCTCTTAACCACTACACCACACTGGCTACAGGATGGTGCTTTAGTGACAGGAAAGTGACACCTTGATCTTTCCCCATAATGTCTCTGGATCCCACATGGGACCCATAGGGAAGGAAGAGGAGGCAGGTGAACTAGAGGCCACCAGCAACCCTTTTCTGTCCAGAATTTTCGAAAGCAACTTATTTTAATGATCCTATCTGTGCTGCACCAGGGACGTGGGTGGTGCTGTGGTCTAAACCACCAAGCCTCTTGGACTTGCCGATCAGTTCGAATCCCTGCGCCGGGGTGAGCTCCTGTTGCTCAGTCCCTGCTCCTGCGAACCTAGCAGTTCGAAAGCACACCCAAAAGTGCAAGTAGATAAATAGGTACTGCTCTGGCGGGAAGGTCAACGGCGTTTCCGTGCGCTGCTCTGGTTCGCCAGAAGCGGCTTAGTCATGCTGGCCACATGACCTGGAAGCTGTACGCCGGCTCCCTCGGCTAGTAAAGCGAGATGAGCGCCGCAACCCCAGAGTCGTCCGCGACTGGACCTAACTGTCAGGGGTCCTTTACCTTTACCTTTTTATCTGTACTGGAGGGAGCACTCTCCAATAAGTGCTTATGGCCAGATCTTCACAGGTGCCAGTATCTGCATTGGAACACATCGTCACATGTGCCTTTGATATGTGGTGGCGGTAGCTGTGGCCCTTAGCTTGCCTGGTGTCTCACGCCTTTCCTGCTGCTCTCAGTATGCTGTTTCCGGTCGTGGAGGGTAGGGTGAGCGGTAGGGCAGGCCCTGTGGCTCAAGGGCTGAAGGAGGCGCTGGTGGAGAGCCTGAACGGAGTTCTGTGCCTGGTGCAAGGGGTGCATGTCACTGCCAAGGAGCAGGTGAAGGTGCTGGAAATTCTTTCCAAAATTGTTCTTTTTGTGGGCATTCCTGCCACATATGTTAGTATGTACCTATGATTTAACATCCTTTCCAGCATAAAAGAGAGCTATTGGGCTTTCTATATGGATACACAATTTTCAGTGAATGTTCCAGTAGTTGCTGGTCAAGATTTCTATGGTGCTTTTGCCTAAAATGGTTCCATTGACTCTCTTCAACTTTTGTATTCCAATTTCATTCTCAGCATATCTTTAGATTTTATTGGGGCAAAATTGGTTCTCAACAAGGATTTTGTATAAAAGGGAAATTCATCCCATAGTCATTATGCTATTTTTTTATTACTATCTTTTCATATTTTGTTAGTTTCCTGGTAGCTTCATTTTTAATTTTTACAATTTACAATTTTTACAATTCTTAATTGAAAGGAATGATCTCCTCACAGCCACGAAATCTGATTACTTTCTAAATGTACGGTACTTGCATTGCTGATACTGTAAGAAGTTGCCCTTTCCTATCATAATGTTTCAAATAATATAAATGGTCTCCCCCCACTTCCCCCCACCCCATACATTCACATTACACAATCTCTATTTTGAAATAGAGGGTGGTGTTGCATTGGAAGTTTAGGTGGCAGTCCCAGGGCTCAAGCTTTTGCCCATTTTTCCATTTTCTAAATGACGTGAATGTAGAGGGGTTAGTGAGCCAAATCAAAAACTGAAGCTCATTTCTCATTAATACTAATACCCCTATAGGAACACCATCAGCTTCTATATCCTCCAGTGTTGACCACTGGGTTCTTACTGGATGACATCAATCACATCATATGGCTAAATTAGCTTGCTTCATAATAGGTACTTAAATTCATAATGCCCCAACTGCCAACGGTTGGGTGGAGGTATAACAAAGATTTGTTAAATACATGATTGGTCAAATGGAAGTGTAACCTGGAAGGGGCACGCGCGCTTTTGTTCAAATGAGCTATCTATTTAGAGCATTTGTACCCTGCTCTTCAATGAAAAAGGCTCCCAGAGTGACTCCCATAACAATCCATTAAAACCAGGCAGTTCCTGCCCACAGGCTTGCATTGTAGAAAACATGACACACAAGGGATAGGGCTCAGGGAAGAAGCAAACCCAGGCACCAGTTCTTAAATAGTAGTTGTTATAATGACCAGCTGGCATAGAAACAGTTCAGGAGCAGGAGATGGCTGATGGATCTTGTCTTTCAGCCAAATTCATAGCACGAGCCCTGCTTCCCATCTCTCCCACTGAGGCAGCCTGATGGGAATGGCTACTGCCAGATAACATTTGTTTGATCTTACTTTCATGGTGGCAAATGGTGTTTGTGAATAACCTTCATTTCATTCTACAGATCATCTCTCTTGTGGTTTGCACTCTGCTGCAGCCTTCCTGGGTGTTTGCATCTCCTGAAAACTCTATGATGTCCTCAGCTGGGCTTTCTGGAAAACATGGGAAGGTGGTGACGTCTGATGTCATTTGACCCTGGCATTGCAGAAGTCAGGGAGACCAGCATTAGGTAGCACCAAATCCAATGATTGGCAGGATCAACCCGATTGGTTGTGAGGACAATATCAGGCAGGTAGAGGGGCTGCTTATTGTGCAGCCACAGCATTTGATTTCAGTGACATCTTTCAACTTTTAAGGAGGTCAGCGTGCACTGATCCCAGGTGCTTGGTAGCCAGCCCTCTGACGTCCTGGTCTTCAAATGAAGCCCAGGGGTAGATGCCATGAGGTTAACTTGCGGTTCGAGGACCTGCCCCCTGCGAGAAATGAAGACACAGTGACACATGGATTTGAGTTAATGGGTAAAATAAGGCCACAACTTTATTGGTTAGAGCAAGTGAGAGGTATTGGCTTAGGCATTGGACACCCTAGCAACCATGACCCCACCCCGCTCTGCGGGGGGTCGTATCAGGTTAACACCCTGAGGGAGGAGCCTGTTGATGCAAATACAACTGAAAGCTCACCCCGGTGTCACCGGGGGTTGTGCCATGGCCCTAGCCTCAGCAGGGCATCGGACAGGATCCACGACCGCCAGATCCCTTAAGGGGATACCCCTATAAGAGGAGGGTTGGATGGTGGCCACAACCAGTCCTCAAACACACCAGACACTCCATATTCCAATGCCTAACCGCCAAATACTGAAAGAAGTTGTGTTGAATTGATACGAGGTAGGCGAAAAAACCAAGAGCCCGGTGCCAATTAGCCAAATGGATAAAAAACTCCTACCAGGCCCTTTGGGCAACCAAGGCAACCAACCGAAGTCCATAGCAAGGTCAAAGCACACACACAAAGGGAAGACCTAAAGGGAGGGTGGGCAGGAGATCCGTCAGGATGCCGAAGGAGAAGGAGGATTCCCCTGTTGCTGTGCCGATTTAAACATCCACAAAGCCCGCCCCCAGGCCGGCCCTATTGGCCAGCCAGAGGCTTGGTGCGGCAGCAGGCATTGGCTACTGCTTCTCCACCATGTCCAGATCAGGAAGCACAAGCAGCCTGGGAGGCTGCAGAGAGCTGGAGAAATGTTTCATGCAGGAGGTGAGGAACCTTTTTCAGCCTGATGGCCACATTGTCTCATAAGCAACTTCCTGGGGACTGCATGCCAGAGGTTGGCAAACGTGGGTGGAACAACACAGACAACACTGACTTATGTACACAAGGCTGAATTCGAGCCATGCTAAAGATAGAGAGGCTTCTACATTGTCTCTCTACATGTATGATCCCAGTTCAATGAGACTTCCAGCCAGACCAAATAACTCGGGCAGAATTCAGTTCAACTTGGGGAGAGTGTGAAGCAGGGCTGTTGAGGGCTGGGGCCTGAGAGCTTGTGGAAAGGGGTCCCACGGGCCATAAAGAAAAGTCCAGAGGCTGCATTTGACCCCTTGGCCTGAGGCTTATCGCTCCTGGTTCAATGGAAAGAGAAATACACACATCACTGCTCACCGCTTCACCATGATAAAATGAGCTGTGTACAGTTCTGCCTGCCTCACTTCAGAAAGGATCTTGTAGAGTTGGGAAAGGTTCAGAAAAGGAAAACCAAACTGATCAAGGGGATGGAGTGACTCCCCTTTGGGGACAGGTTAAAGCATTTGGGACTTTTTAGTTGACATGACAGAAGTGTATACAATGATGCAGAGAATGGAGAAAGTGAAAAATCCTCCCTTCCTCATTACACTAGAACTTATTGACATCCAATTAAGCTGAATGTTGGAAGATTCAGGACAGGCTAAAGAAAGTACTTCTTCATCCAGCACATACTGGTAGTTAAAAACTATGGAACTTGGATGGCTTTAAATGAGGATTTTTTCGTGGAGGGCAAGGCTATCAATGGCTACTAGCCATGTTGGCTGTGCTCTGCCTCCACAAGCAGTAGCTCTTCTGAAAACTAGTTGGTGTAAACCTCAGGAGTGGAGTGGAGTGCTCTTGTCCTTGGGTCCTGCCTGTGGGATTCCCACTGGCGCATCTGGCTGGCCGCTGTGAGAACAGGATACTGGACTAGATGGGTCACTGGATTGATCCAGCAGGCTTTTCTTCAATTCTTAAACTCAAACCCTACACACCAAAATCTTACAAGTTCTTAATTGCCCAGAGAAAGGCAGAAAAATATGAGCCCTTTTGCAGGGGGAAGAAGTCAACTTTCAAGAAACATGGAGGTCATGTTTTGGCCCATGGCATGCCAGTACAATGTCAGAAAGCAGTAGCCACAAAATGAAGTGACAAAATGCTGGAAATAGGGTTATTAATAGTGCTGCAGATGCAAGCTAAGGCAAGTGGCTGATTCCTGGACTCCAGTTCATTTGGAACATTTTTCCTGCTCGCTCTCTCCCCCCCTTCTGCTCCCACCCTCATCCAAGACCACGGTTTTATAGTGACACAAGAAAACAAGCTTATTACAAGTACCTGGAGACCCCATCATTTAAATCTTGAATGTTAAGATACATTCCATTTGTTTCAGGGTCAATTTCTCCTGGAGTGCTCCCTTCCTCGCTGGCGCAGAAGCAAAAGAGTGCAGTACCCGAGACATATTTATAGCAACCGCTACTTATCGGCTTGTTGTAAATATGTCCGTGCTCAAATAAATCAGCCTTGGGATTATACAGAGAAGTAATCCCACGGCTAGGCTGGAAGTGTTGGTGAGATGCTGGTGGACTGCCAAGTGAAACCTCAATCCTTGGCCATGGATTTAGTTTAAAACACACACATGCACACAGAGAGCAAGTTATCCCTAAGGTTCAGAGAGGCTCATGGCTTTAAAAAATGTTTAGAAATCTCCTCCCCCTCTGAAAGAGAGCTTAGAAGCAAGCACAGACAACCTCCAAAACTGCAGCAAGCTAGGAATTAGTTGGAACTGCAGAAAAAAAATGTTGTGGCCTGATATATATATATTGGCATATGGAGTGCTTCAGAGCTTAATTCTCCATTCTAGTGCCCCTCCTTCTGTGTTTTCCTTTCCCTCCCGAAAGTGAGTCAGCACACTCAGTGGTGACTCAGCACACTCAGGGTCCCTCCAGACTGGTGGTGGGGCTTTCCAGGTGCACTCTGCAACATGTCACTGGTCCAAGTATACTGTATAAGTGGTGGGTTTATACTGGGCTGCCCACATATTGTTTGCCATTCTGGAATGCTTCCCAAATGAGACTGAATTAGTGCCACCTGCTGTAGGAGGACAAAACTGTAACAGCCCCCACCCCCACCCCCTGCAACAACCCAGAGTGAAAAGTTACAGGATTTCAGCAGGAAGCCTCACATTGTGCAAAAGATTCCTGCATTGTAGGGCGTTGGACTAGATCAGGGGTTGTCAACCTGGTCCCTAACGCCCACTAGTGGGCGTTTCAGGATTCTAGGTGGGCGGTAGGGGATTCTATGGCACAAGCTGAATCCTCCTTCATCGAGCACTGGTGGGCGGCAGTAAGGAAATTTTTACCATCAAGAAAGATGCATTAGTGGGCGTGGGTATAAAAAGGTTTACTCCCCCTGGACTAGATAATCCAAGTGGCCCCTTCCAACTCTATAATTCTATGATGTGCACTGATTGGAAGTGAAGTAGTAGGTCCACTGTGAAGAAATGTCCTCACTGGGCTGGTGTGTGTGTGTGGTTCTTTCTTAGGTTCTCGCTGCAAAACAGAGGTGGGGGATTTCTTCCCCAGTTCTAGGGACACATTTCACAGAATCATAGAATCATAGAATCACAGAGTTGGAAGAGACCACAAGGGCCATCCAGTCCAACCCCCTGCCAAGCAGGGAATACCATCAAAGCATTCTTGACATATGCCTGTCAAGCCTCTGCTTAAAGACCTCCAAAGAAGGATACTCCACCACACTCCTTGGTAGCAAATTCTACTGTCGAACAGCTCTTACTGTCAGGAAGTTCTTCCTAATGTTCAGGTGGAATCTTCTTTCTTGAAGTTTGAATCCATTGCTCCGTGTCCGCTTCTCTGGAGCAGCAGAAAACAATTTTTCTCCCTCCTCCATATGACATCCTTTCATATATTTGAGCATGGCTATCATATCACCCCTTAACCTTCTCTTCTCCAGGCTAAACATACCCAGCTCCCTAAGCCGTTCCTCATAAGGCATCGTTTCCAGGCCTTTGACCATTTTGGTTGCCCTCTTCTGGACACGTTCCAGCTTGTCAGTATCCTTCTTGAACTGTGGTGCCCAGAACTGGACACAGTACTCCAGGTGAGGTCTGACCAGAGCAGAATACAGTGGTACTATTACTTCCCTAGATCTAGATGTTATACTCCTATTGATGCAGCCCAGAATTGCATTGGCTTTTTTAGCTGCTGCATCATTATTTCCTCACAGACAACCTTCCAGGGCCACATGCAAGTGGTGAGTGTGACCAAAAGTGGGTGAGACCAGGAACACACCACATTCCAACCTCTATCCAGACAAGCAAGAGGGTACAATATCACTGTTTGTTGATCTTTATTTATTTAGTGCAGGGGTTCCCAACAAAATTTTCTCGAGGACCCCTCATCGAGCCGCTATTGTGACAAGGACCCCCATTAATTCCTAATCCTAAAATTAAAAAGTGAGAGCCAAATTAAGAGTCTTTTTATATTTTATATTTATACGTTTTTTACAGTTGCTTGAACATCAAATGCATTATCTTCCTCTTCATCTGTAGGCCTTTGTCGTTTTAACGAACCACTTTTTAACCAACGGTCCATTTTTAACTACGCGAACTGTAGCTTCCGCGAAAAACAACGCTTTGTTTACAAACACTACTGTTTTGCAAAGAGGCAGCGCGCACCAGGGGGGAGGGAAGGGAATGGAGAAGACAGGGTACCTGCACAGTAGCGCACAAATGAAGCCGACGCGCGCAAAGCATCTTGGGGAGGTGAGCGTTAGTAGAATGCGCGCCGCGCGCTGCCTCTTTGCAAAACAGTAGTGTTTGTAAAGGGCCACCTAACGGCATACAGCAGAACTACTGCCTCTATCTAATTCTAGTTTTGCACTAGACTCTGCTCATGCAGGAAGCGGCCAAAACAAAAAATCTGTTATTATACGAAATATATTTAATATATTTTTTTATTCTAATAGCATCTTGCGGACCCCTCTGGCATAGCTCGCGGACCCCTGGGGGTCCCCGGACCACCTGTTGGGAGCCACTGATTTAGTGTACTGCTTAATAATATTATTAATAATAATAACCTTCATAATCTCTTAAGTGTTTTACATAAAAATGTATTAATTGAATGCATTTAATAGTCAAAAACAGACATCAAAAACAGAAGACAAAATAAAATCACCCTATTGTAGATAAGATGAACAGTTTAAAAAACTAAAATGCATACAAAAAAAAAATCACTCTCTCTGCCACCCTCTTTTCTTTGTCTCTGTTTTATCTATTTCTGTCCCATTTCTCTCTTCTTCATTTTTCCTCTTTCTGCCACACATATCCCCACGCTTTCTGTGCCACTCCTTCCCCCTTCCTGCCACCCTCCCATCTCTCCCTCTGCCATCTTTGCTATTCTCTCTCTTTCTCTCTTCCTCCTTCTCCCCCCCCACCATTCCCCCTTTTCCTGCCACCTGCATGAAACCAATCCAAGGGCCACAGGCTGCCTATTTGTGGCCCCTTGGACCTTGGGCATGATTGAGCAAGGCAGTTCATAGGACCTTACATTCCAGGGAGCAGCAGGCAGCTTCCACCTGGGAGGACTGGCCTGGGAATGTCCACCCTGCCATGTTCATTTCCCGCTCAAGAACTGCTCACATCCAAACAGGTACCCTGACAGAGTTCACCACTGGGAAAAACTGCACAGCCATGAAGTGTGCATTTTTTAAGAACAATCAGTTCCTTACAAACAATACCCCTGAGACACCCCTTCCTGCCTTGACACAGAGATGGCCAAGAATGATTTGGTAACAGTTCTACCCTTTGCCCAGACCTTTACAGTCCCCGCCCCTGCTTCTGCCTTAAAAAAAGTCTGCTGACCTTAATTCACCTCCAATTAATAACTCACATTTCTACCCCAACCTTTATTTTACTCTTTGTCCCTGACAGAAAACAGAGTTTTAATTAGGCCTGAACAGCTTTGCAGATCACAGACATAAACTCCACAATTTCCCCCTAGAACTATTGTGGCTCAGATGTTTTAACTACAGGAACATGATCAACACAATAACAACAAACCTTGGGTTGTGTGTGCCATCTTAGGGCACTGCAGAAGGAGGAACAGGACACCAAGCTAACGCAAGAAATATAATATGCCCAGTAGGGTGATGACTTTTTTACAACCTCATTTCCCTGTATCATAATTTGATGAGCTTTCATTAAAGATTAGAAAAAAAATCTTATTTTCAAAGAGATTTGATTAAAAAAAAACCTCACGCACAAAATGATTTTAAAAAAATTATTTATCAGTTTTTTGACCATTTTTGAAGTCACTGTAAGCAGATATAAAATTGAACCCAAGCTTTAGAGTCACATATATACAACATTATATAGGGTCATCAAAGACACAAGGAAACTTTTTTTAGCTGCAGTAACAGTATAGACGCCACTAGAGGATGATGTTTTGCTACCTCTCCTGTAGGTTCTTTTCCCAGCATGCCTGGCAGGGTCTGCTGGCTGAGTTTTGAGGTCCCAAAAAGAAGAAGAAGAAGAAGAGTTTGGATTTCATATCCCACTTTATCACTACCCGAAGGAGTCTCAAAGCGACTAACAATCTCCTTTCCCCTCCTCCCCCACAACAGACACCCTGTGAGGTGGGTGGGGCTGAGAGACTTCAGAGAAGTGTGACTAGCCCAAGGTCACCCAGCAGCTGCATGTGGAGGAGCGGAGACGTGAACCCGGTTCCCCAGATTACGAGTCTACCGCTCTTAACCACTACACCGCACTGGCTTTTACCTTGCGTAGGTGTGACATTTGTATACCCTATGTTGCTAAGAACACTCCCCATTGTGGAATGTGGTGTTGTGTTGTGTCAAAATTTAATACGAAATATATATAGAATTGTTAATACAATTTTATGAAATGGTAAAATGGCATACAAAAAATTTAAAACGGTTTGTGCGTGACTTTTTAAAAATATTTCAATGGAATATACCTCATTTTAGTCATTAATAGGCAAAGGTTCATCCATTTGTGCTACAGGAAATAATTTTTGAGAAAAAAAATGAAAAAGCCATCACCCTAACTGCCTACTATGCAAGTGATGCTACACAAACTCAGAGGGAGCTGCCTTATACAGATTAAAATCATTGGTCCATTCAGCTCAGTGGACTGAACCAGCTGACTGGGATTGAACCCGGGACCTTCCACATGCACAGAAGATGCTCTGCCTTACAGTCACGTCTCTTAAAAAACAGAGAAAGATTCCAGTCCTTGAGACAGATCCATTGATCCATCTAGCTCAATATTGTCTACACTGACTGGCAGCTCTTTGGGGTTTCAGGTAGGGGTCTTACCCAGTCCTACTGAAGACTGAATGTGGGACCTTCTGCATGCAAAGCAGAAAGCCTGTTGGAAGCACTTAAGCAGTATCTGAGTTCAATCATATTGTCCTCACCTGCAGTTTCCAGTAACTGCTATTCAGAAGTATTGCTACCTCCAGCCGTGGAGCCAGAGTGTAACCATCATGGCTAGCAGCCATGGATAGCTATCTCCTCTATGCATTTGTCAAAGACGCTCAATTTGGTGTCCATCCCTGCCTCTTATGTGAGGCCTGAAGTACTTCTTTCATCTGTCCTGAATCTGCCAACATTCAGCTTCACTGGAGGTCCATGAGGGCTAGTGTTATGAGAGTGGGAGAAAAGCTTTCCTCTTGCCCACTTTCTCTGCAATGTAAATAATTTTATATGCTCATATCATTTTGCCTCTTATAGCAGTAAAAACCTGGATCGTTTCACAGGATATGCTTCCCCCTCTTTCCCAAAACCAGCTCTTCTAGTGTATGTTTGCTTGCTGTCAGATTCGTGTGTGTGTACTGGCTTGATACAAAAGGAAAATGAAGAGAGAGAAAAGAGAGTGCTTTAATACATGGATTTTCCACACTGGAAGACTTAAAAAACATAAAATGAGAAAGGCACAACAACTCAACCCAAAGCTGGATGAAAATGCAACTGTAATGATCTTGGAGAACAGCAGAGAAATCCCATCTGGAATATCCAGTCATCATTTAACACACAGTTTTGGTTCGATCAAGCCAAACTTTGACTGTTCCAATTTCAGCTGTGACCTTAAAAAGGATGGATCATCAATCTTTCCCTATATTTCAGGGGGGGGGGGTTGTGTATGTGTGAAGGGTGTGGAGAAAGTGGACAGAGAAGTTTTTCTCCCTCTCTCACCAGAACTTGTGGACATGCAATGAAGCTGAACAATGGGAGACCCAGGACAGGCAAAAGGAAGGACTTCTTAATGCCCCACAGAGTTAAACTGTGGAACTCACTGCTGGTAGAGGCAGCAGAGTCCACCAACTTGGGTGGCTTCAGAAGAGGATTAAACAACTTTGTGGAGGTTAAGGCTATTAATGGCTGCTAGACATGATTGCCATATTCTACCTCCACTGTTAACAGGTCGTATACCTCCGAATACCAGTTGCTGGGAATCACAAGTGGGGAGAATGCTGTTGCATCCAAGTCCTGACCATGCTTATTATTACAGTGGTACCTTGGTTCTCGAACTCAATCTGTTCTGGGAGTTCGTTCGACTCCCGAAACGGTTCAAAAACCAAGGCGTGGCTTCCAATTGGCTGCTTCCGGGTTTGCGGCGTTCGGGAGCCAAAACGTGCGAGTACCAAGGTGTTCGACAACCAAGGTATGATTGTACTTAATAATAACAATCCTTTGAGCCTTCCTATTGAGGCTCACAAATGGAGCATGATGATCAACAGCATCCAGTTCTCAGAAAGGCACAGCCTCCGAACAATGACTACTAGACATGTTGGCTATGTTTGTTTACAAAGCTATTGTACTACCAACCTTACTGTATGCTTGTGAAACACGGACCACTTACAAACGCCATCTCCAACTCCTCAAAAGATTCCATCAACGGTGTCTGAAAAATCTTACACATCACTTGGGAAGACAGGCGAACTAATATCAGTGTACTGGATGAAGCAAAGATCACCAGTGTTGGAGCAATGATTCTTCAACATCAACTTTGTTGCACTGGTCATGTTGTGTGGATGCCTGATGATCATCTTCCAAAGCAACTACTCTATTCCGAACATAAAAATGGAAAGCGTAATGCTGGTGGTCAACAAAAGAGGTTTAAAGACTGTCTCAAGGCAAATCTTAAAAAATGTAGTATAAACACTGACAACTGGGAAACACTGGCCTGCGAGTACTCCAATTGGAGAACAGCCTTTACCAAAGGTGTCATGGACTTAGAAGACACTCGATCTCAGGACGCAAGGGAGAAACGTGCTAAGAGGAAGACACGCTTGGCAAATCCACACCGTGATCAACTCCCGCCCGGGAACCAATGCCCCACTGTGGAAGGATGTGTGGGTCCATAATTGGCCTCCACGGTCACTTAGGGACTCATTTTTAAAATCGTGTTTATGGAAAGCAATCTTACTTGGCTACGAGTAATAGAAGAAGAAGAAGAAGAAGAAGAAGAAGAAGAAGAAGAAGAAGAAGAAGAAGAAGAAGAAGAAGAAGAAGAAGAAGAAGAAGTACAGTGGTGCCTCGCTAGACGAATTTAATTCGTTCCACGGGTCAATTCGTATAACGAAAAATTCATCTAGCGAATCCCATATGAATGCATTGGATTTTTATTTTTTAATTTTTTTGCCCATAGGAATGCATTAATTGAATTTCAATGCATTCCTATGGGAAACCGTGATTCGCTAGATGAATTTTTTTGTAAAACGAATTCATCTAGCGAGGCAACCTCCGCTCGAAAAATCTCTTCATTAAGCGAAAAATTCATCTTACTGGGCATTCGTCTAGTGAGGCACCACTGTAGTAGTTAGGCCTCCACTGTCAGAGGCAGCGTGTCTCTGAATGCCAGCTGCTGAGAATCACAAGTGGCAGGAGTTAGGCTGCACTCATGTCCTTCTTGCGGCCTTCCCACTGGGGCATCTGGTTGGCCACTCTGAGAACAAGACAATGGGCAAAATGTGCCATTAGCCTGGTCCAGCAGGCTCTTGCTATGTTTTTATATATGGGAGAGGGAGAAAGCTTATTTTTTATGCAGAATTACACCATGATTTGATTATTTTTCCTCTCCCTTGTCATGGTCAGGTATTTTATTTTAACCACTGCTCTGCTTTCAAGAGGAGCTGTTTCACTTCTTTGCTTTCCCAGAAGAAGCCCATCATCATGTGGGGAGAGAGAGAGAAAACCCTCTTCATGTTGTAATTCAAGTGTCAAGATGGATTATGTTGACTGCAGTTTCTTAGAGAGCTGACATCAGTGTGTCATTTCCCAAAGGGACGGAAACTTCAAAACATACGACATTTCCCCTTCTAACATGTCATGGATTGCATTACAGCAGCATGTGGAATTCTGTCACTTAATGCGCTAAAGTTGGCACCGATCCGCTTCCCCGGTGCAAGGTGAGAAATTACTTAGCTAACAATACACACCATTTCCCGCTTGGGCCCATTTTTTCACCCCCCCCTTTATGAGCTCCAAGTGTGACTGTTTCTCCAAAAAATGCATGCCCTTAGTCGTGAAAAAATGTACATTAAAACTCCCCCCCCTAAAAAAACACACACATCAAATGGAAAGAAATGGCCAGCTGGTTTTGTTCCCAACTAGAAGAATTAATGGCCTTTGCAAACTCTTTATAAATATTAGAAGCAGATGCATTTTACCATCATCGAGAAAAAGCTTCTTTGTGTTGACAAGACAGCTAATTATCCAGCATTTCAGCCAAATAATAAATGGAGGTTTCCTTGAGGGGCTGAAGTGGGTGTGGGGAGAGCTTCAGCTAAATGAATATTTTCACAGCCTAATTTGTAAGATCCCATTTGGAAAGAACTCTCCCTGCTTCTGAAGAGGGTTATCAGAGGCATTTGGAAAACCGCCCTTATGTTCCCCAAACCGAAAGTTGCAGTCTGTTGATTTTTTATTTATTTTTATTTTTTGCGGTTGTGCAAAGTTTTTTTTACATCTTTCAAGAAAGCAAGTCACAAAGTGGAAACATCTGAAAGGGCTCTTCAAAAGAGAACAGCTCAGCAGAGACAGGATCCAACTGTGGCCACCCTTATCTTCCAAAGATCTGGAGAAGTTAGGTTCTATTATCATTCCCCCTGCCCCACACCTCTTGGTCTGAGCCTTTTATAACGTTAGCACACAGTGAAAGGTGGAAGTAGAGAACCTTGTCCCACCCAAGCACACCTTTCAATTATGTGCAACCACCTGGGGGCGATATTACATTGGTCAAGATCACAAGTGGCAAAAATGCTCAAAGAGGGTGCAAACCAGGCCTGGTGAGGGTTGTGGCCTGTCGATGGGGTACGGCCTGGGGAGAGTCCCATGGGCCAGACAGAGAAGCTTGGAGGGCCACACCTGGGCCACAGCTGTGAGGTTCCACACCTTTGATGTAAGGAAAGATGCTGGCTTTTGTACAGAAGAGGGAAAGTTGGCAGTTTCTCTTCAATGACAGGGGGAAATATTTCCCATGAAAATAAATGACCACATCACTCTTTTAGTGCTTGCTAACCCCTAAAATTCATGGATGTGGACATCATTGTTAAGCCATGGAGATGACTTACCCCTTCTTATTTATGCACCCATTATTTCATACCCTCAAAGTGTCCCAAATTTCCAGGGGTAGTCCTGCAATTACGGAAACCATCCCAGCTTCTGATTTGATCCCCAAATGTCCCTATTTCTCCTGCCAGGGTTGCCACCCCTGAGCTCAAGGAACAGCAAGAGCTGGCGCTTGTCCTGAGCAGTGGTAGTGGTGGCTGCAAAGGAGCATTCCCTTGCCTCTCCATGGCCGCTGCTGCCAGCCTCCTCCCCTGGGCTACTGGCAAACAGGTGAAGAGGAGGAGAGGCTGCCGCTGCCGCTGCCAAGGCCCAGCCCTGTGTGACATGCCAGTTTTGAGGGGCAGGGACAGGCCCTCCAAGTGTCCCTATTTTCCAGGGTTATCCCTGATTTAGAGAAGCCGTCCCGGTTTCTGGTTTCACCCTGGAATGCCCCACTTTTCCTTAGGACGTCCCTATTTTCATTGGAGAAATGCTGGAGGGTACAGAGTTATCCAAACCCCAAGCCGTCTATAGGGAAGTTGGTTTTTTTTTAAAAAAAAATGTTTAATTCTTTTTATATGTTGGAAGCTGCCCAGAGTGATGGGGCAACCCAATAAGATGTTGGGGGTATAAATAGTAAAATTATTGTTATGGAATGGGATGTCCCTATTTTCATCGGATAAATGTTGGAGGTATGCAGGCAGAGGGCAGGGCCGCCCTGGGTGGCAAGGGGTGGGGGAGAGGGCAGAGTGGCATTCTTTTTTAAAAAGAACACACACAAAAATTGTGCACCTGCATCTAATCTTGCCCCTTTCTGAAATTTATTTATTGGTGTGTGTCTTTCTTTTTTGTAAATCTACCAAAGAATAATAAAATAAAATCAAGATTAAGGGGTTTTCTCAAGGCGGTGGATGGCGTTTGTGCAGTGAAGTGGTGATGGCACTCACCCTTCAACTGATAGGAAATGCTTGGGGGGGGACACACAAAAATGTGGGGGGGGGTCAAGGAGTGTCAGCTGAGGGAATGAGAAATGTCCCCATTTTCTAATAATAATAATAATAATAATAATAATAATAATAATAATAATAATAAATTTTATTTCCCGGTATACCCTGCCCTCCTTGCCTAAAACTGGGCTCAAAGCGGCTAACATCAATTATAACATCAAGATAAAATCAATCAATCAATTAAAATACATCCTAGAATCAAATCAGAATCAGATCTAATCAGGTGGCAACCTGCAGATTAGGGCTGGAGACCTTAGATGCTCACCTGGCCCAACTGTTTGTGCTGAACTTATATGGGCCTGTGAGAAAAATTGGGAGGCCACTTTCATGCAAGTTCTTATGAAAGGGGAGGGGGAGTCAGACTGAACCCCAACCAAAGGCCTGGCGGAACAGCTCCGTCTTGCAGGTCCTGCGGAAAGATGTCAAATCCCACAAGGCCATGGTCTCTTGTGACATACTGTTCCACCAGGCCGGGGCCATGGCTGAAAAGGCCAGTCTAATCTCCTTGAGGCCCGGGACCTCCAAGATGTTATTGTTTGCACAAGGTCTTGATGCTCCTTTTCTCTGCCCCAGGGGTGAGGGAACATGAGTGGTAATGTCATGCACCAGAACACATCCCAGGGTGTTCCGCTGGCAGCAAAAGCAGTGTGTGTGTGTGTGGGGGGGGGTGCATCGCCTCTGCTATCTCAGGCAACTGTTTTGCCCCTCTTCATGGGTGGGGCAGCTCTGGTTAACACATATTTTGCTAAGGAGGGAGACATCACTTTCACAAATTGTGCAGCCCAACAAAAGGTGACCAGGGTCCCTTCAGATGTTGTTAGACTCCACCTGGTGATGGGAGTTTTGATCCAACGTGATCTGATGTGCCCCCAGGCCCCCCCCCCATTCCTGGTGGAGCAAAATCAAAGGTCAGTTTCGTTGGGTAGCCAGCTGCCTATAACCACTTAGAAGCAGGGCATCAATGCAACAGCCACTGCTTGGACTCAGCGCTTGATATTCAGAGGTATCATGCCTCTGTACATGAGACTCCCCCTGACCATCAGAGGGAAGGGCTGTAGCTCAGTGGCGTAGTACCTGTATTACATGCAGAAGGTCCTAGGCTCAATCCCCAGGCAAGGTGGGGAGAGACCCCCTTTCAGGAATTCTGGAGAACTGCTTCTAGTCAGTGTAGACAATACTGAGCTAGATGGAGCAATGGTCTGATTCATTATAAAACAACTTCCTATCTGGAATGGACTACCTCAGAAGGTTGGCAGGAGCTGGGACCGAGCAACGGGAGCTCACCCCATCGCGGGGATTTGAACCGCCGACCTTCTGATCGGCAAGCCCTAGGCTCTGTGGTTTAACCCACAGCATCCCGCACCCCAACCTAGCAGTTCGAAAGCACGACAAAGTGCAAGTAGATAAATAGGTACAGCTGCAGCGGGAAGGTAAACGGTGTTTCCATGTGCTGCTCTGGTTCGCCAGAAGCGGCTTAGTCATGCTGGCTACATGACCTGGAAGCTGTACGCCGGCTCCCTCAGCCAATAATGCGAGATGAGCGCCGCAACCCCAGAGTCGGTCATGACTGGACCTAATGGTCAGGGGTCCCTTTACCTTTACCTACCTCAGAAGGTGGTGGACTCTCTTTGTTGTTGTTTAGTCGTTTCCGACTCTTCGTGACCCCATGGACCATAGCACGCCAGGCACTCCTGTCTTGCACTGCCTCCCGCAGTTTGGTCAAACTCATGTTCGTAGCTTCGAGAACTCTCTTTAGCAGAGGTTTTTAAGAAAATGCTGGATGACAATCTGTCAGGAATTCTTTAGCTGTGATTCTTGCATTGATGGGGTTTGAACTGGATGGACCTGGGGGGTACATTACAACTCTACAATTCTTTCAGTGTTTCCTCAATGGCACCCAGAAGGCTTGGAAATCTAGGTTTTTCTTCACAAGAATGGGAGTTCTTTAGCGCAACTTTCTGAAACAGAGTTCAGCTTGTTTTAAAAGAAAAACTTGATGCAATGTGTCTGGGTTAAGTTTTGCATATGAAAGTCCCCTCTCTATTCCCCCCTCCCCACCTCTCCTCCTGCTTCTCTCCTTGAGTAGCCTTCAAATTAAATTAATTCCTGTGTTTCTGATGTTCTGTGCTTTTATATCCTTGTCCAGATGAACCACAGTCATCCCCTAGCAGGGGAATGCAGGCAAGTGGGTGGGGTCTCTCTCTTTCTCTCACTCTGTGTGGGAGAGTTTTGTCTTTCAAAATGCCATGGGACCCATCGCCAGCACCTGATTGAATATCAAGGATTTGAGGGTAAAGAGGCATAGAGGATAAGGGCATGAAGGTGCACTAAGGAGAATTAACTTGTTCTATTGTCTAGACCTGGAATATCCTCCTGCTCCTCCTTTTTGCAGTTAAATTACCCGTCTAGAATTTTCATGAGAAATGCTGAAAGCTGGTCTGTAACTGAGGGCTAGAGCACCTGCTATGCATGCAAAAGGTTCAAATTCCAGCATCTCCAGGTAGGACTTGGATAGCCCCTTGTCTGACACCCTGAAGAGCCACCACCAGTCAGTGTACACAATACTGGGCTATATGGACCCAATTGTCTGACCCTGTATAAGCCAGCATACTAATGGGGACAACGGCCAGCATGTCCCAACCAGGTTCCCTCCAGATGTTTTGGACTACAACTCCCACCATCTCTGCTATCACTTTATTTTTAGGGCGAGGGCCATAGCTTTGTATCATAAGACCCATTTCAATCCTTGCTGTTGTCTGGGGCAAAGACGGCACGACTCGAGGCAGGTTGAACTCAATGGGAAGGCGACCAAGAGCAGAGCTCGAGGGCTTCCTTTTATTGAAAGCTCAGGATGACAGTTAATCATTACAACGACAGTGTAACTTCTAGCCAATTACAGCAGTGCAGTCCCATACAAGGTGATGTTTCCTGTAACGTCACACCCGGTCACTCCCTAAGACATCCTCCATAGCCCACGTGTTGTTTTGCCATGCCCTCTGTCCATGCTCCAAGCACATGTCACTCTGTAAACACCCCCTCCTAGTTCCCATTGTGTTGCCCTCCTTGGCTTGACCCATCTGGTTTGTCCTGATTCATCCAGTTCCATCCAGATCCTCCTAGATCCTTCTAGCTCTGTTGTGACCTGTTGCCCTGCTGACCTGAGCCTCTGACCTGTCCTTCTTCACGTGTCTCCCATTCTGACATTAGCCGGCTTGCCGTGCTAATGCCCACACTCTCGCAGATCGGTGTGGCTTGCCAGCACCAGATCTCAGTCATTCCCACACATGCAAGCACAATTTCCTCGTGTTATCCCCACATCTCCCCTTTTTTTGTTTTTTAAATATGAGTCTGAAATATGAAATAGATGAGTGAGTGAGTGAGGGGTCTGTAAACTTTTAAAATGTGCAAAACAATCTTGGAACAGAGGCAACTGTCAGCTGTCACCGCTTGTACCGGTTAACCTGTCAACTCCTGAAACTGTTTCCTTTTAAATAATACCTTATAAACCTTATAACAAATATTATAAAACTTTGCATAAACTCTTGTATAAATAACACAAATGAAACCTTGCAACAATGTCCATGAAAATAGCAAAAGTAGTCAGTCTCTCGGAATGCGAGGGTATAACAGCTTAAGTTCGTTCCTTCAAGAAAGATAAACTGCACCCCTCAACGGAGGAGAAATTTTAAACTTTAAACTTGTGGTCAGTCTTTGTCCTTTACTGCGACTTGGTATGCTCATGTTCACACACTCTTGCGGAGTTGATAGTGAGGCATGAGAATACAGCCAAAAGCAAGCGAACACGATCACGGTCCCTCTGTGGATCCTGTATCTGAAGCCTTGCTAAGTCCGGCAATGAGTTAGACTAGTCCAGAATGCTGGGCACTGGATTGGGCACTGGGTTCTGCTGTCTCTGGCACTGAAGCTGAATCCCTTTCCACCAAGCCATCTCTCCACAGTCTCACACTTCGAGCCAGATGCCAGATAGGTTTACCTGTAGAAGGCAGAAGGGGGACGGGTCCTTGCCAGAGAGAGAATTAGGTAAAGCCCTGTGTCTAACCAAGGGCTGGAGATTTCTCACTGGTATTAATAAATTTAAAAATATGAATAAATATTTAATGTAATAATAATTTGTGTTTAGCCATAATAATTTTCCAGGGTAGTTTCCCCTTTCTTTTTTATATTTGTGAAGAGAAACTTTTGAAAAAACAGTAGTTGCAAAATTAATGCATTTAAACCAAAAACAAGAAACTAGGCCAATTTAGGGTTTAAGATTGAGAAATCTGTAGCTAAGAACAGCTCACCCAGTGCTAAAAGAGAAAGAATTAAATCCTGGAGGGAAAAAACATTAGTTACAATATTACTGGAATTCCTGTAGAAAAATAAATTCGAGTCAGAGCTTGGGCAATCTGAAAAGAACAAATCCTGTAAAGAGCAATCAAAAGTAACTAGAGAGCAGAGTTAAGACTCCCATGCTCACACCTTTGAATGAGGAATAGAATATACAAACCCTAGAAAATCAGTCAGTTTCAATATTTGACACCAGATGTACTGAAAAATATGATACTTGCAGAATACTCTGTTGTGAGAAATAATAGCAAAACCCAAACCTATTAATACTTGAATAGGTATAAGGTAACCTATGCATTTGAAAAGGAATAAAAATAAACTAATGTGTAGCCAAGAAAGTCAACCCTAGGAAGAAGTGCTAAAGGGAAGACAATGCAAACTGAAGTAAGAAATAGCAACACACTAAATCTAAGCCTATTAATGGGTATAGGGTTATTTATTCTGACAAAAAGGCTCAAAAGATTACAGAAAAATCTATTATTTAATCCAAAAATCTGACATTTAAGAGAAAGGTAAAACCTAAACACTATCGTAGAAGGAATCCCAATAAATTACACAAAAGAGAAATTGAAACAGAAATCTCCCGCCTTCCTGAAGGCCCAAAAAGTTAGGAGGATACATTTAAAGAAAAGTGTGCGAAGAATGCTAAAATGAAGAAAAATCCTAAGAACTATGTTACAAGCTGTTTGGTTAAGCTGCATCCTTACTTCCAGAAAATAAGGAAGAAATTAATGCTATCAAGATCTAGTGACCCAGCCTTGCTCTATGAAGCTATGCTTGGGCAGAAATATATCAATTAGCAAGATGAAACCTTTATAAAAAATGAAATGCACACAGCAAGACTTAAGACTTGTTTCCAGACTTGGAGTAATGTGAGCACCTTACAAATATATGAGGTGAGTGTGTGAATCTCAGTTTCACAAACTAGTAACTAACCAGGAATAGATAATGTTGCCTTTCATAAGATACAGTGTTACCAGAAGAAAATGAAGAAAAATGCTGACAAACTGAAGATTAAAGTCTAGACTCCAGAACTAGAAAATTCCAAATGCTAGTGCAGTTTTTAGACTAAGTTTTCTCCCAATGAAAACCCTTTTTAAAACCTGTGCCATGAATTGCTGGCATATCTTAGGAAATGGTGGTCTGTAACGTTTGCCAATCCCAAAAGCTTAATGGAATGCTGTTTGAACAACAGTGTTGGCAAAATCAAGGAAATTCAGTGACACACAGAATATTTCTGAGAGGATGTTGCTAAAATCCTCCTGACTCCTGACTCCAGACTCCTGAAGCCAACCCAGAGCTTAGCTCCAGCCGGAGCTTGCAAGTTCCCAGCTCTGTGTTTGCTAAAAGCCCTGAATGAGGGAGAAATGCAATTCTGCATTGAGTACTTAACAATGAGCTGGTAAAAGGCTCTGGGAAATAGGTGGCAATGAGAGACACCCTCCCGCTGCAAGTCAGATTCCCAGAACGTGAAGGTAGCGGCCATCCCTGACGGGAGTGGGGTTGCCAGGAGGAGCAGGAGAAGCAGCAGAAGCAGCAGCTGCAGCGCCTGCCCCTGTCCCTGCCTGATGCCACGTCCAGCAGAAGCACCCAAGAGCCGGCGCTCAGCGGCGCTTGCTGGCATTGCGCGCTTGGCACAGCCGGCCTGAATTTGCCCCACTTGGAAACGGCTGGGCGTGGGGTGTGCGCGCTTTGTCGGGCAGAGGAGCTGCTGCGATCCGGAGCCGGCAGCACTCCCTCTGGCCGCTCTGAGGAGCGCAGGTCTGAGGAGGAGGGAAAAGAGGAGGAAGAGGAGGAAGCAGTGAAGCGGCAACAACTCTGCCTCCAACCCCTCTCTGATTAAGGTTCCTTTCATAAATCTTAATCTGACAGCTTCTTCTACCGCCTTGTTGGGGGGCAGTAAAGAAGCGACAGACAGATTCACTTCCGGAAGCCTTGTTGCCTTAGGGGCTGATGTCGGGGGGATTAAAACCTCCCCCTGGAGCTGAGGAATATCGGGTGGAGATGGTCCCTTGATACTTGATCCTGATGATCCTAATGAAATCTCCACCTTTTCTATTGCTTCCCTGCGTCTTTGCCACAGCAACACAGTCACTATGAGTACCTGAAGCGTGGACATTTTGTCCCGATTCTCTCCCAATATTTAGAGAACCCGCCTCTAGGTACTAGGGCATGAACTTCTGATATCCTCTGATAATTTCCCTAGCGCTCCTATGCTAGAACCTGCCTGACCGAAAGTTTACAAACCTTCTGCAGTTCTTCTGAGTGGCCTCTCCTTTGAACTGCTTCTAATGAACCCATACTCACGGGGAGCGCGCTGCGCAGAGGTACCTAGACTTGTCCAGTCTCTTATGAGCATGGGGTGAATCGCATCACGTCCGGCGTCACCAGATGTTGTCCGGGGCAAAGACGGCACGACTCGAGGCAGGTTGAACTCAATGGGAAGGCGACCAAGAGCAGAGCTCGAGGGCTTCCTTTTATTGAAAGCTCAGGATGACAGTTAATCATTACAACGACAGTGTAACTTCTAGCCAATTACAGCAGTGCAGTCCCATACAAGGTGATGTTTCCTGTAACGTCACACCCGGTCACTCCCTAAGACATCCTCCATAGCCCACGTGTTGTTTTGCCATGCCCTCTGTCCATGCTCCAAGCACATGTCACTCTGTAAACACCCCCTCCTAGTTCCCATTGTGTTGCCCTCCTTGGCTTGACCCATCTGGTTTGTCCTGATTCATCCAGTTCCATCCAGATCCTCCTAGATCCTTCTAGCTCTGTTGTGACCTGTTGCCCTGCTGACCTGAGCCTCTGACCTGTCCTTCTTCACGTGTCTCCCATTCTGACATTAGCCGGCTTGCCGTGCTAATGCCCACACTCTCGCAGATCGGTGTGGCTTGCCAGCACCAGATCTCAGTCATTCCCACACATGCAAGCACAATTTCCTCGTGTTATCCCCACACCTTGCCATCTCCTGGTATGGCTGGGAGAACCCCTGTCTAAACCTCCAGAGAACCCTAGTATGGAGGGAGGACTGACCCTAAATAGCTGAATGGGAAATGAGTGCAATAAGCCACAGAATGCCCATGGGACCATTTGAGCAGCACTTGTGAATCTAGTAAATTACGAGCCTGACTACACAGAACCATCATGCAATAGGTAAAAGTAAAGGACCCTTAGATGGTAAAGGCTAGTTGAATTTGACTATGGGGTGTTATGCTCATCTCCGCTTTCAGGCCAAGGGAGCCGGTGTTTGTCTGCAGCTCTCCAGGTCTTGTGCCACCATGACTAAACTGCTTCTAGTAGTGCAACGGGACACTGTGATGGAAGCCAGAGTGCACGGAAACACTGTTTACCTTCCCACTGCAGCAGTACCTATTTATCTACTTGCGCTGGTGTGCTTTCAAACTGCTAGGTTGGCAGGAGCTGGGACAGAGCAACGGGAGCTCACTGTTGTGCGGATTCGAACTGCAGACCTTACGATCAGCAAGCCTAAGAGGGCCTCTATTGCTCCAGATTACAGGAAAGACAGCAAGAGGAAAAGTAATTGCATGTTTAAAAAGCCCTGCATGTCAAAAATCCACAGCTTGTAGAAATCTACACATCAGGGAAAGGGATTTGGGTTTCCTGGCATGCTAAATGTCTAAGCTTAGGGAGCTTATCTTTCCTTTTCTTACATGTGACGAGCAATCAGTTAAGTGGTTTCAAACTGTACAGTACTAGACTTTGCCACATAATTATCCTGAAGGCATGAGCCGGCTCTTTCACTCACTGTGCCATAAACCCTATGCTCGCCTTCGGCCCTAGCCATACAGCCATCAAGCTACAAAAGCTGGCCCAGATCCCCAAGTCTATTCTAAAACTGTGTTTTGTTCCTATAGGCTCTGAATTAATGCTGTCATTTGAATGCTTGAATCGATTATAGAGCATTGTTTCCTCCCCCCTAAATAATTCCATTTTATATTCCTCCCCCAAAGCATGCAACCACAGAGAGACACAAGGGGGCCACCACACCCTGCGTCTGCCCAGCCTCAAGAAGGAAAGGCTGGAACAGGGGAAAGGCTGCCTGGGTGGCCAAGCAAGTGACGAAATCCCCTCTCCGGCTGCCAGGTTGCCCTGTAACGTGCGGAAGAAGCAACTGGGGGAATGAGATGAAGAAGGCCAAGGAAAAAAACTGGATCAAGAGAGTTGGCTCCAGCATAGAATTCCCCACTTGGAATTTTTAACAACTTGTTCTACTAGATTCATCAAATGCACTGGGTGGATTCTGAAACTAAGCTTTTAGGCCAAAACAAGGCTGGGACAATGGGACTTGGTGAAGAGTTTGCCTTTTATCCCACACCCGCCCTGGGCTCAGGTTACTCCGTAACTAATTTTTTTATTTTTGTTTAGAGCATTTTACAGTGGTACCTCAGGTTACAGACGCTTCAGGTTACAGACTCTGCTAACCCGGAAGTAGTACCTTGGGTTAAGAACTTTACCTCAGGATGAGAACAGAAATTGTGTGGCAGCGGCAGCGGGAGGCCCCATTAGCTAAAGTGGTACCTCAGGTTAAGAACAGTTTAAGGTTAAGAACGGACATCCAGAACGAATTAAGTTCTTAACCCGAGGTACCACTGTATTAGAGTTGAGGTCATCAATGTGGTGCACTCCAGTGGAGGGTGGTCCATTAGGGCAAATGGGGCACTGCCCCACCAACCTCAATCTGCCCTCAACAGACAGCGCCCCACACCTTCTTTCTTATAACCAGCCCAGGGGGTCACAATGCCTGCCAGCTTCCTCCTCCTTAGTCTCCGTGTTGCCCTTGTAGAATTCAGCAAGGGAGGAGGATGGGGGCGGAAGTATAATTAGTTGGCTCTGCTTGCCATTAGATCTGACACAACCTACTGTTGGGCTCTCTGCTTTCCATCCTGTCAGTCTCATAACTGCATCCACCATTCCTGACCATTGGCCATGCTAGTTGGAGCTGATGGGAGTTGCAGTCCAACAACATATGGAGGGCACCACATTGGCTATCCCTGCACTTGGGGGGGGGAATCTTTTGGAAGCCACGTGCTAGTAGTGGAAAGGGCCAAAACCAGCAATAGGCAGACCCACAGCTAATATCAGGTGGAGCCTACTTCTTCTTTCCCCTACCCTCTCCACCATCCCAACACTGATTTTTCCTCAAACTGCACTCCGACCCCAAATGGGCTAGGAAAGGGACAGACCATTCTTGCTGGAAGCCTGAGCTAACTGCTTGAGAAGGGCTTTTGAAATCAGGCCAAGAGCTAATAGCATTTCTTTTTTAAAACAATTTATTGGCACTAAGTATTAATGCACTGTAACTGTGATTTATTTTTTGAAGTGTAGGGGTAAGTCCCAATGACCCAGCCTGCTTTTGTTTTTTGGTTAGAAATATGGAAGGAACAAGTATGCTTGCTTCTTGATGAGCACAAACTGGCATGGAGTGCTAATCAGAACACTCAGATTGTGTGAGAATACTCCTCTAAACAGAAATGCCTTCCTTAGTATGGAAAACTAGTGCCTCAGGGAGGAGCAGTCTAAACCAACCTGATGCTTGAGGTGCTAGCTTTCCCAGTGTGGGCCCTTTTTCAATACAGTCATACCTCGGTTTAAGTATGCCTTGGTTTGAGTATTTTCAGTTTAAGTACTCCGCGGACCCGTCTGGAACGGATTAATCCACTTTCCATTACTTTCAATGGGACAGTTCACTTCAGGTTAAGTACAGACTTCCGGAACCAATTGTGTTTGTAAACTGAGGTACCACTGTACTGCCTGCACATCTTCCCTGGAGGTACTCCAAAAAGATCAGAGCCCGAAAGCCTATTATAAGACTGTAAGAAGCACTGTAGGGACGTGGGTGGTGCTGTGGGTTAAACAACAGAGCCTAGGGCTTGCTGATCAGAAGGTCGGCGGTTTGAATCCCTGCGATGGGGTGAGCTCTTGTTGCTCGATCCCAGCTCCTGCCAACCTAGCCATTTGAAAGCACGTCAAAGTGCAAGTAGATAAATAGGTACTGCTCCGGCGGGAAGGTAAACGGCATTTCCGTGTGCTGCTCTGGTTCGCCAGAAGTGGCTTTGTCATGCTGGCCACATGACCTGGAAGCTGTACGCCTCCCTCAGCCAAAAAAGTGAGATGAGTGCCACAACCCCAGAGTCGGTCACGACTGGACCTAATGGTCAGGGGTCCCTTTACCTTTTTAAGATGCACTGTAGCTGGATCAAGCCAAAGGTCCATGCAGTCCAGCATCCAGGTCTCACAGTGGCCATCTAGATGTCTCTTGGAAGCCCACAAGCAGGATCTGAGTGCAACAGCTCTCACTCCACTTGTGCTTCCCAGCAACTGATAATCAGACATACCACACTCTGGAGGAATATCAGATCAGAATGCAAATGGATGAGTTGCATATCTGAATGGCCAACCACATTAAATAAGAATGCACTAGCATCTCAAGGAGAAGCCTAGGTTAGAAGTACACTTCTTCCCGAGTTACTAGATTTTCACAAGCAGCAGGTGGGGGAAGCATTTGAACATGCAATGCCTCCACCTGAACCAAAAACCAAAACTCCGAAGAAGAAGAAAAAAATGAAACTGGTTAAAACTTTTATTTAACAAATTATATTAAGAATACAGGCTAAATTTTCAGACACAAACTTCCCTTTTAAAATACAAGGAAGGCAATCTAAAATAAATATGAAAGGATATTAATAGGATTAATTAATGAACGAGTTAATCCACTTTCAATGTCCCATCACAAATAAAATGCATAGCATCTTAAAAACACACACACACACCGCACATATGCACACACACACACGCACAAATACAATACAACTGAAGATTCCCAACTGCATTAAAAAGTGTTTCTCTTTGCCTGTATGATCTGATGTCATAAAAAATGGTCAACTTCTTGTTAATGCATTTTACATTTGAGCACTCACAAGTCACCTGGGCAAAACAGACCCACAGTTGATGTTTTTTTGAAAACAGAGCACCAAGCTTAATCATTAATGTGGGGGTGGAGGTGGGGTGTGACTCTTCAGTTTGAAAATAGTAGGGCTGCCCTACATCCGTTACGTCTATGTAAAAAAAAAAAAAAAAGCTCAACAATTTTGGGGGTGTTCTTTGGTGCCCTCCAAATGTTGAACAAAAACTCCCATTAGCCCCAGCAGCTATAACCGAAGTTCAGGTACGACAGGAGCTGCAGTTGAGCAGCACCTGGGAAGCACATTGACAACATCTGGAGCATGCCTAGCCAGACTTCCAACACACATTCAGCCCAGCCAGTGTTTAACCTTGATGGTAATTGTAGTCCAGCAACTCCTGAAGAGTCACAATCAACCCAATCCTAGTGGAAGATTGTTTTCCATATCTACTTGGAAAATAACCAATTTACTCAACAGATTTGAAGACAGGAAGGTGCCTTGTACTGAAACAGACCGCCGGCCCTTCTAGTTCAGTATAGTGGTACCTTGGGTTACAAACGTTTCGGGTTACAAACTCCGCTAACCCGGAGGTATTACCTCGGGTTGAGAACTTTGCCCCAGGATGAGAATGGAAATTGCGTGCTGGTGGCGTGGCGGCCCCATTAGCGAAAGCGCGCCTCAGGTTGAGAACTGTGTTGGGTTAAGAACGGACCTCCAGAACAAATTAAGTTCGTAACCTGAGGTACCACTGTCTACTGTCTACACCAGGCATAGGCAACCTTGGCTCTCCAGATGTTTTGGAACTACAACTCCCATGATCCCTAACAGGGCCAGTGGTCAGGGATCATGGGAGTTGTAGTTCCAAAATATCTGGAGAGCCAAGGTTGCCTATGCCTGGTCTACACTGACTTGCAGTAGCTCTCCAGGGTCTCAGGCAGGAGGGTCTCTCCAAGCCCTGAAGATGTCCTAAACTGAAACTGGGATCTTCTGCATGCAAAGCAGGCGCTCTGCCAGTGAATTTTAAACTAATTTGCACTATCAGATGCTCTTTAATGCATTCAGTTGTGACATCATTATTGCGGAGGAAAGCTGCGAATCATTTCCAGAATTGCAGCCGCACTTTTTTCAGCCACCATAAAACCACAGGAGTAACACCACTTATATCCAGCATGTTTGTATCTGAGATCTAGAGGAACACATGGCCAATGCCAAGGAACCAACCCCTTTGTTTCCCCCCCATGGCGGTTGCTGGAATGACCCACAGGAAGCACTTAAAAAGGTCAGTGAGACTTGCAGATGTGCGCACACAACAAGAGAGATGTGTGTGCAAATTGTTGCATTTGGCAATGTACAGACAGCTTGCATCACTTTCTTTTTCTGAGACAAAGCATTTCCTGTGAAACGCATTTGTCATTGTTTGAAAAAGACTCAAAACAATGTAGGCTGTTCAGAACACACTGAATGCTACACCAGCAACCTCCAGTAGGGGAAGACAAGGGTCACCCTGTGCTTTCCCAGTAGATAAAGGAGCTGGTTGTGAAAGTCTGCAGGCCTCTCAACAAGGAACAGGGGGGGGGGGGACTCACGTGGTTTCTGTACACTCTCCTGTACAGCCTGCCCCCTACAGGAAAAATTAAGTGGCAGGCTCCAACGTACCAGCTTTTTCCAGGTTTGTAAGAAAAGGACCCTGGTCTTCAAACTAATCACCCTGGCACTAACAACCTATTTTTTTCTGAATCTAAAAGAATGATCCATAGGGCCCAGTTCTCAGCTGAGGTGGTAAGCCTTTTTGTGGACCTGACTGCCAACAATAATCCCGCCACCTAGCACGTCAGATCAAAAGGGGGGTAACCTAGACTTCTCCCTGACACGCTAGATTTCTACATGGGGGGGGGTGTTGGATTTTGTGTATGTGTTGGAAGGGGAATAGTCAATGATGTGAGTCCCCATCTTCAGTTTCAAGTGGTACATTCCAGCCATAGCTTTTCCTGCTCCACGGGTAATTTTGGGGGTTCAGGGTGGAAAACAGGGCTGAGGGAGAACAGCGGCAAAGACAGCAGCATGCAGATCAGGGCTGGAAAACCTTTGGCACTCCTGTTCCCATCACCCCTAGCTAGCATGGTCAATGTCAGGGATGATGGGAATTGTAGTCCAACAGCTACTGGAGGGCCACTGCTTCCCCACCCTTGCTTTAGAAGATGGATTCTCCAGATGAAGACGGCAGGGCAATATGTGTCAAAAGCCTGGAGGAGAGAAAGGCCCGTGAAAACACTCTTATCAAGTAAGCACTGCTGTGAACTGTGAGTGAAACAGCAGCAACTCAGTCCACCAACAAGCTTCAGATCTGCCCACCCACTTGGGCTGGAGAGGATTCTGATAACCCTGGAGTTGGAAGCAGTACTGGGTCAGCCTGTAGGCAGCCGAAGCACATGCTTAGGGCACCAGCAAAGCAGAGGCACCAAAACAGAGAAGAGAAGGGAAAAAAGACACTTTAAAAAGAATTTGACATTTGGTATTTCAAAAAAGCATTGAAGTCGTCACCATAGGAAAAAATCCGAATTTTGTCAGACGTAGAATAGTAGCCGTATGAGAGATTAGGGCTACAGGTAATAAAGTACTAGGAACATCCCACACCGTCAGGAGGAAGATGGCATGTCTATATCAACTTTCATCCATGCAGTTAACCTCGGAAGAACAATTAAAGAACATGCTTGCCAAACAACTCGCAAGAGCAGCTGCCTTTCTAGGACCACGGTGTTCTAGTTTTAAGACTGGTAGACAATCATTATTTACATGTTACACAGCTGAACCTTCCCACCTGAAGAGGGGGGTGGGTGGGGAGAAGTGGTAATAATCCTGTCCCTCTTTGCTGCCCCTCAAAAGCATTTGTTCTCTCTGGCAGGGACTCTCAAACAGCAGCACATGAGATCACACAGGCTTTCCAAAATAACTTCAAAATATAACAATACACTTAACAGATTTCACCAAGACATGCATTTGGGTCTCGAACGAGACACATGTCGTGAGCATGCTGGAGACTGAAGTTTAAAGTTGTCCTTGGGCTGGCGAAGTGGGACCAGACTTGTTGAGAACTGAAGTCTTAACTCCCTTCTCAGGAGGCTTCCAGAGGCACACACGGTGGTAGCTCTCATGATCAAGCAGCCAATAGGGGAGACAAAGACTTTAGGGGCCAGCTGCTGCGACCGGCACGTTTTGATTGGCTGTTTTCTTAGCTGCCACATTCAAGTATTTCTGGGGAGAGAAAGGTAGTCTGGACATCTTTCCAGGCAGTCTGCATTCAGAGACAGATAGACAGTGCACCACAGAGCAATTATCACGCTTCTAGGCAAACATCTAGGCCTATTTCTTCTCAACTGGAAAAAAGAAGCGCCCTCCCCAACAGGCCTTGGAAACCAAGTAAGGTGGATAGCATGATCTTTGGATGAAGAATGGCTTTGCTAGTCAGACTGGGAGAGTGGATCTCCAGGCTTCTTCGTGAGCCAGAGGGGAAGTCCAGGCCACAAAAGGTCTTCAGCTCATTTCCAACTGCAAACCATTGGCTGTGTGGGATTTTGATGGCAAAGAAGGCAAAATTGTTGGCTTTTCTTACTTGCTTTCTTCCCCCCTCCAGTGCCGAGTGAAACTGTCACAGGTTATGGAAGAACACCAGCCAACCAAATGCACAACCCAGTTTATTGTCTCTGTTCAGTCCAGACGTAAACCTCAACCTTGTATAGAGATTGAGGTACAAGTTTAGAAACCAATGATATGCTGTGATTTTAGAGTCCCACGTGAGCAATAAGACTGTACTGGATTGGCGGTATCCCAGAATAAGCTGGGGGATCACTGTTAAAAGCCACAGATGAGGTGGCTGTGGCTTCCTAGATGGTGCAAGGCGTTTTGGAGAAAGATGCCTCCACTGGATTTTTACCTGGCAGAACCAGTTATCAAAAGAAAGCAAACATCATCATAAAAAAGGTGATGGACCGACACACCCACCAATCCAACACGTTGGTTAACACGGTTATGATGCAGAGTGGACCCTGAAAGGAGATATGGGAGGTCAAGGCAGTTGATGAAAAGGGATAACGCAGCCAAATCTAAATCTCTGAAGCAAGAAGAGATATCAAAAATAAAAAGAGAGAAACAAAGAAGAAATAAATCCTATCCAGTTATTTTGTACAAAGACAGCGACAAATCATCAGACACGAGAAAGAGAAAGAGAGATAATTGTTCCCTTTGCTGGAAAGGGTTCCAGTAACACTGCTTTTGGGGGGAGGGGAGTATAAAGGGGTTTGGGGAAAAGGTTACGTGGAGAGGAGGGGGATCACTCTCCCCTCTCAGTAGTACATGTGCTTCGCCTCTCCATGGCACCCAGGGGTGGGGGCTTCAGGACTGCTGGAGCTGTGGACATCGAGTGGGGCTCGGGGGGAGCCTGGCTGCAGCGCTCTGCTCTGTCCGGAAGCTGTAATCGTACTGTGGGGAACAGAAATAGAGATGTGTTGAACTGGATTCACAGATAAGCCACACCACACAACCATCAAGAGAGCCAAGGCAGCTGAGGAATGGGCACCAAGAGATTTTTAAGCAGACTCTTTCCCAAGCTGACCTGACTTGTAACAAAGAGAGGCTTGGGTCATCACCCACCACATGCATTTAAAGCACATGGCTTCTCCACAAAGAATCCTGGGACATGTAGCTTGCCCCCTTACAGAGCTATAAACCCAAGCACCCTTAAACTACAGTTCCCAAGATTCTTTTGGAGGTGGCGAAGCCACTTCAAGTGGTTCCCCATGCCCCAGAGGTTTGGTTAACTTTCTCTAGGGAACGAGTCTTTCACGTGGCAGCCCCTGGCCTGTGGAACCCCTTACCAATAGAGGTTTGGCACGAAGCACCCTTCCCTTCCTGAAGATGACTTCAGGAGGGAAGAAAGGTTTAGTCAGGTCTTTACATCACTCTGTTTTCCCTTTCAACCCATCAGCATTTACTGATCTTTTAAATTATAGTTCCGTGCATCTCTTGCTCATATTATCCTTATATGCTGCATTCCACCTTGCTGTTTTTTTTTGGAAGGGCATATAATGACTTTGTAAATAGATAATGTGCTTTAAGTGTAAGGTGTAGATGTGACCAGAATCCCTAATTTAGGTAATCTCTTTAAGCGATTTTGGGGTGGGGAGTGTGTGTGTGGAGTTCAGGGGTAGGGAAGCTGTGGACCAGGGGCCAAATGTGGCCCTCCCTTTTATCTGGCACTCACTCCAAACTGTATATATCCCCCACTGGCTCTGCTTTGCACCCTTCTTGCTTGAGTGCTTCAGTTCCTGGCTGAAATCTGTTCTTGCCTCCTGCTTCCCTAGATGGAGGACAGAAAGGAGCATGTGTAGGAACCAAGCTAGTGTACAAAGCTTTAACATTTAAATTGGTCTGGGGAAAAGTTCTGAGAGCCAGACAGAGAGGCCTGGGGGCCACATTAAACTATTTGGCCAAAGGGTGTCTTTTTTTTACATGCAATGGCAGAGTAACTACAACAATCTCCTCAACACGTGGAATTTCTTTCAGCTGGGGAGGGTGTGTGTGTAGGATTCCAAATAATCCTTTCTTGCAGATGTCCCTAAAAGCCCTTGGCTCCTGCCAGACAGGATTAAACCAGAGAAGTGTCTTCATTGAGCTGTTACTTAAATCAGCATTAAGGGCCAAAGCCTAGTGTGAAGAACAGTACATGTAGAAATACTGCCACCTTGTGGCCAAACCACAGTGCAACACCAAAAGTAAACATTTGAGTACTAAATACTGTTTTCTTACGGAACAAAATAAAAAAATTCCTTCCAGCAGCACCTTAAAGACCAACTAAGTTTGTCATTGGTATGAGCTTTCGTGTGTTTCTTCAGGTATCTGAAGAAGTGTGCATGCACACAAAAGCTCACACCAATGACAAACTTAGTTGGTCTCTAAGGTGCTATTGCAGGCTTCCTCAAACTTGGCCCTCCAGATATTTTTGGCCTACAACTCCCATGATCCCTAGCTAACAGGACCAGTGGTCAGGAATGATGGGAATTGTAGTCTCAAAACATCTGGAGCAGGGGTCAGCAAACTTTTTCAGCAGGGGGCCAGTCCACTGACCCTCAGCCCTTGTGGGGGGGCCGCACTATATTTTGAAAAATATATACCGGTATGAATGAATTCCTATGCCCCACAAATAACCCAGAGATGCATTTTAAATAAAAGGACACATTCTACTCATGTAAAAACATGCTGATTCCTGTACCATCCAAGGGCCGGATTTAGAAGGCAATTGGGCCGCATCCGGCCCCCAGGCCTTAGTTTGGGAACCCCCTGGATGAGAACAGAGATCCATCTAGCCCAGCATTACCTGTGACCATGGGAAGCCTGATAATAATATTAATAGGCTCTTGTGTATTTCTGAGGGTTCAAAGCACATGCTGCAATCTGTAGGGTAAGCCAGTATGGGTGTCCCGAGAGTGGAGCTGCCCACAAGCTACTGCAATGGAATTCTCACCTCCTAACAAGAGTGCTCCTGCTCTAGACTCCAATCAGCTACTCAGCTATGCCTTCGTGCAGCATACAATAAGAGGGCACCAATTCACTTGTATCTCACCCGATGCTGAACATTATGTGGCTTCTGGAGGCCACTGAGCATGCTCAGTCCCTCAGGGGACTGAGTTTAGGGTCCTATGTCTCCTTTGGGCTTTTTAAAAATAGTTTCGCATGCCTATGTATCTTAGGTTCCACATCAAACAAGCATTGCTTTATTCACAGTAGCCCAATTTTTGTGCCATTTATTCTGGCATGGAACCTCAGAAGTTTGCTGTTAAAGAGGGAAAGCTGGTTCCAGATTAAGAGGAGGCAGCTGAGGTCACTAGTGTATCAACAGCTTGATCTTCATCTAGCCTTGCATTGCTGTTTCTACCCTGGAACCCCCCAGTCAAAAGAGTCCTCCACCCGTCATTCCCTGCACAACAAAGATCTGCCATTTGAAGACAGACTGCCCCCATTTAACATCACAGCTACTAGCCTCCATAAATGTGTCTAAGCAGCCACGCATTGCTTTTAAAAGCCGTCTAAGGAGAGCTGGACCATAAAGAAGGCTGATCACTGAAGAATTGATGCTTTTGAATTATGGTGCTGGAGGAGACTCTTGAGAGTCCCATGGACTGCAAGATCAAACCTATCCATTCTGAAGGAAATCAGCCCTGAGTGCTCACTGGAAGGACAGATCCTGAAGCTGAGGCTCCAATACTTCACCCTACCCCACCCATAAGTCTAGTGTCAAAGCCAGCTGCTGCTGGGTGGTCCAGTGTCCTCCAGGGATGGTCCAGTTTCTCCTCTCCCTTCAGCGAGGAGCCACAGCAAAGCAGGAAGACTGCATTGAAAGTTTCACCTGCTTTGCAGTTGACCCAGCTACTGCTCTCCACCCCCTCACCCCCCAAGGCACCCACTAAATCTGTTCTGGAAAAAGAAACTCTGCTGAAGAATGGTGGAATATCCTAAACTTGGGCGAGGGAGAGGATATTCCCAGTTTGCCAGGAGGACTGATTTTGTTAATCACCCCCCACCCCACAACAGGCAGGTGGGGGCTGGTTGAGGTTGGAGGGGCAGTGCCACATTCAACAAATGAACCAGGCTCTAAATTCTCCCTTGCTGTCCCTCATACTTTTGAGCCACCACCCAGGATGCCTCCACAACAGCAGAAAGACTTGGAGGCCACATTTGACCCTCAGACTTGAAGTTCCCTACCCAAAAACAGCACTAAACTAGATGGACCAATGGTTTGCCTCTATATAAGGCAGCTTCTGACATCCCCAGAATTTGGGAGCATAATTTGAGCGTTTGGGTTTGCCTCTGCAACTGTGTGGGATTGAATGATCCAGTCGTGCCACAGAACTACCCTGCCTTCAGTGAAGCTACAACCTGCACTTATTCTAGAAGCTGTCTGTCCATGACAGACAACTTGCAGCTTCCAAGGCTTCTCTTGTTGGGGTCCTCGGAAAATGACTGGTCCCACTGGATAATGTAGCTAAACTAAAGAAAGCAGATATTGAAATGGAAATGGTTTCCTCACGCTGCAAACTCGGAAGTGAATGTTCCAGTTTGCAAAGGTTCATTGGAACACGAACATCCAACGTTGCTTCCGAGTGAGTGCAGGAAGCTCCTGCAGCCAATCAGAAGCCGCGCCTTGGTTGTTGAACATTTTTGGAAGTCGAAAGGACTTCCGGAACGGATTCCGTTCGACAACCAAGGTACAACTGTAGAACATTCCAAACTGGAGCAAACCTTGCTGGAGAGAGAAGCTGCAAAGCAGTGCCTGATTCCGATGACACAAACTGCTCTGTTTAGCTGCCCTTGCTATGGGCACTGACTGGCAGGGAATCTGATCCTGGTTTGATGTTCACCAAAAGCCACAGTAGAGCAATAGCCTTCATTAAAGCCCACCAAGATGTCACAAACTAATGTGCAACCTTTTGAGTCATCCGGGGCTTTTCACCAGCTGAGTGTTATGCAATGGAGGGCAGGGCATCTGACCTGTGTGCAGAAGGTCCCAGGTTTAATCCACAGCATCTCCTGGTAGGGGCTGGGAGATAGCTAAGGTAAAGGTAAAGGGACCCCTGACCATTAGGTCCAGTCGTGACCGACTCTGGGGTTGCGCGCTCATCTCGCATTATTGGCCGAGGGAGCCGGCGTATAGCTTCCAGGTCATGTGGCCAGCATGACAAAGCCGCTTCTGGCAAACCAGAGCAGCACATGGAAACGCCGTTTACCTTCCCGCTGTAGCGGTTCCTATTTATCTACTTGCATTTTGACGTGCTTTCGAACTGCTAGGTTGGCAGGAGCTGGGACCAAGCAACGGGAGCTCACCCCGTCACAGGGATTCGAACCGCCAACCTTCTGATCAGCAAGCCCTAGGCTCAGTGGTTTAACCACAGCGCCACCTGGCTACCCGTCTGGAAAACTGGAGAGCTGCTGCCATTCAGTGTAGACAATGCAGAGCTAAATGGAGCAATGCTCTGACTCAATATAAGGCAGCTTCCTACGCTTTTGGCCAGGAAGGGCTGTAGATCACTGGTAGAGCATCTGTTTTGCATGCAGGAGGTCCCAGGTTCAATCCAGAGCATCTCTAGGTAGGGCCAGGGCACACGTGCTGTTGGAAACTCTGGAGTTCTCCTGCGAGTCAGTGTTTACAGTACTGAGGTAGATGGACCCAGAGCCTGACACAGTATAAGGCAGCTTCCTATAATCCTATGTGGGGCTAGATGGGGATGATCCAGGGGTTTGAGCATTCACCCCCAATACCACTTTCTGGACATGGCCCAGGAAGGAGCAGAACCACTGCATAACAGTTCCCTCAGCTCCCAGCCCTGCTAGAGGGTCCAGAAGGATACCATGGTCAAAAACTGCTGAAAGATCTAGCAGAACCAGGAAACAGCTTTCACCTCTCTCTCTAGTCCACCAGAGATCATTGACCAGCACAACCAAGGCAGTTTCAGTCCCATGATGGGGCCTGAATCCTTATTGGAAGGTGTGCCTGGAGTTGTTCCACAACCACCTACTCAATCACCTTGCTGAGGAATGGAAGATTTGAGATGGTGATAATTGGCCATAGGAAGGTAAAGATAAAGGGACTCCTGACCATTAGGTCCAGTCGTGACCGACTCTGGGGTTGCGGCGCTCATCTCCCGTTATTGGCCGAGGGAGCTGGTGTACAGCTTCCAGGTCATGTGGCCAGCATGACAAAGCCGCTTATGGCGAATCAGAGCAGCACACGGAAACACCGTTTACCTTCCCGCTGCAGCGGTACCTATTTATCTACTTGTACTTTGAGGTGCTTTCGAACTGCTAGGTTGGCAGGAGCTGGGACCGAGCAATGGGAGCTCACCCTGTTGCGAGGATTCAAACCACCGACCTTCTGCTCGGCAAGCCCTAGGCCGGCTTCAAAGATTGTTTTTTAAGAAGCGGTTTAATAACCGCCTCTTTAAGGGGTTCCAGGAAGACTCCCTCACAGAGAGAAGCATTCACCATCCCACAGAGGAGGAGGAGGAGGAGGAGGAGGAGAAGAAGAAGAAGAAGAAGAAGAAGAAGAAGAAGAAGAAGAAGAAGAAGAAGAAGAGGAGGAGGAGGAGGAGGAGGAGGAGGAGGAGGAGGAGGAGGAGGAGGAGGAGGAGGAGGAGGAGAAGTTTGGATTTGATATCCCGCTTTATCACTACCCTAAGGAGTCTCAAAGCGGCTAACAATCTCCTTTCCCTTCCTCTCCCACAACAAACACTCTGTTAGGTGAGTGGGGCTGAGAGACTTCAGAGAAGTGTGACTAGCCCAAGGTCACCCAGCAGCTGCATGTGGAGAAGCGGAGATGTGAACCTGGTTCACCAGATTACGAGTCTACCGCTCTTTACTACACCACACTGGCTCTCTCAGAGCCCACCGCTCAGCCCTCTCTGGCTCAGGATGGGCAAGGATCAAGAAAACAGGTGGTTGGTTTAACTTGTCTAAGCAGCCTGTCCACATCCTCAGAGATAACAGGTTGGAATTGATCCCTTACAACAGGCATCCCCAAACTTCGGCCCTCCAGATGTTTTGGACTACAATTCCCATCATCCCTGATCACTGGTCCTGTTAGCTAGGGATCATGGGAGTTGTAGGCCAAAACATCTGGAGGACCGCAGTTTGGGGATGCCTGCCTTACAACCTGACTAGACAGAGCACTGGCATTCTCTTTCTCTCTTTCTCAGCCTGCCCTACATAATAGGGTTGTTGTGAGGATAAAATATGATCACAGAATTCATCCTCCCCAGAGACAGCTCTTACTTACCATTAGGTAAGTTCCTCCTAATTTTAGCGATAAACCCATGTAACTCACCATGAGCTGCTGGGAGGATAGGAGGTATACAAATAGAATGAATATTAAGAAGTTACTAAGCCATGTTAAGTTGTGGAATGGGCAGTGACCAGAAGGGAAAAAACAAAGTCACACTTTCCCCCCTATGAATGTGACCAAACCCCAGGATCATAATCTGATGTCATGAACTGCGGGAGGTAAAAAGAGAACAGGTGTTCTTCTGTTTATGGAATGCTCTCCCCTAGGGAGAAGGCTTGGTGCCAACTGTGATTATTTTGACCTCAGGCAAAGATGTGTTTGTTTTACAATGATGCAAAAGCATTATCCTTTCCTACAATTTCTAGAAACAGGTGTTCAGTAGCCATTGGTAGCATTATTCTCCATGAATTTGTCTAATCCTGTTTTGAAGTCATTCCAGCTGGTGGTCATCACTACCTCTTATGAGAATGAGTTCCATAGTTTAACTATGTGCTGCATGAAGAAATCCTTTATTTTATCTGTCCTGAATTTTCCAACATTCAGCTTCATTGGACGTCCACAAGTTCTAGTGTTATGAGAGAAGGAGAGGAACCTTCCTCTGTCTCCACACTGTGTATAATTTCACACACCTCTGTCATGTCACCCCTTCCCTTTTCTCTAAACTAAAAAAACCCAAAATGCTGCAACCTTTCCTCAAAGTGGAGTTCCTCATTCCGTTGATCATTTCAGCCACTGTTTTCAAGAACCTTTCCCAATTCTACAATATTAGTTTTGAAGTGAGATCAGAACCATAGTCATACCTGGAATGAGAGTTCTGTTGCATACGAAATCCAAAAGACATCCATGCCTTCTCTTTTGGAGTGAAATGTTTTACCACACCTTCAATTGCTATTTTGATTAAGCCACCAGGGACTACAGTGGTACCTCGACTTACGAAGACGATCTGTTCCCCGGTTGTCTTCGTAAGTCGAGGTTTTCGGATGTCGAAGCGCCACTACGGCACATGCGTGAAGCGCGATTTCGCGCTTCTGCGCATGCACCGACCGCGCGCGCCGCTCTGCGCAGGTGCAGAGCGTGGGCGCACGCGAAGAAAAGACTTCCAGGGGTTGTCGACTTCGGAAGTCGAAACCTTCGGAAGTCGAAGCGTTTGGATGTCGAGGTATGACTGTAATTGATTCATGTTCGTGGGGGAGGGAAGATTTCTAGCTCCAGATCACTAATTGGCTATCCCTGTCTGTCAGTAACCTAATGTCACAATTTCATTTTTGTGAGCAAGTTAACATGCCCTGTTCATTTACTTAATAATAATAATAACAACAATAATTTCTTATTTATACCCCGTCCATCTGGCTGGGTTTCCCCAGCCACTCTGGGTGGCTTCCAACGGAATATTAAAATACAACAATCTATTAAACATTAAAAGCTTCCCTAAACAGGGCTGCCTTCAGATGTCTTCTAAAAGTCTGGTAGTTGTTGTTCTCTCTGACCTCTGATGGGAGGGCGTTCCACAGGGCGGGTGCCACTACCAAGAAGGCCCTCTGCCTGGTTCCCTGTAACTTGGCTTCTTGCAATGAGGGAACTGCTAGAAGGCCCTCGGTGCTGGACCTCAGTGTATGAGTCCTACTGTGGTGTAGTGTTAGTGTCAGACTAGGACTTGGGAGACCTGGGTTTGTATCCCCACTTGGCCAATAAGCTTGCTGGGTGGCCTTGGGCCAGTTGCTGCATCTCAGCCCCACCTGCTTCACATGGTTGTTGTGGGGATTAAATGTATGCCTCCTTGAAGAAAAAGTAATAATATAAATGCAGTGAGCAAGTACTTCCCCTCCCAATGCAATATTTAATGCCACCACTAGATGACACTGTGTGACAATAAGAGAGCAGAGTTTGTTTGTTTGTTTATTTTTTGCATTGTTTTATTATCAACACCTGGTTATCTTGAAAGTTAATGGCTGGGGAAAGTTTTAAAGAAAGGAGAATACATTTTGGCATCATCCCGGTTGCAAGTTCGATTGCTACCTAGGTAACCGGGAAATGTGCACCACGTTCTTGAAAAATTAATACGAACGCCTGCTTAGCAAAGATGTTGCACAGAAAGTGATGTATGAGTACACATTTCCCTCTCCTTAATAAAATAAAATAAATTAAATGGCATGAAGGAGAGTCTCGCCAAGGAGGAGATCTTCCTAAAGGCAGCTAAAAAAATAAATAAAAAAATTGGCACCCATGTCTTCATTAATTTTATGTCAATGTCGCAATGTTGCAGTGAGCAGCAAGGGCCTGCAGCTAAGCCAGCAATAAGTGCTATTTTTCACAGATGCAAATGCATAAAGATGTCAGCTCAAACTGTTTACTAATTAACACTTAAAAAGATACAAATTAGATATGCGTGGGTAAGAGCAATTATAATCAAGACGAATTTCTCCAGTCATTTGGGATTGGGGTGTGAGGGGGGGGAGAGAAATAACCAAAACTCCCAAGCTGAATCGCTGGAACCAACATTTAAAAAACAAATGAACAACCAAACCTGAATTCCTGCCAGTTAGCAAGTGTGTTAGTTTAAAGACCATTACATGTGACTGTGCTCAGGAGAGGAGGCCTGCTGAGAAGGAGTGGGGGCATGGGGGGGAGGGAGGGAGGGAGGCAGCAACTTGGGAGGATCTGAATAAAATTAAGTCCTTTGAAATGCAGTTGAAGAGGCTTTGCTGAGATGGTGAAATTAAGCCATAAAAGCCAACAACACTTCCTTTGCCGAATCTTGAGAGACTGATTTATCTTAAAATGTATGCACTTGTGGCATCATGTTACTGTCAAACAGGGATAGCCAATTAGTGATCCTGGGGCTTGAAATCAGCACTTTGTAAGCTGCCTTACACAGTCAGACTCCAGTGGTCCATTTAGCTGAACATTTCCTATACCTGGGATGGGAAACCTCAAGCATAAGAATGGCCAATGCCCCCTCTAGTTCCAGCATCCGGTTCTCATAGTGGCCAACCAAGATGCCCATGGAAAACCTGCAGACTCTCCCCTCCTGCTGTTTCCAGCAACTGATATTCAGAAGCATTAAAGGCTCTGAGGGGGCAGAGTATGGTCATCAAAGCTAGTAGCCATAGCAATTCACATGAAATTCAAAAGACGTACCAAAGGTAGGTGGAGAATGAATGATGAGGTGTGGAGAAATGAACAAAGAGTAGGTAAATTTTGAAAGAATTTTTTGAATTAAATGAGAACCAAAATGTTGTTGTTTAGTCGTTTAGTCGTGCCTGATCTTTGTGACTCTATGGACCATAGCACGCTAGGCACTCCTGTCTTCCACTGCCTCCCGCAGTTTGGTCAGACTCATGTTGGTGGCTTCAAGAACACTGTCCAACCATCTCATCCTCCCCTTCTCCTAGTGCCCTCCGTCTTTCCCAACATCAGGGTCTTTTGCAGGGAGTCTTCTAGTTCTTCTCATGAGGTGGCCAAAGTATTGGAGCCTCAGCTTCAGGATCTGTCCTTCCAGTGAGCACTCAGGGCTGATTTCCTTCAGAATGGATAGGTTTGATCTTCTTGCAGTCCCATGGGACTCTCAAGAGTCTCCTCCAGCATCATAATTCAAAAGAATCAATTCTTCGGAGAACCAAAATACAGATAGGAAAATAATTTGGGATGCGAGTAAAGCTTTTATGAGAGGGTATGGAATACAGTAAATGGGGAGAATTAAGAAAAATGAGGATAATAATATTATGGAAATAAATAAACAAATAAGAGAAAGAGAAAAAGAATTGGTAAAAAAACCCCAAAAAGTGAAGAAATGCTTCAGAGTATAAAAAATTTACAATTGCATTTATCAAATAGAGAAGTGGAAAAGAAAATTTTATGGACAAAACAAAGATATTTCGAACAGGCAAATAAACCTGAGAGAATGTTAGCTTGGCTGGTTAAAGAGAGACAAATGGAAAGAGTGGTAAATAAAATTATAGATGAAGAAGAGGAAATTATGGAATTGGAACAAATTAAGGATAGATTCATGAAATATTATAAAAAATTGTATACAGCGGAGAAGAAGGATGAAAGAGAAATAGTATTATTTATTAGAGAATAGACTACCAGAAATCAATGAGATGGAATATGCCACTCTAAATTCAAATATTAAATTAGAAGAAATTAAGGAGGTAATAAGAAATACGAAATCGCCCCTAAATCTTCATGAAATCACCTGGCCCCAATGGCATAGCAGTAACCTATTATAAAAGATTAGAAGAGATAGTGGCCCCCAAACTTAAATTGATTATGGATGAAATATTAGATGAAGGAGAAATTCCAGAATCTTGGCAAGAAGCTTTGATAGCCCTTATCCCAAAACAAGGAGCAGACCCAAAGTAGGAAATTGTGGCGAATCTACAAAGAGTTAGTGGAAGAAATGAATGAAAAACCAAAATTAAAAGATTATGAAGAATAAAAAAGATGGGAATAAATTGGTTGGAATATTTTCAATTGAAAGCGACTTTTGAAAAAGATACAAAAAGTAGAGGATTTGAAAATAAAATGTTGATGTTAGATAAAGAAGTCTTACAGAGTAAACAAAAAAAACACTTACAAAAATGTATAAATTATTAAATAATATACAAATAGACCAAGAAATTAAAAGTAAGACTATGTTAAGGTGGGAACAAGATTTAGGTTCTGAAATTGAATATAAAGATTGGGTTAAATTTTGGTCAAAAAATATAAATTTTACGGCTTCTTATCAAATAAAAGAAAACTCCATGAAGACGCATCATAGATGGTATATGTTGCCAGATAGGCTGGCAAAAATGAAAAAAATCTGGCAATAATAAGTGTTGGAGGTGTAATAGAATGATTGGAACCTTATACCATATGTGGTGGTCCTGTCCGGAAATTAAGAAATATTGGAATATGATACATGAGGAAATTAAAAAGTTGATAAAAAATATCACACAATAAAAAAGCAGAATCATATTTATTAGGAATTTTGAATGGGGACATCCCGAAAGATAAAACTAATATCTTCCTGTACGCGACAACAGCAGCAAGAATGTTGATAGCCAATAATTGGAAAGGAAATTATATTCCAACCAAAGAGGAATGGTTGAATAAATTATGCAAATATTTGGAATTAGCAAAGTTGACTGATTTGATGAGACAAAAACAAAAAAATACAATTCAGAAACAATGGAAATGTTTAAATGATTATTTAGGTAGACAAGGATCAAATGTAAGGTATTGGTTGTGTTTAGAATAGATTTGTGAGAGACTGAGAAAATTTGTTGACTAAAATATTTGTGTGAGATTGTATGGAAAAAACATGGAATAAGAGATACAATCTTGCCTAAAATGTACGGTATAGAGGAAGTGCAGTGTAAGCGATGGAAGTCAATTAATGAAATTTTATTATTATTTTCATATTGAGATATTTGTAGAATAAATTTGGAAGAAATTCTTCCAACTTTTTTCTTTTTTCCTTTCTTTTTCCTCCTCCTTTTTTCCTTTTCTTCTTTCTTTCTCTTCCTTCCCCCCATATATATGTGCTTAATTGAAACATATATGTATGTGTGTATTTGAAATATCTTGTTTATATTTTGTAATAATTATGTTAAATAAATAAAAATGTGTGTGTGTGTGCATATATATAGAGAGAGAGAGAGAGAGCGCTAGTAGCCAATGACAGCCTTATCCTGTATGAATTTATCTAATATTTGAAAGCCATCCAGGCAGGTAGCTATCACTGCCTCCTGTGGGAGTAAGTTTCATAGTTTAACTCTACCTACTTTTTTTTTGTCTGTCCAGAGTCTTTCAACATTCAGCATCATCGGATGTCCACAAGTTCTAGTGTTATGAGAGAACCTTTTTTTATCCCCTTTCTCCATACCCCTGCCCTCCACATGTCTGGGTGATGGGGAACAATTGTGGCCCTCTAGGACTTGCTATCTGGTCCTCAGAAGTCTTCCCAGGCCATACCCCTCAATAGCCCTGCACTGCAATCTTCTTGTCTGGCTGGAATGTGTCTTTGAACTTTGATACTGCCTCTTGCTTCCCCGAATAGATAAATGTGAATGCAGAACCCTTCTTATAAATGTAACAGTACCACTTGCTGCCTCACCCAGTTTTGCCTCTAAACAACAACAACAACAACCACCACCTCAGAAGCTGGAGGAAAGGCTGAGTTAGATTTCTGCAAATTTTAAAATCAAGATTTCATCCCACCCTGTGTGGGTTCTCCCAGTCTCAAAATATAAATATATCCCCACCAGAGCAGCTGACAAAGGCGGAAGCCAAAATGTTTTGCAGCAGAAATAAAATTTGTTTGTTAATCACCATATTGTATATATTACTTTAGTGATTAACTGAATCCCAATAGGGAACCACAGCAAGCTTGTGTTAAGTGATGGTCTGAAGCTTTATCTCATATGTACAAAATAAATTGTGTAAAGTAGGGAAAGTTATGCATATTTGCATCAAAATATAGACGCTGCAGAATGCAGCTGTCCTGGCTGCAGAATTTGGGTTATGGTGGTGCAGAAGTTCACCCGCAGCCTTGTAAAGCAAAGAAATCATATCTAGCCTCCCAAAAGCACTCAGGTGGTGAATTAAGGAAAGACAAGATTCCAGAAGGGACTTACCTCCTTCTCGATTTCTGCCAAGGATTTAATAGTGATGCCCAGGAGATCGACTGGCTGCATCTATAAGGAAATGCAAAATAACAATAACAGCAATCTGTTTATAAAAATGAGAATTCCAGCAAATGTCATGTTCCAGCTTCCTAGCAAGTGCAGGGATCACCTATTCCGGCATATAAGACGACTGGGCGTATAAGAGGACCCCCAACTTTTCCAGTTAAAATATAGAGTTTGAGATATAATCGCCGTGTAAGAAATACGACCCGGCGTATAAGACAGCCCCCGACTTTTGAGAAGATTTTCCTGGGTTAAGAAGTAGTCTTATACGCAGGAATATACAGTAGTTAAGAGGCTCACAAAAGTCCAGTGCGTCACAAGATCCCAATACATTGTGGGTATCTCCCCTGAAAAAAACAAGTGGACAATCCATTTAAAATTAAGCTTAACATCAGGACACTATCAGTGTCCAGAAGAGCAACCACTGGGTTGGAACTTTTTTCCACTTCACCCTCAATGAGAGCTGTGTAGAACTTAGCTTGTCTCAGTTATGAGTACACTTACGTATTTGCCAAAGCAGATATCTGATTATCACAATGGAGGGCTCTGCTCCTCTACACTCCATTAAAAAGTACTGAGAGCAGCCCCATACCAATTAATGTGGTTGGCTTAATGGATGAACAGGTGGCATCTCTGATTCTTCACATGCTAGCAATCTCCCCCATCCCAAAAATTGTGTGTGTTTTTTCTAATTGCTAAAGGAAGAAAGACAATTATGTCTCACATGTGTGGCTTTAAAGAAAAGTTTTGAATCTGAGATGCCTGGGAGGGAAGACTCAGAAAATACCATCTAGCAGAATGGAAAAAAGCTGGATACTAGTACAGCCAGAAATTATTTTGGAATGTATGCCCTAAATATTTTGAATAATTGTTACATACATAATTGACAGAGAATCGTGAGACACTCTTTTTCCTTTTCTTCTTATCTTGCTTTTTCTATGATTTTTTTTTAATTCTCGATTGCTCAATGTTAATTCTATTTACATGTATGTTTTGGTCTTTGCATTTGGGATGGATAAGCATGTACACATAAGGGAACCTGAGTGAGAGGGCAGGCCAGAGAGGTTTCCTCAGGGTGTGAGGCTGAGGGAAAAGGGAGAGGCTCCCAGGTGACAGCTGCAAGGGTTCACTCTTCTGTGTGTCAAATAAGAATCAAGGTATATGGGGACAGAGAGAAGTCCCTGATGTTCGTGCTCCAGAAATGAGAACTGGAACTCTCAGTTGGGTTGGATTCAAAGATTTGAAAAGACTGCGTGGCTTAGCGGTATTAGGTGTCTCAGCAGTGTGATAGGGTTGGGGTGACACCCAGGTCCAAATCCTCAGCCAGGAAGCTTACTGGGTGAATTTGAGCTAATCAGCACTCCGCAGCTTAACCTACCTTACAGGGTTGTTGGGGAAATACTATATGATGTATGTTTGTGTGCAGGTTGGGAGAGGAAACATGTATTCTACCTGAAATTTCTTAGAAAATTGCCAAGATAGAAGTACAATAAAATAAATAAATGAAAAGTGACTCCTTTGAATTGAGTAATAGGCAGGGAGGTGGTTTTTTTTGGGGGGGAAGGGGAGGAAGAATTAGATTTGGGTTTGCCTGTTGCAATGGCCCATGTGATGGGGAGGAGAAGGGCGCTCCACTACCCCAGCCCCACTTGTTATTCTTGGGGCAGTGAAAGGGGTCGCCTCAGGCCAGCTTCTTTGCTTTGCAAACTGGACATGTATGGGGTAGAGTGGTGCTGTTAAGTTGGACTTCAGGGCAGATGCTCAGGACCCAACTCAGCAATAAGAATAAGGTGTGTTGAGTGTGCTCGGCAGCAATGCTGGCTAAACACACCTCAGTCTGTCAAGTAATACACATTACCACCCAAAGCAAGGGAGCATAAACTTGGGCCCAGGGGCCAAATGCCGTCCTCCAGGCCTCTCTATCTGGCCCTTGGAATTCTCACGAGGCCACACCCCTTCTCCCCAGGCACACCCCTCATTGGCCCTGCTTTGCACCCCCCTTGAGTGATTTTGCCTGGCTGGAGTGTGTCCTTGAACTCTGATGGTGCCTCTTGCTTGCCAGGATGGAGGACAGCAAGGGTTGTGTTAGTTTATGTAGTCTACTGTACAAAGGTAAAACCTACATTTGTTGTTCTGCCTGCTATTGCCTTTCACCTTGCCCACTACTGTCATGTGGCACCTGGGACATTGCCCAGAAGGGAGTGCAGCTCTTGGTCTGGAAAAATATACTGGTAATCCCATTCCTGAGCTTTTACTGTATGAACAGACATTTGGTCACTGACTGTGTTTCTCCAGGCAGAGGGGGAAGAAGAAGCAGGGAAGATGGACGAGGTTATTCTTAAGGCTGCGTTGCCGCTGCCCGGACTCCAGCCGAGGTCCATCTGCTGCCTCATTAGGACGTAATGACCTCTCAACTTCTGAGAGAGGAATTGGTAAACAGGACCAGCGAGGCTGTCCTTCTCTGCGGCAGCTGGGAGCCTGCCAACGTCGCCACGGCAACCAAGAGGAGTTGGGTCAGCTAAAGTTACTTTGCGCTCCATGTGCGGAATAGCTTACATTTTTCAAGGTCTAAGCAGCTCCCAGAAATAGGGAGTCGGGGCGGCGGGTGCAAGGTTGGGTTGCGTTGACAGCACAGGCACAGGGGAAAAGAGGACATTTGATTCACTTGGGGTTGTGCCCAACTAAATTCTACTTGGAGTAGACCCATTGAAATGAATGGACATGGTCATTCCCCAATAAATCTATCAATAGATACAGACCTAACTTCTGGCCATCACTACATCTGAGCCATCCAGGCAAGGAAAACTAATACTGTACAGTATGTGTATTTCTTGTGTGCCAGGAGCTGTCCTATTTTCCTGTTCTGGATGTTGTGACCAGTTCTGCTCTTGGAATGGGTGCATGTTAAAAGTGGTTCAGGAGGAAGGTTGCTCTTTATCAATGGCAAGATAGCCAGGACTGCCATCGACTGTAACTTTTTAAAACTTGTGTTTGAGCTTGCTTTTTCCCTCCTGCTTCTTCCTCCTTTTTCCTCACATGCCATGTAGGGTCTGTCTCAGAACTGATTTATATAAGCCACACCGAGAGCCTTTATTTGGCCAGAGGCCAGAGTACCAATGCTGCAAATAAATAAAGGAGCAGAAAAAAGGAAGTATGACCAGAGCGATGAGAAAATCGTCTTTATTTCTTTCTTTGGCGATCACTCATAGCCGAGTAAGATTGTCTTCCATAAACACGATTTTAACAATGGGTCCATAAGTGACTGTGGAGGCTTAAAAGAACTTACCCCTTCGGAAGCGCAGGCGAACTTCTCCGAGATCATAAAAGGCACCCCTTCCATCGCTACAAGCACAAAGAAAGCACCATTAGCCATCATCACTCAATGCTGATGTGATTCACAGCACTATTTTTCAGCCAAGTCCCCAAAATCTACGTCTCTCTCACACTGTATTCATGTGTCAGTCTGTTCCATTCCCCTGACATTCCCCAGTTAATTTCCACATTACGTTTGAGCTTTCACGCGACGTAAAAGCCAGGTCCAGAAAACGTAAGAGAGTATAGTACACAATTAGCGCTTATTGCTGTGCTTTTTGATTCCAGAAAACAAATCTGTTTGCAGCCCCCTTAACCTGCAAAATTGAGGAGCACAACGAAAAAATTGTGTGAGGAGGGGTTATCTCCCGCTTGGACTACTGCAATGCGCTCTACGTGGGGCTACCTTTGAAGGTGACTCGGAAACTACAACTAATCCAGAATGCGGCAGCTAGACTGGTGACTGGGAGCGGCCGCCGAGACCACATAACACCGGTCCTGAAAGACCTACATTGGCTCCCAGTACGTTTCCGAGCACAATTCAAAGTGTTGGTGCTGACCTTTAAAGCCCTAAATGGCCTCCTGAAGGAGCGTCTCCACCCCCATCGTTCTGCCCGGACACTGAGGTCCAGCACCGAGGGCCTTCTGGCGGTTCCCTCGTTGCGAGAAGCCAAGTTGCAGGGAACCAGGCAGAGGGCCTTCTCGGTGGTGGCGCCTGCCCTGTGGAACGTTCTCCCAACAGATGTCAAAGAGGAAAACAACTACCAGACTTTTAGAAGACATCTGAAGGCAGCCCTGTTCAGGGAGGCTTTTAATGTTTAATAGATTACTGTGTTTTATTTTTCTGTTGGAAGCCGCCCAGAATGGCTGGGGAAACACAGCCAGATGGGCGGGGTATAAATAAATAAATAATTATAATTATAAACTAGCATTCAGCTATTTCCTGCTATTTTCATGGAGGGATCATGGGGCAACAGAAGCACGTATGTGTGGAAAGGGGTGGGGAAGCAGTGACATTGTTCAATTACACTCTTTGTGTCACACCACACCCACTGGTGGGAGTGAAATTTAGTGTGGAATGTTGATATTTTGGTCAAAAAGCTACAGTTCCGTAGCATAGCAGCCTCTACTCACAGCACAACCATTACACTCAAGCTGGTCTTGTCTACATAAGTTTTTGACATGCCCTCCAAATAATGTTACTTTGGGATTTCCTACTGAAAACATCTCTCCCTCCCCACCTCTCAGCCTCATTCTGCCTGGGCTTGGATTAGAGATGAGGGAGAAATTCAATTCAGTTTTCATTTAAGTTCAGTTTTCCTCCCTATTTTGCGCTGTCTGAAGCCATGCATCAAGGGAAACACAGCTATCCTTCAGAATTCACACTCCCCCCCGCCAAAGAATGCACACAATGCTTTAGATAAAACAGTTTTGCAAAAAAGCATGTCTGTTGGGCAAGATTGTGAGGGGGGGAAAGCATACACATTATGAGAAATTCATGTTAAAATGCTGATGAACTTTCATGAGGATTTTTTAAAAAATCACATTTATTTTATGTATGTGGAATGCATGGCAGAGTGCATACGGGTTTCTGCTCCATTTCCCATCCTTGGACTGAAGACATTAATTTCAGGAAGGTGGCCGTTTCATTTGCCTTCCGATTATACCCCAGGACTTATTTCTTCTATGACGTCTATGGCTCATAAGTAACAGCAAGGAGCTATAAACAGCAGAAGCTACTGGATCTGTGTGCAGTTCCCTCATGTGGTGAACTACTGAATGACAGCTTCTCAGTCGAGATACATTTCATGAGCTGGATTTCAGCCATCCACCTGAGCTGGTCACTGGATCCTTGTAAGCAGGAAGGGGAGTACATAGGACTTCCTGTATAAGCAGGGACTTGCTTGAGCAAGAGGCCTTCTGAACTCAGGTGTGTTCCTCAGGTGTGGTTTCTCACTGTCACTGCCTTGCACCTGCCTTGCCTCTCTCTCATTTTTGCTTTGTTGATATACTGAATTGTTCATTAAATTTTCAGGCATAAACCATAATATGAGCTCAAGTACAGTACTTCTTCATACTGGAGCTAGGACATAGAGAACAACTACCAGTAAGTGTGTAGAAAATACTGAGCATAGAACAATAGCCTGGCAAAATAGCCTGTTTGTTTATTTAATTGCATTTACGGCCCACCCTTACTCTCCAAAGAACTCAGAGTGGTGCACAAGTCGTCGTCCCCCCACATTTAATGCCCACAACAACCCTGTGAGGTAGGTTAGGAAGAGCGGCAGAGACTAGGTCACTCAGTGAGCTTCATGGAGGAGTGAGGATTTGAACTCTTTGCCTCCCACAACCTAGTCCAACCCTCTAACCACTACACCATACTAGATCCCCAAACCTACTCTTTGAATTTAGAAGCTTTGGAGAAGACAGGAAGCACCCAAATATTTATAAAAAATTAGATTCAGGTTCAGAGCCCATCTGCTATGGGGCTCATGGGGAGATTTTGCACAGGGTTGTTGTGAGGATTAACTGAAGAGTGTCCTGAGCTCCTTCAAGGAAGGAGAAAGGCTACGAAAGGCACCAATGCCATGTGTGGAGAAACCCACAGCAGATGAAAAGGGGAGAAAATATATGCCGAAACGGCTCAGCGCTACAATGTGGATTTGCCCAAGCAGATGAGCTTCCGCAGAGCTGTAATTAAGGAAACCTGCAATTAAGCAGATGCCCTTTATCAGAACGGCTGTGCTTTTTTTAAATAAAAAAATAAGAATGTCAAGACGCACAATGCAAACTGTTATTAATGCTGCTGTGTCAAAAGAGAAGTGAGCACGGAGTTGCAAAAATCAGTCTTGTCAAGGTCTGTCATCAAGAGATTATTTGTGAAGTCTATGCTTTGGAAAGTATCAAGGTGGGTGGACGGGAAAAAGAGAGACCGGAGAGATGGACATGTTCCATGGCTGCTCCTTAGGGAGAGAGTACTGGCAAACTATTGCCATGACCCATTTACCACAGTCAGTGTGGGAAGCTCACTTCCCAATAACCAGCAATATCTTCTGCTGCTTGCCCCATATTTCTTGCTAGGGATCTCAAACTAGAGACTCCAGATTCAAATGTACTTTTGAGAAGGGCTGTAGCTCTATGAGCACCTACCATGACGCACAGAAAGTCTCAGGTTCAATTTCTAGTGTCTCCTGGTATGGCAGGGAGAGGACCTTGTCTGAAATCCTGGAGAGCGACAGCCAGTCGGTGTAAACAATACTGAGCTAGATATATCAATGGTTTGACTCAGAGAAGGCAATGTTGAATGTTCTCATGTTCTTCTTTCCTTGTCAGCCCATGCTGGAGGAGGAAGCTGCTAACTTGCTCTCTGGTGCCCCAGTTGCTGAAGATCAAAAGGTGGCATTACATTTATCAGCACAATAGGGGACAGATGAGATGAGGGGCCAGAAGGGTTCCAACTTGGCCCTATGAAGCTGCTGGACTTGGCCTTACTCTTGGCTCTGATTTGTCCCTGCTTCCTGATTTGCCATTCAACCCTGACTTGCTCTTAGGCTCCTGGCTTACCATGGACCAGCTCTGACATGTTAAAAATACATCATAATGTATTAGCTAAGGTCTTATTTGCAGTGTTCTATTTCTACATTGTTTTGTTAAGAGGGCTGACACTTTGGAGAAGATGGGCTATGAATACAATTGTATCTGAAAGCGCATTGTCACACTTTTTCCAGGCACTGACGCATTATGTACTCTAATGCGCCTGCTCTTCTTCTGTGTGCATCATATCCCTCTGCTTCAACCTCAAATTGTCAAACCGGCAATTCATCTCCCTCCAGAATAGCTATATTTTTAGCAAAGGCTACCAACAGTACCCCAAATTTAAACACACCGATGAACTCCCATTGGTCACATTGGCTAAATATACTGAGTTGCAGGAGGAAAGAGAGTTTCAGCTGAAACAGAACAACATTTCCATGAATAATAAGCACTTGTTCTCTCAAAAGGAAAAAAACAAACAATGGGATCAGAAACAGGAGGAATTCTAACTACTAATTGCTGTTATTATCTCCTATGTATATACATATCTGCAGCATTTCATGGTGATTATGAAAACGCGTCCAATTGTTTCTTTTGACTCATTCAAAGATCAGGTGGGGTTTTTTTCAAATCAATGTTAATAAAGAACTTTCTGGAACAAAGAATGTGACAAGCTCAAGAAAAATTATCTAAAAGTGGGTGAGGGGGAAAAGGTATGCTAAATATAGCTGTCAGGAGCTGTGGGGCTAGAGTAAGGACTGCTGAATTTTTGCTTATGGAAGTTTTAATGGGGTTGAAACTTACATAATAACACCAGTTCATGCACCTGTTTTGCATTTTTTCTGTTGCCTCCCCACTTTCATTTACAATATACACACAATGTGTGTGTGCGTGTGTCTATCTCATGTCTTGATGAGGCAATTCCAGACAACCAGGGATCACATGGATCATGTAATGATATTCATTCATTTGTTTATTATGGTTATAGACCAGCTCGAAAGGCACATCTAGGACAGCTTTCACAAGAATAAAATATGCATTTAAAACAATATACAGCAAACAGCTTAAGAATTAAAATTAAGTTAAACCCATAGACACATGAGAACCTAAAATTTAAAGTTTGAGGTACCATACAGATTGGCCCTATCATCCTGGAGGCTCACTTCAACTGTTTTCCCAGCAGACTAATTTGTTCTGGGAGGGTGGTCCGCGCCTACAAATCTGCACGCAGAATCTGGCGACCATCCAGGCCGTCTTTTGATCTTTGCCTAAGAGGAGAGCATTAAGTTCAGGCTTATCTGGAAGTGTAATACAGTAATATTATAAAATCATGCTGCTAATTCAATTTTGAAAACCAGAATAAGGGTCCTCAAACTAAAACCTATTTTCCCCTCCACAGGGCAGCATAGCTAACCGGAATTGGCTAGGTGATGTCACAAAGCCAAATCAGAGTGAGTGCAATGCCTCCTCTCTTCACCCTAGAGAGGTGTTCTCTCTTCACTCTAAAGAAGTATTCTCATCTCCATTTTGCAGCCTTTCCAAATGAATAATCACCAAAGCAGATGAGAAATAAGGGGACATTTCCCCTAAGCCATAGGTAGAACCAGGAACTGTTGGATCACTGATAAGCTGTCCCTCAGAATGAGTCACTTTGAGCTGCAGATGTGAGAGCTGCCAGGATGACAGAGTCTCCAGAGTGGCTCCAGCCAGCCTAACAGTCCACTATTCTCTCCCCACCCAACTACAAAAAGTATCTGGCTCAGCACTGAACTTTTCTTGCCAGGGTGCTACTTCCTCTAGTTCTTGTTCCTTCACCTGTTGGATGCCCTCCTCAAACCCAAGTCCTAGGAACTCAGGCTTCATGCTCCACCAACCCAGTAACAGCAAGGTACAATCCAGCAGAAGTTGAGACACATATCAACTCCACTGAACATATGGCAATGAGAACAAATTTTATACAACTGAGGGAAGTGATAACGCTTTCCCCAGACTTAATATGTGCAGTAGGGGCTACGTATTTTAAAAGAAAATACTGCCTGCATAAACACTCCCATGTCTTTGATGGCATAGAATGCTATGTATATTTGGGCTAGGGACAGACCCTCCTTGCTGCCACCTCAACTTTGTTGAAAATAAAGGAGCTGAATCTTCTGGAAACATAGGAAGCTATCTTTTACTGAGTCAGATCACTTGTTCCATCCAGCTCAGTACTGCCTATAGTACACTGACTGGCAGCAGCTGTCCATGATTTCAGCACTACCTGAAGATGCCAGGGATTGAACCTGGACCTCCTGCATGCAATGCAGATGCTCTACCACTAAGCGACAGCCCCTTCTGTGCCCCCTTTTCTGCAGAGCTGGAGCATGGTTTGAGGCAAATGTAAATACCTCATTCTTTTTTTTAATTGCTTCAGCAGTCAGCCTCACAGATAAGGCCGAAAAGAGCCTGCTCCATGTCATTATTTATGCAAATAATTAATTACGCCTGTTTCCGTCAAGCGGTTTGTCACGACACATTAATGACTTGATAGACTCCCGTGAACTAGAGAACACTGGGGGGGGGGGAACAGCCCTGCGCGCCTTCATCGTCATTTAATTTAAAAATGATCCTGTGTGAAATTATCTCGTCATGAGTGATGGAAGCATAAAGATCAGACTCAGCAAAGCTGCTTTTGGATCATTGCTTTATTAATGGGGACATAAGGGAAGTGAAAAATGCTGGCATTGTCAGACTTAGGCTCTCCTGAAGAAGCAAGTTGGACCTTTGCTATGTTGCAGGACGCGCCAGCACAGCACGGGGAGATGGAAAAGCCAAGGGAAGCCAGACACCCAATGCATCAAGTGGGCATTCTGCTTTTCTGTCTACACCAGGCACCCCCAAACTGCGGCTCTCCAGATGTTTTGGCCTACAACTCCCATGATCCCTAGTAGCAGGACCAGTGGTCAGGGAAGATGGGAATTGTAATCCATAACATCTGGAGGGCCGAAGTTTGGGGGTGCCTGGTCTACACTTTAAGATCTACTTTGCGGTGCTGTTGCTGCAATTATCATAGCCACTGTCCAGCACTGTGGTTGCTTTTGGAGTCAGCCTAAAACCACAAATAATGCTGCTGTCAAGACAATCTAGAACCTGAGGCCCAGAGCCTACAACTCCAATCAACTTTTGTTTTCATTGGTGGCCTATTTCTGGAGTAGGGGAACCCTTTTCAACTTGAGGGCCACACTCCCTTTTGGCAGCTTTCTGAGGGCCATATTCCAGTGGGCCATACTCCAGAGGCAAAAGTGGGCACAGCAAAGAATGTAAAATTTACCTTTGTACAATAGGGGAGCTTCTCTCTACCCTCCATCTAGGTAAACAAGAGACACTATCAGACTTCACCAGCACATTCCAACCATGTGGTGTGGAGGGCCAGTGAGGAGTGCGGCCTGTGGAGAGTTCTGAGGTCTAGAGGGCCACATGTGGCCCCTGTCTGAGTCCAGCCTATTTGTTTTTGGGCTTGACTTAAAATACTGAAGAGAGTCATTCAAAGCCCTAAGTGGCTTGGGAACAGGATACCCTTGTGCATTGCGTACTTCCTTTGAGATAAGCCTCAGAGGACCTGTTTTGTGGTCCATCCATAGCATGAGACTCAGACAGACTTGATGAAGGCTGAGTTCCCCTGCCTCATTGTATGCTTTATTGCAAAGTTTTATTACTTAAGTTACAGAGCCACCATGTCTCTCAGTACCTACTGCTGAGGAGCATAAATGTGGAGCTTTTACCTTCAGGACTTGTCTGAGGGCTTCCAGAGACATCTGCTTAGCTACCGTTAAAAGCAGGAAGCCGGACCCTTCACATGATCTAGCAGGGAGCTTCTTACATCCTTCTAAATCCTTCTAATAGTAACTCAGTTGCTGAGTGCAAAGGATTGCAAACAGAATGAAACCTCTTAGGCTATGTACACACCATACATTTAAAGCGTCCAGCTCCTCAAGAAACCTGGGAACTGTTATTTATTAAAGGTGCTGGGAATTGTAGATGTGTACAGGCAAACTGCTGTTCTCAGGATTCTTAGAGTCTATGTGCTTTAAATGAATAGTTTTTAATGGAACCTCAGAAACAAGGGGGTATCAGAATGGTCAGTGGAACTCCACATTTAATAGAAGTACCAAAAATGATAAACATTTAAGGATCCATCCCATGCCCGCATACCCCTTAATGATGCAACTGCTTTTAGATGTTTTTAATTGAAATTGTTTATAGGACGATTTTCCTTTGCTTTTAAATTGTGAATCTGTTTGCCTCCCTGGGCTCCTTATGAAGGAAAGGGTGGGATATAAAACAAACAAACAAACAAATAATAATAATAATAATAATAATAATAATAATAATAGTTAGTCTGCTGTTCTATTATGCTGCATTTTATTTTTACGGCAAGCTTTGAGACTTATTTTTGAATAAAAGTAGAGTGAAAATAATGAACTATACAAAAGGAGAATGGAACACTGGCTATGGGGTGGCAAAAATGAATGAAACAGGCGAACTCTCCAACTCAACAGAACACCGTGAGAAGACAAACAGGCTGCTTTTGCATGGCAAAGACATAATGCAGTTTATTTTGCGGGTTGGACCTGCCATCTGTTGTCATACACTTAGCAGAGGCTGCCTTGCCATCCTGCTTCCAAGAGGATTAGCCCAAACCAGCTGGGTTCCAGGAGTCCCACACATCCAGACAACTATTCTTCAAAGCATCCAGGACGGGATCCTCCCAAAGGATGAGTGGGGGAATTTGCCTGTGTTCATTCAGAAATTTATTCCATCCCATTTCCACATCAATCTGTAATTTTTTGCTTGTTTTTAAATTTGCAGAAAAATATGGGCTGTATCCAACTAGATTCTACAGATAAAAGACAATGAAATTAACAGATCTAAGTGAGTCATGTCCATTATTCTCAATGGGTCTACACTGAGTAGGAGTAGCACTGTCTAAAACACTTCATGCATAGGGTGGGGTGGGGATTCACCTAATGAACCCCATCAGCAGAAGCACTCCTGTGTAATGGAGCTTCCCCTCTTCTCCCCCCGCCGTGTCCCCTAAAATGTTCTGTCTAGTAAACTGATTATTGTTTAAAAGCCATCAATGAAAATTCACCAGTGTTTTAGTGCACCCCTATTGTATATTAGTAATTTTAACTCATGTTCACATTTTTGCAAAGCGATTTCCATTAATATAATGCTTTTTGCATGTTAATTTTACCGATACATACGTTTTTATGGACACTTCCTCACAGTATACAGGCAACTACCCATTTGCGTGCCATTTGAGAAAAGTCTGATGCGCACACAGTTTTCAGCTTCAGAAGGGGACAGAACAGGGCGAGGGTGGAACGGCGTGGGCTTATATGTGTCCCACGAACATGTGCAGTGCCTTGGAAAGCAGCTCCCATGGAAATGGGGAGTTGCCTGTATGCGTTTTTTGTACATGTGACATGGCTGGAGAACACCGCAAAATTCAGAGAACTTGTCACCTGCCCCTACAAGGCATGCCTTCTTAAATCTGTAAGAAATCAATCTTTTAGCGTGGCAGCCCCACCCCCTTCAGAACTTCCTGCCTATCGACATCAGGAAGGCACCTTTACTGTACACTCTTTGATGCCCACTAAATTGTTTTTTTGTTTAGACAAGCCTATCTGGCAATGTGCTGACATTTGTTTTAATCTGCTTTTAGCTTATAGTTGATTTAGGGTTGCCATATTTCAAAAAAATGAAAATCTGGACACAAAAGCCTTCCCTCCCAAAAAAATCTTTAAGAAAAGAAAAGGTTTGGAGCGATTTTTAAAGGAAATTCACCAAAAAGATGCCCGGGTTTCCCCAGACATTTTAACTGATTTTTTGAAAATTCCGCCCAGATGCCACTTTTAGATGGACAAATCCTGGCTATGTCCAGGAAATTCTGGACGTATGGCAGCCCTAGTTGATTTTAATTATTTTCTGAATATTTTAAATAGCTGTCTAACCAACGCTTTGAATTGTGCTGTTTTAAAATACTGTATAGTGTTGGTGCTGACCTTTAGAACCCTAAATGACCTTGGCCCTGTATGCCTCAAGGACTGTCTCCACCCCCATTGTTCTGCCTGAACACACAGGTCCAACCCTGAAGGCTTTCTGGTGGTTTCCTCACTGTGAGAAGTGAACTTACAGGGAATCAGGTAGAGGACCTTCTCAGTAGTCACGACCACCCTGTGGAATGTCCTCACATCAGATATCAAGGAGATAAATAACTATACAACCTTCAGAAGACACCTGAAGGCAGTCCTGTATTGGGAAGTTTTAAATGCTTGATTTTTGTAGTATATTTTTATATGTGTTGGAAGTCGCCCAGAGTGGCTAGGGCAACCCAGCCAGATGTGAGGGGTATAAATAAATTGTTGTTGTTGTTGATTGTGGTCCTTTGAGGGTGGTGCCAGCACATGCAAAGACCCCCCCCCCCAAATTACATGTGGCAATAGCTACATGCCATGCTTCCATATCACTGAAATTAAATTTATATTTATTCATTTAAAGAGTTCCTTCAACCTCCTTAAACAGGCATCTTTAGCATGCAGTTCCATTCTGAAGAGATAAAACAAAAGAGATAGCAATTAGGTTGAGAGTGATTTAAAAACATTTGGGGGGGTCTTTTGGGGGGAAGGGAATCAGAATCATTAGGGCAGCAATGCTATTTCTATTAGGTATGTTTTATTTGCATATGCAAATTCCGTCAAAATAGGATGCCCCCATTAATGTAATTGCTAATTGCATAATAGCCACCAATCTCCATATAGATCAAATGCCCAAGCCTTGTAGCTATTAGGGAAATGGTGCTCTGTAATTAAGATTGTCCTAATTTCCAGATGCCAATTAACTATATAATTATTAGGCCCCTTTCACTAACACAAAATTAAGGATTTTCACCCATATTAGTAAAAGGTTTACTTAAAGAGGAACTACCAGACAAAACAGGTCCCTAGGAAACCCATCACTGTTTCAAAATTCAGTAGGTAAATATGCTTATAACCTATTCATTCAAAGGCAACTTAAGAATGATTATTCAATTATTTTGTTCAAAATCCACCAAGAGGGCATTGATTACTTCCATTTTATTAATTCCCTTGCAAGGTAGGCTAGGCTGGGAGAGAGTGTCTGACCCATGCTCACCTAATGGGCTTCATGGCTGCTTGGGAATTTGAACCTTGGGTCTCCCAGATCCTAGTCCAACATTCTAACTACTACACCATATTGGCTTTCCTCTAGGAACAACTGCATCTGATATTAGCATTAGGAGAGGTCCTCTTTTTCATGAAGCAAGATCAATGGGGAAGTGGGAAGAATCCCCATTTATTTAAATAATTGGTGTCTCAACTTTCTGCCCAAAGCAGTTAAAGATGGCTTAATAAAAACCCTGTCGGCATAAAAAGGGGGGGGGGAGAGAATAGAAGTACAATACTGTGTGGAAAGAACAGATAACAGCATCTGTTAACAAACTCAGCAGTCAGGAAGCCCTTGATAGACAATATTGAGCAGGCAAGCCAAGTATGAACTTGCATACACCACAACTAAACTAAAGCTGAAACAGAACTCATTACCAGAAGTTTGAATGAACCAAAGAAGACTTCCAGCTTATCTACACTATACATTTATAGCTGTATCACACCACTTTAAACAGTCATGGCTTCCCCCAAAGAATCCTGGGAAATGTAGCTCATTAAGGGTGCCAAGAGTTGTTATGAGATCCTTGTTCCCTCCACAGACCTACAATTTCCAGAGTGGTTTAACAACCATTCTCTTTCCCCAGGGGACTCTTGAGTGCAACAGCATTCTCCTCATCCCCAGTTCCCAACTAGTATTCAGAGGCATACTGCTTCCAACAGGAGGGAGAACACCGCTATCATAGCTTGTAGCCATTGGACAGCCTTGTCCTCCATGAATTTGTCTAATCCTCCAGTGTGGTGTGCCAGTGTGGTGTAGTGGTTAAGAGCAGTGGACTCGTAATCTGGTGAACTGGGTTTGATTCCCTGCTCCTCCACATGCAGCTGCTGGGTGACCTTGGGCTAGTCACACTTCTCTGAAGTCTCTCAGCCCCACTCACCTCACAGAGTGTTTGTTGTGGGGGAGGAAGGGAAAGGAGAATGTTAGCCGCTTTGAGACTCCTTCGGGTAGTGATAAAGCGGGATATCAAATCCAAACTCCTCCTTCTCCTCCTCTTCTTCTTTACAGCTGGTGGCCATCACTAAATCGTGTGGGTAAGCTCTGGAAGGCCTCTGGTTATCCCTCTTGTACAGCCCCCCCAAATCCCCACTGAATTCTAGGGAGGGTTACATCATAATCCTTGGACATCCACAAGGCAAGGTTATTAGACCCCAAGAATGGATCCAGCAAAAGCCTTTGGGGTGCGTGGGAGAGAAGAATCACAATAAACCCAACAATCAAAACTGTTCTTTTCTTTAAAGTTCTCCACTAGAAATAGCAGGAAAAGGGATTACCGAAAGCCCATTTAATGGAATCACAGCCACTGCTCCAAGCCAGCATCCCGCTCCTTTAAATCACCAGATGCCTTACTCAGAGGTGTGCGGCTCTGGAGGTCACCTGACCCTGCTTGGGCATATAAAAGAGCCACTTTGATATCCTGCTGGCCCTGAGAGCTCTCCAAGTCCTGTAAGCTTGACAGGTTCCCGTTATCTGCTCCTCACTGTTGTGGATTGCCTTCTACTTTGGGTCAGCTTCCTTGGACCCTGTCTATCACACTGCCAGCTTTCGGTCCAACTAGATTATGACAGACAGCAGACATTTGTGAGAGATAAAAACAAAAGCAACACCAGCAATACAAGGAAAGCTATCAAGACGACTCTCGAAGGAATCTGAGAACAAGTGCATGCCTGTGTTCCTAAGTCCCTCCCCCCCACTGGAAATGACAGCAAATTTAAGCTGGCACCTATGCCCTGTGACTAATGAGAGCTACCTGCTTGAGAACAGAAGGCCAGGCAGCCAGGTAAGGCACTCTTGGCAGGAATCTACCTGGGCCACACGGCATTCATCATCTGCTAAACCAATCCACCAGCTCTAACCACCATTTGTCATTAATTGCGCTAATCAGCAAACCATTACTCTCTTGATGACAATGCAACACTTATTAGCTAGTTATGGGGATGGAGGTGGGGGGGAGGAAAGGGGATTTCTAGCCCCCCTCCAATGTGTATCTTAAACATGAGTCCATAGGGAAGAAATGTCCAATTATGAAAATAAGAAATTTGCTATCATCTCCTACTAACAAACCACCTGAGTAGCTTGAAACATCACTGAAGCTGGAAGACATAAACAAGAACAATCTCATAACAATGTAAGTAAGAGGTGAACGAAATAGCAGCTGGATAGAAGACCGTTGTTTAAGAAATGATTTGAGGAATTCGAGAATGAGAAAACAATAGGAAAGGTTTTAAGATCATAATCATACGAACTGGACTGCATCAAATGCTCTCTCTCTGTTCAATTTCTGGAGCAGAAGTGATACTTCCAGCATGTGAGAAATATTTTCTGAGAAAATTCTTGATTGAGAGAATAGTAACTTTTTTCCACTCCTATTTAGTGTTGTTCTGCTATCTTCTCCATTGTTGCTTTGGTGTTGTTCGAAAACTGAGGTTCCTCTGTACATTCGTTGTACTTTTCTTGCTAGCCTTTTTCTTTTCTTTGCACAAAGTTGGACCATTTTCATCCCTTTTCTACTTACGGAATTCACTGCTGCAAGATGGGGGTGATGATCATTAGCTTAGATGACTTTAAAATGAAACCGGAAGAATTTGTGGAAGGAGGAGGCGGACAGAGCTATCAATGTTTAGGGAAGGGCCATAAGCTCAGTGGGAGAGCTTCTGTTTTGCATGCAGAAAGGCCCAGGTTCAATCCCCGGCATCTCCAGCTAGGGTAGGGAGAAATTCCTGCCTGAAAGCCTGGGGAACCACTGCCAATCAGTGTAGACAATACTGTACTAGATGGACCAAGGGTCCAACTCAGTAAAAGGCAGCTTCCTATACTCTTTTGGTCATGGTCTTCCACATCCAGGATTAGAACGCCTCTGAATACCAGTTGCTACAAGAAAGGAGGGCTGTTGCTTCGATGTTCTGATTGGGAATTTCCCAGATGCCTCCAGTTGGCCACGGGGAGTGGTGGCAAGGAGGAAAGCTGGCCTAGATGAACCTTTATAGATAACTGTCTTGCTGGATCAGACTCGTCTCACAAAGGAACAGGGAAGATGAGTTTGGAATGCCAGCAGTCACCATGAGGACTGGAAACATGTTGCAGGTGAAGGACACCCGTGTGGCTTGCCAAATGGTGGAGGGATTCAACCCTTTAAATCAACTGAGCAAAGCTATGGGGTTAGGAATAGAGTTGCACTGGGGGGCTTTGCTTCAATGGCAACTCTAGAGTTGTCCGCTGCCTTGCCATTTCCAAGTTGTTTTGTGCAGCCACAAACTCTTCATACACATTAAGATCCTTAAAATTAGGTAGTAAGAGCTCATTAATATTGCCCAAGTAAATGGGCCTATTAAACCATCTTTAAGCAATATTGAAACATAAATCTCCTTAAACTATATTTAATGACTGTACTTAAGATACATTATATGTGACTCTTAATGAAACATTAGATAGCGTTTTGGAGATGAAAATGAGAAAATCCATACAACGTCCATCCGGTTAACACACCCGAAAGCTACAGTCATGAAATGCATTACAACCAAATGATTACTTCATTAGGACAAATATTTTTCTAATCATTCCTGATTTATATTATTAGAGCTATAGATATTTTGATAATGTGTTAGGAAAGCCTCCCAGTGGCCTACAATATTTATGTATTTTAACACATATCTACTATGCACCTTAAAAAAATTAATTAATTAATAACTTTGGAATCTTTAGCAATTGTTTAATGTTGGTATGGCTGGACATTTGGGGTTTGGGAGTAGGTCCACTGAAAATAATGGACCCATGTTAGCCATGTCTAGTAGTGCAGTGGCAAATTCAGAAGTGCAGGGGTCCCTTCATGATAGTCATAGCCATGCCCTCTCACAGCCGTGTCCCTTTCTAAGATTATACAATAATCCTATCATTATACAAAATTATTATTTAGGGATGCATTGCAATGGCCAATGTAGTTCTCCATGTATCGCTTTTCAGCCAGATCTACTATTTTCTGTGCACACATATGGGCACAGAACTGGCACATAATTCTCTTGAAAATGAAGCACCTTTTGTTTTCCATGCTCCTAATATATGTATATTTGTGTGCATGTGCTCAAATAAATACACCAATAATATCGCATTCCCCACTATGTTTTTAGCTGTTTCTATTTTAGCTGCAAGCTGCCTTGAGCACCTGTCAGGGAAAAACACAGAATATAATAACAACTACTCATGGATGTTCTTCCTGCACGTCTTCTCCTATGGGCCAATTCTCAGTGGGCAATGCACCTCCTTTTACACTGTTTGGCTCCGATCAGCACTAAGGGTGAGAACAATTCCTAGTGGCTAAACAGCTCCCCTTTCATACTGCCTAATGTAGACACAAGGAAAGTGCTTTTACAAACATAACCAATTATCATTCTCCATCCAGCTTCTCTTGAACTGAAACTTTCATTACCAACCATGCATACGTTTTGCATGTGGATGGTCCCCAGATTCAATACCCAGAAACTCTGGTTAAAAGGAAATGGTTAGCAAGTGATGGGAAAGACTGAAACCTTGGTGTGGCAGCGATAGATAGACAGCATTGTACAAGACCGTAGCATAAAAAGGATGGAGATCTGAGGCCTTCCACAAGGTGTTGGACTCCCGTCAGTCCCAGCCAGCACTGCCAATGGTCCAACTCAGAGATGATGGGATTTAGTCAGCAACAGCTGCAGGGTCCCTGATTCTCCACCCCTATGTTATAGTCTTCAGAATGGAGTCCTTCAAGAGGTGAAATAATAAAGGATGGAAAAAGTGATGTATTCCATATGGAACCATATGCCATATACTGACATATCAAGCTCAGAATAGTCTCCAATAGCTCTTCGGGGTTTCAGGCAGAACTTTCTCCCAGTCCTACCTGGAGACACTGGGGATTGAACTTAGTAGCTTTTGCATGCTAGGCAGATGCTCTACCAGTGACCTTCAGACTTTCTCTAACTCCCATCAGCCCCAAGCAGCATGGCCAATGGATAGAGATAAGGGGACTTGGGAGACCAACAACATCCATAGAGCTAATGGTTTCCTATCCCCACAGTGTAAGCTCATATATTCTCAACTGGGACTTCCCACAACCACATTTGCACACACATAGCATGAGGTGGGGGAGCTTTTTAAAGAGACTGAATTACAGCCACCACTCTCTACTACAAAATGCCTTTTCAATTACAAATAGGGGACCATTGAGATATCCGGATTAGACGAGCCATGAAGGAGGATAGCGGTGACACCTGTCAACAGGACACAGCCCGTGCAAGTGATCTAAAAATTAAAATACAATTTGCCACCCTGATCATTAAAAGAAAATCATTCTTGATGAGAGGAAAGCAGTCACAACAAGGTTATTTCATTTGTTCTGCACATGGATCCGCTCACCAAAAACGAAGAGAACAATTCATTTGCATTTTATCTAAGTGCACAAACTATGCATTATGCATTTTTCATCAGCCATAGGCTTCTCTCTCTCTCTCTCTCTCTCTCTCTCTCTCTCTCTCTCTCTCTCTCTCTCTCTCTCTCTCTAGAAAAGCTGTGTGTGTGTGTGTGTGTGTGTGTGTGTGATATTGTAATGAACAATAGTGAATGTGTTATATTATTCTTTATCAAGCCTCCAAGTGGGAAAAGAAAAAAGATCTCTCTGTTACATTATAATAGCTGTTGGCCAATGTAATTCAGTAGATTAAATTCAACTGAATGTGTGTGTGTGTTTTAACACACCATAAAACAGCACGATAAGGCGGCTATAATTTTTTTAAAAAATTTACTCCGAACTCCATCACACACATCATATACAAGCACCAAAAGAGGGGGTGAAAAAAACTGTGTGAAAAGTAATTTTGCATAATCAGTACACGCCATCTGGAACAATTAAACGATTTCTATAGAACTATGAGGATCAGTCATATCTGCTTATTAAAGATCAGAAATTATACAAGTAATAAATCCTCGAAAAAACTAAGCGTGCTCTCGCCTGTCAACGCTATTTTAACTTCAAATACTGAAGAATGCTTGATAAGGCTGAAAAGAGGAGATTAATATATGCAAATTACATTGAGCATTTAAAATCCCCTGCAACTGTCTCCCGTTCTCCTGTCCCTTATTGCCGCATTTATGTTTTATTCATTCATTCACCCAACTCACCTGTCACTTCATAAGCTATAATATTATGGGGGTATTATTAAACAGCATAAAGCCCCCGCTTTAATTGGAAAGCTTCATTGCATTTTCCAATTATTTGGACTAAATTAAAAGCAGATGTACATAGTTTAATAAGGAGTCTAATATCAGTTCCGGGAAATCAAAATTCATTGTCATTACTGCACCGCGATACTTTTTGCAAACTGTACTCCATTTTCGGGGAGGTGTCTCCCCCCACCCCCCACTCAAGGAAATCTCTGTCGGCAATCGGTTAATTGTCATTCCTTTAATAACTGTTTAAATATCCAAACGCTGCAGCAGCTTCCTATTAAAAAAATTAAAACGGCGGGGCATGTACAAGCAAAACAAATAGACTGCAGATTCCTGATAAAGGCAGGCGACTCTTACCACAACTAGTACATGATGCGCATAAGCATGTATGAAATGTATTGGAAGAATGGGATGCTGAAACTTGAAGCGGTTCCTGGCTGAGAATCAACTAAATTGAATACGAAATCGACACTCCTCACCTTTCGGTCTTCTTCATGTGTTCAGCCTGAATACATGAGGGTAAAGGTATACAGGCAGGCAGGGGTACATATGTACACAAACTCCATTATTCAGCTTGCCCCCTACCAAAGCCACAAAGGTCTGAAGGGGGCTTGCTTGAATTACAAGCCCCCTACTAGCCCCAACGGCCATGCTCTCCACTGTCGGAGGCAGCAGAATGCCTCTGAATATGGTATGCCTCAGTATGCTCATGGGAATCACAGGTGGGGAGAGCACTGTTGCACTCAGGTATGGATTCCAGGCTTCAGATTAAGGTATTTGGTTGCTTGTTGTGAAAGCAGGATGCTGGACTAGATTTGCTCTGATGCTGCCGCCTCTTTTTATGTTCTCATGATCAGGTTCCCTGCTTTATCAGCTCTTATTTTAAGAAACACTGGGGCAAGGCCAGGCTGGACATCTCAGGAAAGGTTTTGGCTCTCAATAAATTTCCACCTCCTGCCCATGCTAAGCAGTTTTTTCTAGGTAGCAGCAAAGTGGAAAGCAGCAGGGAAAGGGCATAAATTCAGTGGCAGAGCACCTGCTTTGCATGCAGATGGTCCAAGGGTTCAATTCCAAGGATATCCCTGTCTGCTGCTGCTGCCAATCCATGAAGGCAATCCTGAGCTGGATGGATCAATGGTCTGGCTCTGAATAAAACAGCTTCCTATGTTGACAGAGCCTTGTAACCCACTCAGCCAGTGTGGTGTAGTGGTTAAGAGCAGTAGACTCGTAATCTGGGGAACCGGGTTCGCGCCTCCGCTCCTCCACATGCACCTTGGGCTAGTCACACTTCTTTGAAGTCTCTCAGGCCCACCCACCTCACAGAGTGTTTGTTGTGGGAGAGGAAGGGAAAGGAGAAGGTTAGCCGCTTTGAGACTCCTTCGGGTAGTGATAAAGCGGGATATCAAATCCCAACTCTTCTTCATGAGGCTGGCCCTGCTAAAACCACAAAAGAACGGCTAACAGGTGTAATGTCCTGCAGGGGGATTTTCTTTCTTTCTTTAAAAAAAAGAAGAACATAGGATTGTGCACAGTGCAAATTAAAGCACTCAATAACTCGGAAGAAGAAGAGTTTTTCAATGAAATTCCCTCTCGCTCAAGCAGGCTTGCAAAAAAATTAACTAACATTCTCCAACATCAATTCTTTTTACAGCATTTGCAGTCATAGACTGAAATGAGGATTTTTTTGGGGTGGGGGGATCCCAGTGCAAAAAAAGTATATTGATACTTGGTAACGTACCTTATTTAAAATCAGCCAAGATGTAGTAGCTGAGACAGGTGAGGGAAAACTTTACCTTATTTGTGTAAAATTCGGTATATATTCCAAAAGCTGGAACTCCATATGTGCTTTGGTTTGCATCTGAAGCTCCTGAATGTGACTACCTGGCTCCCAGGTTCCTCCATCCCAAATCATTCACACAATTATTCTGTTCTGCTCATTTACAGAATAGCAAAAGACTCTTAAACACCTTTAATCCCAATAGAAATGGAGGCCTGTTGAGAGGGCCACCCCTATCATGCAGATCATATTATTCCTTACTTCTAACACCAAACAAGCCAAGGTTTCTCAAGAAAAAAAATCCCTACCACTCCAACCACCAGTGATTTAAAGAGCACCTTGCCTCTGCCCTGGCCCTTGTGGCAGGACGTCATTGAACAGAGCCAAACAAGCTAATCTCTCCCTGACTTTGTTAAACTTAATGTGTCAAATGATTTCTAAATCACCAGCTCGTTATTTTATTATTAAATATTATCCAAGGATCACAAAGCTGTTTAGATTATAAAAACACAAAAATACATAACACAAAATACATAAGATAGCGGCGAACAAAAACAATAATCCCACTACCACATTGCGTGTCGTATGTCTGTGTATAATTGTGGTGTACAATAAAGATCACTAACACAACATAAAGTTGTTAAACCATCAAACAGAGCAGAACCAATCAACACAGAAATTAATTCTCCCCTCCCTCTCAAGAAAACACCCCACTTGGTAAAACAGAAACTGAATGATGTTATGTGCAATCAGCATTGATCCTCACAATGCATCGCCATTCTGGGGGCACATTTGAGGAGAAAATGGTGACTTACTAGGACGGGTTCTGGCACCAGAGGCAGCAATGGCAAATATGTTCTTTAGAAATAAAACAAATGAGCCGTGAACACCACCCAAGAAAAAATGGAGCCGTTCATGCACTGGCTACTTCAAGACTGCTATTTGCTCTATGTGGGGCTTGTGCTTGATCTGGGAACTTGCAGTTGATGCAGAATGTAAATAAAAATATGAGCTCAGAAATTTGTACTGGTTGCTTATTTGCTACTGGGCCAAGTTCAAGTTGTTACTTGAATATAATGCCCTTAACATATTGGGACCAAGTTTAACTATGAGACTGCCTTCTCCTACATGTGCCCACTCGACCGCTTTGATCAGCACAACAGACACTGTTATTGTTACACCTGTTCTGCATGTGTAAGAACTCAGTGGTTTAGTGTTGTAGTGCCTGTACTTTGGAACTCCTTGCCTATTGAGCTCAATCAGGCGCCCACACTCTACTCTTTTTGGCACCTGCTAAAAACATTCTTGTCTACCCAGATGCTTAGAAAGCTGAGGTAATTTTAATCTGCTTTGATATTTTAACTTTTGTATGTTTTAACGTAAGATTTTTTTAAAAAATAATCAAGTGGTGTATAGATTTTATGAAACATACATTTTCAGAATTTGTGATAGGACCTTTAAAATAAACAAAAACCAAACCAAACAAAATGGCTGACAAGTGCAATTCCCTACCCCCTCACCCCAGAAATTCCTCCTTCAGAATGAAGTGAAATCATCACAAAACATCATTCTGTGGAAGAATCCTACTGTGTGCGTTTGTGTGAGAAAGGTGGGCTGCATGAAGAAAATGGAGAAGCCATTGTGACCCTACTAAGTCTCCTGAAAAACCAAAACGACCACTTTCTACATAGCAAATGGGGCAGCCGTGGCAGGGAAGCTTAAAAAAAACCGCTGTTGTTATTTATTTTCATGGTACGGAAGATGAATTTTGCGAAAACAATTGTTATAACAGTAAACAACAAATAACTTGTCCTGATAAAATTACAGACTTTTATCTTGCCATGAATGATCCTTAAGGTTTTCTTTTACTCAGAAATCATTTCTATTTTACCTCTTTAATCAGTGGACCTACACTGGTCATGCCTATTAATATGACCGGGTCTACTCAGAGTAGGCCTAACATTGGCAACAGACCCTCAGGCCCAAACATCAGACAAACACTGCAGCAACAACTGCCAAAACCTCCTAATGTTCGTTCCAAGAAGAAGCTGAAAGCAATTCTTTTCACTGCAAATTAAAACAATGGCATCTCTTTTTCTTTATCCTCCTTTCAAAATTACCTATGTTAATAAAGGCGCCACCACACTGTGCTTAGTGAACTATTTAATTATCTTTGAAAAGTGAGGAGAGGGGTGGAGGGGGAAGAGATGGATCAAAACAATAGTTTTTTCCGTGAAAAATAAATGGCTAAGCCCTGATTAAAATGTTCTCATCGCCTACAAAGAAATGATACAGGGTTTTGTTTTATTTCTGTTAACATACATTGAAGAGCACAAAGTTATCATGGAAGGGAGCACTAGGCATTTTTTTGGCAACATGGGATGAAATTTCCCGCCCTCTCTCTGCAAGAGAATTGGAGGTTTCAGCCATCCTGCTGAATGGCGAAAGGACATTTTTTTCTATTCAAGCTGCCACCAGCGCTCATTAATCAACGCCAAAGTACTTCAACAGACCCAGGCTTGAGACAAAGCTGTTACCAAACCATTGGCTGGATGCTTTATTTTCCACGCCAACTGCTATCTTAAAATTTGGACCTCATCTTCCAATAGCACTCTGGCCAAGGCGTTTCTTTCCAAAGGTTGGTTCATGTTTTATAAATGCACATGGTGATAGGACAAAAAAAAGAGAGAGAGGGAGGAAAAATGTAAATTATTATCTATTACTATTAGTTATATCCCACCTTTTCTCCATGGAGTTTACGTGAAAGTCCTCCTCTTCATTTAATCGCAAGAGCCCTGAGAAGTATATTAGGCTGAGAGACTGTGACTGGCCTAAGGGCACTCAGTGGGCTTCGTAGATGAATGAGGGTTTGAATCCTGATCTTGCACCCTCTAACCACCATACCACATTTGTTCCTCCTAGGATCCTTTTTCTGATTACAACATACAGTTTGGAAGTCTGTGATATGAAGGTACTTATCACATCTGTTAAAATTATGTATGTAGTAACAAGAGTAGGAGTTGCTTTCTTCTTTTTATTTTTAATTTGTACACTGCTGTTCTAGATTACTGTACTCAAAGAAGTTTACAAAATTGACAAAAATATGCAACATAAAAAAATCACATTGCCACCCTATAACATTTCAAACTTCAATTAAAAGCAAAGTAACAGAATCCAAGATTCCATATCACATCTGATCTTTTATGATAATAAGCTATCAGCAAACTATAAAACAAAATCACCCCCATGAATTGCAGTAACTTAAATAATGACAACCAACCAAACACGTTCGGACATTTCCCCATCATTGGTAGGAAATCTATTGCAGATGGCACAAATATTTTGCCACGAGATACCTGGGGCTGTGGTTAAACCACTGAGCCTAGGGCTTGCTGATCAGAAGGTTGGCGGTTCGAATCCCTGTGACGGGGTGAGCTCCCGTAGCTTGGTCCCAGCTCCTGCCAACCTAGCAGTTCCAAAGCACGTTCAAAGTACAAGTAGATAAATAGGAACCGCTACAGCAGGAAGGTAAACGGCGTTTCCATGTGCTGCTCTGGTTTGCCAGAAGCGACTTTGTCATGCTGGCCACATGACCTGGAAGCTATACGCCGGCTCCCTCGGCCAATAATGCGAGATGAGCGCGCAACCCCAGAGTCGGTCACGACTGTACCTAATGGTCAGGGGTCCCTTTACCTTTATACCTGTGATAATATTCTTAGTGGGACAAAGAGGCACATTAGTGATGCCTAGTGGCATATTACAAGCACTACAATCATAGCACCAAGACTTAGTTACCCAGCATGTCCCATTTTCTAAGCCTTTATGTCACAAAAGGTAGCTAGTCAAGCTGTTGCCTCTTTCTCAATCTCATATGGTTGTTAGGTGGTATATGAAGTATGGTAATGAACTGTGCCATACAAGTCTGGGACTCCAGCAAACAGGACGTGCACAGGAACTGATCAGACCACTGGTTCATCTAGCTCATTAGTGTCCACACTGACTGGCAGTGGCTCTACTAGGATTCAGACAGGAATCCTTCCCAGAGATGAAACTTGAAGCTATAATATGCAAAGCATCATTTCTTATCACTGTGCAATGGCCATGCCCTATAGAAAGGGAGCAGCAGAGCAAGTGATAGCTTGGACCTCTCCAGAAGAGTCATTGCTGTGTAGTCCAAAGAGCAACTTACTAAGAGGACCAGCACCTGATAGCCAAAAGCAACTCCATGAGAGAGCTAGAGAAGCATAGTGGCTAAGAGACTGAATATGAACTAAAAATGTTATCCAGGACCGTAGCTCAGTGGTTAGAACATCTGCTTTGCATGCAGAAGATCCCGGGTTCAACAACCTGCATCTCTGTGTGAGGATTAAAATGTCCTGAAACCCTGAATAAGTACAGACCTTGGGTCCCCAGATGTTGTTGGACTACAACTCCCATCATCCCTGACCTCTGGTGCTGCTAGGTAGGGATGATGGGAGTTGAAGTTCAACAACATCTGGGGACCCAAGGTTGAGAAAGGATGGTGGTGGCAATACTGAGTGAGACAGACCAATGATCTGATTCAGTAGAACAAAACTTCATAAGATCCAGCAGGCTCTTATAATATGTTCATACCTTAGGGTGACAATGATGCAGGATGATTGCTCCTCCATTCCTCGGGTCCATTCACCCCAACTTGCTTGCCCAAACACTGCTGGTTAAGGGACTTGTAAGCCACCTGTGTATCTATGTCAAGCTCTGGAATGCAGATACAACACAGCTATGCACACACAATGTCAAGGCACTGCCTGATGGAGTAAGGCCTGGAAGTCCTGGTGCAAGACATGAGACGAAGCAGAAGGCGCAGCTGTCAAATTATCGGTGTCTCACGCAAAACTGAGAATGCCATGTTATCGGTGGATCGCTAGATCTTTGATGCCATAAAACAACCCAGGCATGTAGGAGGAAGGGGGGCTGAGGGGAAGAGGAGGGAAAAAAACCCAGCTCTCTAGATAACAAAGGATCTCAGGCTGGCATCATTCATTGTCTTGTAGACAATGGGGAGACAAATCTGTGGAATAATGAGCTCCTTTTCAGCGAGCTGACAGATCTGTTCCATCTCAAGTCTAATCTATGGGACCTAATGTTCTTTACAGTGAAGGCAGCCAAGATGTTCATCTTCAGCTTTGCCACTCTCTTTTGTTTTAAAGTCAACAACTCCCTGGGGACAATAGAGAAGCACAGATGGATACAAACCGGTAGGAAGCCTTCAAAACGGGGGTCTGAGTTGGCTCAAATAAGCAAGAAAGCCTTCAAAACGGGGGTCAAAGCTGGCTCAAACCAGTACAGAGCCTTCAAAAGGGCTCTAGGTATGGCAGAAGATGATGCAAGTTTTGCTATCCAGCAATCAATGAGCTTTGAGTCAATGGGCCACACTCACACATTTCAAGTGCTGTGATACCATTTTAAACAGACTATGCTCCCCCCCCCACCAAAAAGGGGAAACTGGAGTTTGTTAAGGGTGCTGAGAGTTGTTAGGGACCTGTATTCCCCTCTGAGCTACAATTTCTGGGAATCTGAGGCTACCGGTAAAAGCCAGGGAGCCAGAAAAATGTTGGCCCCCCCAATCCCTTCACCCACAGAGCTCAGGTGGTGTATCTAGTTCTCTCCCCGCCCACTGCCCCCCCCCCCCACCAAATCACACTTCATTCTTCTCACAGTCTATAAAGGCAGGTCAGGCTGAGAGAAAGAACTTAGTTTAAGGTGTTTATCCCTTTCTCAGAATACTAGAACTCAAGATCAACCAATGAAGCTGAACACTGGGAGTCAGGATGGGTAAAAATGAAGTACGGTACTTGCATCATTAGCCCAGAGAATACAAAATCATAGACTTGCAGACTTGCAATGCAAAAAGTCACAGCTAAATGTACGCTATCACAACATATAGTGATGGCCACCAAATCTGGACAATTTTTTAAAAAAAGGATTACACACGATTCATGGAGGATAAGGCTGTCCATGGCTACTGGTCATGATGGCTATAGACCCCTCCAGCATCAGAGGCACTATGGCTCTGGAGACCTGCTGCCGAAGAATGCAAGAGGGCTGTTGTGCTCCTGTCCTGCCTGCCTGCCTGTCTTCCCATCTGGTTGGTGACTGTGAGAAGAGGATCCTGAGCTATTGCTTACTGCTTATTGAACCCCTCCCCACAGAAATGTACAATTTAAAACAAAAACAAAGCATACATTCTAAAACCTATTCCAAAAACAATTACAACGGAAAAACATATAAAAACAAGTTCCAGTTTTAAGAAATGTTGTAAGAGTGCTCTAAAACTTTCTTCCATCTAGTGATCTTGGGGCCGCCAGGAATAGTCTTCTTCAGCCACCAAATGCCTGGATAAACAGGAATATTTTCAAATCCCTCTTGAAAGATGGAGACAGGTACCCTTCATTTGGGTGGGCATTCCACTACCAGGGAACCACCACTGAAATGGCCCTGTTGTGGATCCACAGGGGCCAACTCCTAGGGGATGAGGTCCCTTCAGCACCCTCCCCATAAAATATTTGAGGTCTGGGCTCCCCACAAAGTTAATGAGTATTGCTATTCAATTAGTGTGTGTGTGTTGCGTCTTGTGATCAATTATGCAGGGTAGGGTTTACCTGAGTACCCCCGCGTGGGTCAATGCCAACCAGGCAGCCCTCGGTAGCAACATTACCAACAAGGCCTTCCTTGTTGGTCATATGGCATGAGGTGGTTGCTACTGGGGAGGTGCAATTCAACTAATCTAGCAGGCCTATTCTTATGCTCCTATGCCTCTCAACCCCATGCTATCCATGCTGGGGTTGGGAAGGTCTGAAACAGACAGTCTGATCTACATACATAGATTCTCCAAATGGATTTAGAACCCTGCAGGAGCAGGCTTTTAAATTGTGCAGGGAGACTGCATGCAGAGCCACGATCACTGTAGATGGTGACAGCAGTCACGAAATAAAAAAGACACCTGCTTCTTGGGAGAAAAGCAATGAAAAAACCTAGACAGCATCTTAAAAAGCAGAGACATCACCTTGCCGACAAAGGTCCGTATAGTTAAAGCTATGGTTTTCCCAGTAGTGATGTATGGAAGTGAGAGCTGGACAATAAAGAAGGCTGATCCCCAAAGAATTGATGCTTTTGAATTATGGTGCTGGGAGGAGACTCTTGAGAGTCCCATGGACTGCAAGAAGATCAAACCTATCCATTCTGAAGGAAATCAGCCCCGAGTGCTCACTGGAAGGACAGATCCTGAAGCTAAGGCTCCAATACTTTGGCCACCTCATGAGAAGAGAAGACTCCCTGGAAAAGACCCTGATGTTGGGAAAGATGGAGGGCACTAGGAGAAGGGGACGACAGAGGACGAGATGGTTGGACAGTGTTCTCGAAGCCACGAACATGAGTTTGACCAAACTGCGGGAGGCAGTGGAAGACAGGAGTGCCTGGTGTGCTATGGTCCATGGGGTCACGAAGAGTCGGACATGACTAAACAACAACAATTGGAGAGGAAGAGCTAATTATCCCAAAGCTGCTCCTTGTAATTACATAAGCAGGGAACTCCTGTAAAAGGCTATGTCAAGGATAGGGAACTTGTAGCCCTCTAGATGTTGCTACATGCCAACACTAGTCAGTTCCAACCACTATGCCCAATACTCAGGGATTATGGGAGTTGGAGTCTAGCGACACTGATAAGAGTCACACTCCTCATCCTTGCATTACACAGAGTGATATGTCAAAACACTAGAGACCCTATTTGATTTGGCTAAACGAGGGCATCACCGAGGCCAAATAAGGGCAATTTAAATGGCTAAGCTGACATAGTTGCAAGTGTTGAGTCCGACAGAAAAAAGTACCAGAAAAAACCCCACCTGCAACCAATTTGTCTGTAACACACGATTCATTTGTAAAACTTTCTGAAAGCTTGTCTGTCCATTTGAGTTTGTAGAGAAGAAACATCTTGCAACTGAAACAGCTTTTGCTTGCAGCCAAATTCCTCCCAACCCCCCCCCATCTTTTTTTGGGAAGCCAGACCAATCCTCTTCCCTTTGGGGAGCATTAACATATTGTCCTGAAACAAGCTGTTTATTAACTTCACTGCAAAAGCTGCCAAGGTGTTAAAAAGCTGATCCGTTTAGCACAAACTTTTGATGGAATATTTGCACTCCTCAATTTGACATCTTTCAAAGGATGTGATCCAGTGGCCAGCTGAACAGAACACCTAAGCCCCATTGTAATCAATGGCGCATAAAGAATTAGGATTAAGCATACTGCAGTTCAAATTAACTACAAATGTTATAATGAGTTCCTTTGATTTTTCTGTTACTGTACATTGCTCTTATTAAAATAACACACACTATGAATTGATATATGAGGTAGCCAAAATCAGTCTACTTTCAATATTAGTTGGATAATTTAGTATACCAGCATCTCACCCATTGAAATAAAATATGCTTAACCAGGCATAGGCAAACTCTGGCCCTCCAGATGTTTGGGACTACAATTCCCATCATCCCTGACCACTGGTCCTGTTAGCTAGGGATGATGGGAATTGTAGTCCCAAACATAAGGAGGGCCAGAATTTGCCTATGCCTAGGTGGCGCTGTGGTTAAACCACTGAGCCTAGGGCTTGCTGATCAGAAGGTCGGCGGTTCGAATCCCTGTGACGGGGTGAGCTCCCGTTGCTTGGTCCCAGCTCCTGCCAACCTAGCAGTTCGAAAGCACGTCAAAATGCAAGTAGATAAATAGGAACCGCTACAGCGGGAAGGTAAACGGCGTTTCCATGTGCTGCTCTGGTTTGCCAGAAGCGGCTTTGTCATGCTGGCCACATGACCTGGAAGCTATACGCCGGCTCCCTTGGCCAATAATGCGAGATGAGCGCGCAAACCCAGAGTCGGTCACGACTGGACCTAATGGTCAGGGGTCCCTTTACCTTTTTTATACTTAACCATGGCTGGAATTTGCTTAAATACATAAGTCTAATTCATTATTTTTATTGTTAATGCAACTCAATGGTCAGGATGACAAACTACTGAATAGCTATTCTTTCCTTCATTTCCACCACTTGCCTCCATTTTCTACCATGCCAAAATTTAGACTCGAGGCAAGAAGGACCTGTCTTTTTGTATTCTGCAAATTGGGTGGGGGGGGGGAGGGAGAGAGAGAGAGGGAGATTGAGATTAAACATACCTGGATCTAGAAACAGATTTCTTAGGGGTTTTTTTGTTTGCTTTTTTTGTTTTGCAGTACTAGTCTATTTGGTCTGGAGACCATAAAAACCAGATGCAGTTATTAAAACAACCACAGCAGAGACAAAAGAACAACAAATACTTTCAAACTATTTTAAACTGTGGATTCTGTTATGCTCTTATTCTAAAAGGCACAGCCTGTGTGCGTGCAGATTGGATAGTATCCACAAAAATTAACATAATAACATTGAGTCTGCTGGCTTAGGTCAATGGCCAATCGAGTCCAGCATCCAGTTCTCACAGCAGCAAACCAAATACCCATTATGGGAAGCCCTCTAACAGGATTTGGGCACAATAGAACTCCCTCTTATGGTTTCCAGCAACTGGCTTTCAGAAGCTTTACTGCCTCCAGCTGTGGTTGGTAGCTTTCACTGCCTCTTGTGGGAGTGAGTTCCATAGGTTAACTATGTTCTGCGTGAAGAAGTGCTTTCTTTTAGCTGCGCTACTCTACTCAGAACAGACCCATGGAAATTAATGAACTTAAAAGTTAGCCACATCAATTTCAGAGGCACTACACTAGCCACAACCCAACAGATATTCACACAGATTATGCCTTTTAAAATAAGAGCATAATTCATGATTTAAAATAGTTTGAATATACAGCCAAACCTCAGTTTACACCTACCTCGGCGAGCGACTGCCGTGGACCCGGAAGTGCTTACATCTGGGTTCCGCGGCATCGGATGCACAGATGCGATCTGCACAGCTCGCGCATGCACAGAAGCGATCTGCGCAGCGCGTGCGCAGAAGGGCTCTATTGGCGCTTTGCGCACGCGTAGAAGCATGCCTTCGGCGAGCAACTGCTTTGGCAAGCGACCGCCTCCGCGGAATGGACTGCGGTCGTAAACCGAGGTACCACTGTACAGATAATTTTGACTCAGGACTCACCTTCCCTTTAACATCCTTGTTTCAAGGCTATAGCAAAGAACATTGTCACACTTGAGGAATTCAGATTAAAAAAAACAAATTTCATAGAATCATACGGTAGAATTGTAGTGATGGGACCCTGAGGGTCATCTAGTCCAACCCCCTACAATGCAAGAATCTCAATCAAAGCATCATTAGCAGTTTCTGACTAGCGTTGTTTAACAATAGCAAAAAACCACAAACAAAACCCAAACCCCCAACTTTTTCCACCTAAACATGGAGGCTGAAATGAAGCTCTTTAGTAGATTTGTGTATAAAAAGACAGTGACCTCAGCTCAGCCTAGATGATGAAAACAAATTTCTAGGGTCAGAATATGCTTAGAGACATCACTGTTTTTCAACTATAAGAGGACCTGGATTTTGCAGGAAGATCTTCTGAGTCTACTAGAAACTCAGGTAAATTCAACAAGCCTAAACAACCAGCTCACTGCTGTTGCAAAGAGACACACACATTGCTTGTACGGACGATCAACAATGCTTTGTGCTGTAAACCTAAGAAGGCTGTCAATTGAGGAAAGGATATTTTAGTTGATTACTCTGCTTTTTAACAAACTACACTGATTTAAATTTTAAAAAATTCCTTCAGTAGCACCTTAAAGACCAAATAAAAACTTAGTTGGTCTTTAAGGTGCTACTGAAGGAATTTTTTTATTTTGCTTCGACTCAGACCAACACGGCTACCTACCTCTGATTTAAATTTAAACACACTTGCCTTATTTCAAAAATTTAATCATAGATGGCTTTTTCACAAACCAAAGCAAGCACATGAAGACTTAAAACTGAATCCACACAAAAAGGCCTATCACTCATTCTTAGCAGAAAAGTCATTGCGTATATTTCCTTTTTCATTCAGCATTACAGTAACACACTGGTAATCCTGTAACACACCAGTATAAAAAAAGGCGTATTGGTTTTCAACATACACAAACGTAACCACAGAAAAATAAATCCCCAGTCCTTTGATTAGTCAACCAAAGCTCTGGTTGATTAATCTACCAATTAAACTGATTGAAGACCTCAGTTCTCGCTCTCTTGGAAAGGGCCTACCATCTGATTATTAACATATAATTTACAGGTCCTCTCTCCCACAAAAGAAACAAGACAATATAAATGCCACATTCATTTTAATAATACACATTGTACTCTGTGCCCAACATCTGCAGAAAGGTAAAACAGACTCCCACCCCTCACGCACACACACTTCTTGACGTGTCCCCCCCCCCTTCCCATCCACGCCTGGGCTTATTGTTTCTTAAGTGACGGAAGGTTTAATCAAGAAAGCAGGCAATTCATCAATTGCAACGAGGCCGCCTGCGTGGGGCTGACAGCCCCCACATGGCTTTATACAGTGGAAAAACCCGGCCACCTGTCAGCCTCCAACCTTTTACGTCGGGATATACAAACGCACTCCGCGATCAATCCACCAGGCCTTCCCATCCGTCCCCTCCCTCTGCCTGATTATATTCCTCCTTTATGTTCGGCGCCGTCCGTCCCTCGTTATTGGCGGGGACAGACGGGGAGAGAGACAAGACAAGCTATGGCTGTTTATGCGCCATCGTAAAAATTTATGCACCCTTAAAGTGACTTATTCCCCCTTCTGTTTGACTCCCATTATTATAAATAATTCCCCCCCCTTCTACTTCTACTTCATTCAGGATTCTGCTTCACTTCCATGCTTTATTATCTGTTGCCCCTGTGTAAATACACATCCCTCCTTGGCCTCTGTCATTTCGCTGCTCTCTTGCTCTCTGCTTGCCCTCATGGTTTCGAGAAGCTCAAACGATGCTACGCAAGTAGACCTGGGATGTGTGGTCCAAGCAACCCCCTTTAATTACGCCTCATGGGCCATATCGTATGTGGGCGGAAACAGTATCTATAACCTAATTAAGCCAGTTTCTGACTACTCAATCCAGTTATCGCCATTGTCTGTCACACTTCATTGTGACCAAGAAACGGAAGTACAGACGAGGCCATGCAGATAGGAGAGAGAAAGCAGGTTTAAAATAAAACACAGCCGGGCTTCCCACTGGGTCTTTTAATAGCACGCATGGCCTTCAGGAACGAGCAAGCAACGCTTATAAAGGCATGGAGCAGATGACACAGGAGTGATAGATCTGCCGACAGCTACTAGCCAAGACAGCCTGTGTTGACTTTCAAATACTCCAAGGAAGGGGAATCTCTGGCCTGGTGGGGTCTAATATAGCCTCTCTGCCTAACATTTGGACCTTTCTCTAGGCCACACCCCCTCTCTGCAAGGACACACCCCTCACTGGCCCTCTTTTGACATCCTCAAGTGTCCTTTGCCTGGCTGGAATGTGTCCCTGGATTCTGATGCCTCTTGCTTGCCTGTGTGGAGAAGAGAGTGGTGTGTAGGAACCAGACTACTGTACAATGGGGGAAGTTTCACATCCTTTGTTCCTCTTGGTTTTGCCTCTAGCTCTGTCCAGCACTGGCAGGTGGCCTTTGGAAGAGAGCCCAGAAGGGGATGCATCCCTCAGCCTGAAAAATGCTCCCCATCCCTGAAGAATCAGATGCCAGGGACAAGCAGCAGGATAGCATCACTGTTATGCAGTGCTCAAATTACCAGTGGGGGAGGAGACGGATGTCCTAGACCCCTTTTGTTTTGTGATGGCCCTGCTCACAACTGTTTTCAGAAGGCTAGAGGGAGGGGGATGTGGTGTGGCTAAAATTAGTGAGGGGCAGAAATGCGGTTGGGTACTCTAGTAACCTCCCCACCCCAACTTTCACTTCCCCCATAATTTAGGAACTGCCTTCAGGCTTGGTTGTGGGCTTCCCAGAGGCTTCTGGGGCAAGGCTGCAGCTCAGTAACAGAGCATCTGCTCTGGATGCAAAAGGTGCTGGGTTCAAACCCCTGCTGGAAGTCAGTGTAGACAATACTGAGCAATGTGGACCAGTGGTCTGATTCAGTATAAGGCAGCTTCCAATGTTCATATTTATTCAGCTCCTGGGTTCATGAGGACAAGGACTTTCCTTTCTTTTCAAATGAATCAGTGGCAAAGCATGCATGCTGAAGGTCCAAGGTTCAATCCGCAATGGCATCTCCAGGTACGACTGGGGGAGAATCCCTGGCCTGTAACTCTGGAGAGATGCTGCTAGGTCAGTGCAAAGCTGGGCGAAACAAGGGTCTGGCTCAGCATACGGCAACATCCTATGCCCCTATGACTGTCCACTGTTGAAGAAAGAATGCAGGGCCAGGTGGATCTGCAGCCAGATCCAGCCAAGCATTTGCGATCTGCAATGTCCTTAATGCAAACTCCAGGTTCCCTCTTAAGCCACCCCAAGGCAAAAAAGCCCATCCAAAACTGAGCAGAACTGTGGTTTCCACGGAGGTGGGGAAGGAAAATCTCTTGACTTCCTCCCAAACCTCCTTCCCCGATCCGGGATCATTGCCAGGGCAGCATTCCCGCTCTCCTCATTTCCAAACCAATTAAGACCACACCAGAGTAACAAGGGAGGAAGTGGGGGGAAATGAACACCTACATGAATTATGCCACCATTACATTCCATCTCTGGAAGAAACCTACAGCGGCAGCTTGAGTAAAAACAAAAACAAAACCCTACCAGGATTACCATTTGATCAGCCCCTTCATTAAGGTACATGAGTTAATGCCATGTTCTTCTGTTATAAGTGCCAGTCACCATTAACACATGAAAAAAGCCAAGGAAGGAAAACCAGCTGACAGCACCTCCCCCCCCCCCCTTTGCATTTCCTGCAGTGCAATAGTGCTCCCCTGCCAGAATTTCACAGGTTACTTCCTTTCCCTTTGTAAAAGATAAATCCCAGTTTCCCAGCAGATTCAATGGGTCACTTTGCTGGATTACAGTGGTGCAAGACAAATTTAATTCGTTCCATGAGTCAATTCGTTTTGCAAAAAAATCATCTTGCGAATCGCGGTTTCCCATAGGAATGCATTGAAATGTCTTTTCTTTGCCCATAGGAACGCATTAATTAAATTTCAATGCATTCCTATGGGAAACCGCGATTCGCAAGATGATTTTTTCGCAAAACGAATTCGTCTTGCGAGTCACCATCAGATCACAAGATGCATTTGTCTTGCAAAAAATTTGTCTTGCAGGGCATTCGTCTTGCGAGGTACCACTGTACAACTCTATCACATCTAGAAACACTTGATTCTACTCATGGCCAGCCAGATGGCCCTGGGAAGCTCATGAAGGTGTAGATACTAGTTTGTCCAAGCATCTCTTATTCAGAGATATTCTGCTCTTTTATACTGGGTTTGCATTTACTGTATTTATTGTGGTGAATGTTGGAAGATGCAGGTCAGATAAAATGGTGTCCTCCTTCATTCAGCGCGTAATGAAGCTATGGAATTCGCTGCCGCAAGAGGCAGGGATGCGGAGAGTGCTTTAAACAGAGGTTCCAACATGCATCATTGGGAAAAGTTAAGAGTCATCACAGTTGGACAAAAGCACTCAAGGACAAGGGTTGAGAAGGGTCAGTGAAGTGTGTTGCCTGGGAGGAGTCCAGAGAACCAGAGAAACCTGGAGGGCTGGATTTGGCCCCTGGGCCTAAGGTTCTCCAGCCCTGGCATAGCCAATTAGCAGATTAGACAAATCCATAGTAGAAAGTCTAAAAACAGCACCTAGTCATGACAGCTATATGAAATCTATGGACTTGCAGCTGGTACAGCTCTAAACACCAGTTGCTGGGGCCCAACAGTGGGAAGGACTAGTGGGCAGCTGACAGCAGCACAGAGAGATGAGGTTGGAATGGGACTTTCCCACGGACTGTATCACCTAACTGAACCAATGGCTGCTACAGGCAACTGAGGCTTCTGATCACAGGGCAGTTCCTTTTAAGACTTATAAAAACCATGTCTGAGCCCTGCACCCGGCACCCAATCAGACCAACTGTTTCTGTGGACAACTTGAAGCTTCTGCTAGTGATATGGAGGATCCTTTTAAGACTTGTGAGAACAACATCTGAGCATGACACCCCATCACCTTCTGCAGCATTGCAACAGATTCTGAGCTTCGTCATGCTCTTATAAAGGTAGAGTGACTCTAGCGGGTGACTGTTTGGGTTGCTGGGGCAGTCAAAGATGGCTCTGAGTTAACTAGCATGGTTTTAAAAAACAAACAAACCCGAGTAACTAAAACTTTGGCTTACCTGATATGGCATATAAATTGGAGTGCTGGTACTCAAAGTCTGGTCGAGTGCCATGCCCTTTCCCTCGAAAACTGGCCGGAAGTGTCAGAGATATATGCCTAGCAAGGAAAAACAAAACAAGTTGTTACAAGTTCAAGGTCGCCAGCAATAGGGGTCCTAGAACCAAGCATGACCTGTCTAAGTCTTGAGATTGGCTTCAAAAGGTCTTGTTGCTCTTAGGAGGTCAACAGGTGGGTGGTAGGACAAACAGGCTTCTTGGTGGTGACACCAAAACTTTTGAATACTTTGCTGATTTCCTTTGGGGCCAGGGTCAAGGAACAGTCGACTCTCAACTTACATGGGGGCTACATTCCAGGGACAGGATGTAAGTCAAATTGCATACGGTCAAAACACACTTTCCTTTCATCTCCAAGTGTTCTCCCAAGGGGACACAGAGTCTCCCAAGCCTGCTGAACACTCTTCCCTGCAACTCCAAATGCTGTCCCATGGTGAGTGTAATGGCGGGTTGGATTGCTGACTTTCCTCCCCCTTTTTTCAAACAAGCACATTTGCCCAAGTTAAATGCACATGAGCTGCGAGCAGACTGCATTTAGAAAGCCCTAAACATTTCTGGTCCGATTCTTTATGTTCCGCCTCAATCAATGGGATTATCTGATGGTTTTGGTGGTTCCACATGCTCTCGAGGTTCCGCAGGCCTTCACTAGGAACTGAGCCTTAAGTGGGGCAGGCCGGTTCCTTGTGGAACTCCCTGCCAGTAGAGATTAGGAAGGAATTGTCCCTGTCCTCTTTTAGATGTCTTCTGAAAACTATATTGCTTCGAAAGGTGTTTGCAGTATGAATGAATGAATTTATTATTACGGTCACAGACCAGTTCCAGCCCACATACAGTATCAAGGAAATCATAAAACACGATAGGGATACATTTGAATTTGCAACCAAGTATAACAGGGGCAATACAGATATAACAACAATTATAAAAATGTATAAATTAAAACTTAGTTACTAAAATACAACCTAAAATTATCGTTTAAGGCCTTAATCATTATGATTATGAGTATGTTTTTTGTTTTCTTTTTTAACAAACCAATGATGCAGTATTGATGTTTAACTGAATCCTATTCCTTTCACAGAGCTACAATTCCCAGAGTGGTTTAACAGTCAATTCCTCTTCCCAGGTGACTCTGGGAATTGTAGTTCTGGGAGGGGAATATGGTGGGCTCCTAACAACTCTCAGCATCCTTTAATAAACTACTGTTCCCAGGATTCTTACGAGGGGAGAGCCATGAATGTTTAAAAGGATAGGGTACTGCTTTAAACGTATAGTACAGATGGGACCTTATTTTAAGTAAGTGTTGCTGGTTGGCCAGGATGGATATAAACTTATTTATCCCTGCAAGCCAACAGCAGAAATGTGTTTTCCTTATGCCTTTAAAACTGCTTGTCATTTTATTCTATAGACAGGAAATTAGATGTGGAACATTCTCTCTCTCTCTATTACACTTACACATGAGAAACCAACAACAGCCCAATTTATAAAAGTCCCCAAGTTCCTAAACACATATTGTTAAATGTGAGCAGCTTGGCACCATATGGCAAATCAATTACTAGTTTCAATCCCGAAACACAGACACGCACACACCCAACGCGAACAAAAGCAGGTTTGGGGGGGGGGGAGAGAGAATGGAGGTGTGGAGCGGAGGAGAGAAACAGCAAGCCAGGGAGAGGAACAATCTGGAAACAATGGAAGAGTTGAAATGAACAGCGGCCGCCGGAGTTTTGAATACAATTAATCATCATTCCGAGCCAACGGGAAGCCATATTGACGCGGGCCCTGCATTTGAATATTTAATTAGGGCGAAGTTCTTCATCAAATTATTGCAGATGGGGGGGCTGGTGTGCGTGAGGAGGGAGAACAGGCACAACTCAAACCCCCCAAATCCCTTTGATCAAAGCTGCCAAAAAGCTGCACCGAGCCTGTTCAAAACCGCAGGGCTAATTCCGATGTGGCTGCGAAGGCATTTAGCAAAAATAAAAAACAGAAGAGGAGTAATCATTGGAGTTGGCTTATTAGAAATGCATTGGGAGTGGTGGTGGGGGCCCCTCTGATCTTACATGAAGAAGCGGAACACTCAAATGAAGACAGACGCACAGACAGAGGGGGGGGAAGAGACTTGATTTGGTACTGTAGGGGTCATTTTCATTTTCAACCATTCCTTGCTGCTGTTAGCACGGTCACTTAACCAGGATTTTAATGGGCACAATGTCATTTCGTGGACCGAAAGCTCACCACTGACTGCCATCACGAAAAATAAGATGGGCCCCTTAAAAAACATATACACCCTGGCTTTTGACCCTTTAGGCGTATCTGTTTAGGAGTCTCCTTTTTCTGATCGTAAGTTGTTTTAAACTGCTTTCGATACTGTGCTTTAACTACTGTAAGCAGCCCTGGGACCTTGGAGTGAAGGGCAGGCAATCAATCAATCAATCAAATCAATAAGCAAGTGCAAGCCCAATGTAAAAATTAAATAATTTCTAAAACACCCTCCCTCCCAAAGGACCCCAGGGTGTCAAAACAGATGTATTGTTGAAAGAAAGAAAGAAAGAAAGAAAGAAAGAAAGAAAGAAAGAAAGAAAGAAAGAAAGAAACAGCAAACATTCTAATACAGATTAATACATTCTAAAAACAATTCCAATTAAAAATGTCTAAAATCAGTTAAAGGTTGTTGTTGTTTTTAAAATAATAATCTGAAAATAAGTTTAGAACATTCCTCCAGCCAATCATCCTAGGGCTGCCTGGAACAGTATTATTATTATTATTATTATTATTATTATTATTATTATTATTACGTATTAACAGGAACAAGGAATCCTGTAGTCCTGCAGATATTGCCTGACGACAACTCTCGTCATCCCTTAGCCATGCTGGCCAAGGAGTTGCTGGGAGTTGTAGTATACCATCATCTGGAGGACACCACACTGGCTACTTGTACCCTCTGTCTCCCTACCCATTCTCTCAGACTGCCAAGTCAACCCCGCCCCCTTGAAATCAGAGGTGGGCAACCATAGCAGGGCCAGGCTGTGCTATCCTCCCATCTCCAAAATGGTTCCCAAGAGAGGTTCCCCTGGTTCCAACATTGTTTCATTTCTATACAGATATATTTGATTTATATCCTACCGGACTAGGCCCATGGGCTGGAAGTTCCCCCTTAGATATTTTAAGGCCACTCTGGTATTTCCGCCCCCTCCATTTACTGGATGCAACACTTGAATGGGCAGTTGTGGAGCCTTTCAAAGACCAAATCTTTCTCTACTTAGTCCCTAAAATGCAAGTCAGTGTTCTTGCTCAGAAATTCTCCCCGTATGGGATACACAAGAGCAAGCGACGTTGGGAGACTGCGGATGAGGAAGAAAGAAGGGGATGGGGAGGGAGAATGTCTTTTAATGAGGAACAATACAGCCCCTAGTCTCTCTCTGGAGCCATAATTAGAGCAAATTAATTGAAGTTGTGTTTTGACACACTTGCTGAACGCACAGGCGATGCATGACATGCTTACAACTTCACTTGCGGCAAACGGCATGACGGAAGTGAGGATACAAAATCACTAGGTGCGCACAGGAGCCGATTTGCATGTGTGGTGTGCAGGCACTAAGCCATTCAACGGTGGCTCCTGTGAAAAGTTGCCACTGAACGATATTAACAGTAATTGCTAAGACTTCAGGAGAATTTGTAATGCTGAGAGGTGGGAGGTAGAGGAAAGCTCTCTCATTAATAAGAGCCAGTGCCAGTTACTATCATTTCTCGTGCACTTGCTAGAAAGCCAGAATCTCCCACCCCCACCAGCATTAAAATGGCACGAAAGAGATGGGGGTCAGGTAGGAGACAGAAACATCCTTTCAGGACTGAGCAAAAACATTCAGGAGAAAGCCACCCTCTCACTTCCTCCATGTAACAAAGAATAAAATCTACTCACAGGAAGCTGACATCCCAATCTATTCTGAAGCAGTCTGCACTCTTTCTAATGCCTCTCTTTAAATAATAATAATAATAAAAAACTACACTGGTTTTTCCATTGCTTTTCTCATTCATAGCAAGTTCCTGATACTCATGTTTACCTACATTTCCGACCTGCCTGTTGTTCTCAATTTTAATGTCCTGTGCTCACTTGTAAACTACAGTACTCTCATTTCTTGCCGGCATTAGGCAAACGACTTCTCATTTGACCAAGCTTTTTTAAACAGACCTTCTTGATCTCTTACTATATTACATTTGGCTGCTGTGATTCTATGCTTTCATCTGCCTTGACATTAAAAAAAAAACACACACAACAACCACCAGGTTTATTTCAGTTTCAAAATCATTTTACCAACATCTTAGCTGCTGGGTGAGCAGCAATACTGAAGGGTAGCTTAGAAATTAATAAATCTAACAATGAATGTACATTATCTAAAGGAGGGATGGAGAACCTGTGATCATTGAGATGCTGGGATTATGACTGAACGTCTCTAAAGCAGAATAATGCCTAAATATAACAATACCAGAATGCCAATAAGCCTCAGCTGGCCTTGGATAGCTGGGCCATCTAGCCCGGTGCAGAGAGGCTGCCCATCGCAGATGTTGCTGGACTACAACACCCATCATCCTCAATAGCTGCCCATGCTGGCTAGGGTTGTTGGGAGTTGAAGTCCAGCAACACCTGAAGGGCCACAAGTAACCCCCTGTTTGTGGGCTAACAGTGCGTCCCCACAGTTGCTGGAACCTGCAGAACAGGAGAGTGTTCTTGCCCTTGGGTCCTGCATGGGGGTTACCCATTGGGGCATCTGGTTGGCCACTGTGAGAACAGGATGCTGGTTGTGATGGGCTATTAGCCTGATCCAGCAGGGCTCTTCCTACGGTATGTTCTTTATTATTATTCTTTAGAAAAACCCAGTGCATTCACTCAAGCTTTGCTGAAGTGAAATTCTTCGCTCCCCCAAATTCCACAACCCTATCTATAGGATGCAAGCAGGTGAAGACTTTCTTGTTCAATAGGCTTTGGGAACTGACTGCTTTTAATTAAAGTGCCGGTGCCATGGTGTTTTCATTGTAATTATTGGCATGTTTTAAACAGATTATATATTATGTATTTAGTTTTGATTACATCAATGTTTAATAGTATTTTAATGACTGATTTTTCTATGCTTTTATCTGTAAGCCATCTCCCTTTGTCAGGGAAGAAGGCAGGACATAAATAAGTATATGATAATGCAGAAATGGGAATGCCATTTTGGCTATTTTTTTATGGGGTTGGAACTCAGCAGGTGCCTTAGAATGGATCACACTGGGTCCCGTCCCCGTCCCCCCCGCATCCAGTCAACAGCTGCCATATTGTTTCTCCCAGCATGCTCTGGAATTACACTATATCAGTAATGTAGCATTGCTCCATGGGGCAATTCAAAGACAAAATATGGCAGCTGCCATGGAAAAGAACCACTTCAAAATTTATCACCCACCCCTGAAGAGAGAAAGTGTTTAAGTAGCTTACCCACCCACTCCCTCCACACTCTCTTTCATTTCAACATCCCCCTGCCAACAAAAATTGGTAGAAAGTTCTCACTTCTGTAATGAAGGGTCTCATAAAGCATCATATAGAGAGACACTGGAGGGTGGTCCATTAGTGACAATGGTACACTGCCCCACCAACCTCAGTCTGCCCTCAGCCTAACACTCAGGTTCAATCCCTGGCAGCTCCAGGTGGGGCCGGGCATGTCCTGTCTGAAACCCTGGAGACCTGCAGCCAGTCAACATATTTATTTATTTAAATTTGTATACCTTCCTTAATCTGAAGATCACAGGGCAGTTCACAACACAAAAATACAAAAAGGCAATGTAAAATAATGGCCTCACTCAATATAAGGCTGTTTCCTTATATCCTAATATGAGGTGTGGTTGATTGCTTTTGAAGGTCCCCTTGGAAGGCAAATCACAGGCAAATGTCAAGTCAAGCTTTTAAAATGCACTGGAAAGAAAAAGAGCCACTAGTGCCAGACCACCAGAGTTAGACGCTTATGCCTTCTTTTGCAAAACTGAAGCCAACATCAACGTAATTCAAGTTTCTCGTCCAGGCAGGGCTCTGCAGGGAGGGCCAACTGTTACAAGCGTTTGTAAATGTTTAAAGCTCTCACCGAAGCCCATTAAAATATAAGCTCACGCTGCTCGTAAGTTCCCCTGCTTCTCCCTCAGCTCCTTTAAGAGACTCTCAGAGCCAGACACCCCCTCCCCCAGTTCACCCTCGTCTGGAGACGAAACCCACTGAGTTGGAACCACTTCATGTGCTTTGACATCCAAGCAAGATGCAAATCGTGTGGGTTCCGTTAAACAACATTCTGGAAACAGCCTCTGGGCTCTGTTCTCTCTCCAAGGCTGGAGGCATAAGGCTTTCAAATACCACTTGATGGGAATTGCAAGAGGAAGAGTGCTACTGTGCTCAGATCCTACTTATGGGGATCCTACAAGTAGGATCCCATACTGTGTTTAGATCCTTTCCATTTGGGATCCAGCTGGTCACGGTGAGAGAAGGATGCTGGACCAGATGGGACACTGACATGATCCAGCAGGTATTTCTGATGTTCTAGGGAGCCAACCCTGCTAACAGGTCTGGCTGCTTGCCCCTCTGCCCAGTATTTCGTTCTCTTGGCCGGCAGTGGCATTCCAAGGTAATGAGCAAATAAAAAAAACCCTTTCCCCATTGCCTGTTACATTATCCTTTTAACTGGAAATACCTTGGGTTGAATCTAAGACCTTTTGCCTGAAAGCAGAGACATGGGAAGATATCCTCTACCAGGCTTGAAACTCATCCATCCAATTAAGCATCTGCTACTTTGACTGCTGCTTATGAGCCATAATTGCATTCCATAGATTCTGGGTTTGATAAGCGTATTAAGGACTTGAGGAGAATGACCATAGCTCAGTGGTAGAACACCTGCTTTGCCTGTAGAAGGTCCTGAGCTCAATCTCTATTGTCTCCAGGGATGGCTGGGGAAAGCTCCTTCCCGAAACCCTGGAAAACCACTGCCAGCAAGTGTAGATAATACTGAGCCAGAGGGAGCAATGACCTGGATTGATATAAGGTACCACCCTATATAAGGGACCCAGGTGGCGCTGTGGTTAAACCACTGAGCCTAGGGCTTGCTGATCAGAAGGTCGGCGGTTCGAATCCCTGTGACAGGGTGAGCTCCCGTTGCTTGGTCCCAGCTCCTGCAAACCTAGCAGTTCGAAAGCACTTCAAAATGCAAGTAGATAAATAGGAACCGCTATAGCGGGAAGGTAAACGGCATCCATTTTTGGTTCTTTCAAGTTAATAATTTCCCCTCCTAGTTGTTAAGTTCACTCCCATGAATCTCTGTACCAGTTTGTGATTTAATTCTGTTTAGAAAAAACAAGCACACAACTCATTATCTTCCCCCTATGAGGAAAGATGCAATGTTTGGATTTTTTTAGTTTAGAGAAAAGGTAAGTAAGAGGTGATATGTTAGGAGTTTATAAAATGATGCATGGCATGGAGAAAGTTTTTCTCCTCTCATAACACTAGAACCTGTGGACATCCAAAGGCAGGTGAATGTTGGGACTACAGAGGGCAGATAAAAGGAAGTACTTCTTTATGCAGTACATAGCTAAACTGAGGAATGCTCTCCTGCCGGAGGCAGCAATAGCCACCAACTTAGATAGGTTTAAAAGAGGGGAAAGCTAATGATGGCTACTTGCCGAGATGGCTATGCTCTGCCTCCACAGCGGGAGGCGGTAATCATTCCAAGTATCAGTTGGTCTTGCCCTCTGGTTCCCACAAGCATCTAGCTGGCCACTGTGAAAACAGAATGCTGGACCAGATGGGTCATTGGCCTGATCCAGCAACCTTTCTTTATGCTCTTAAAGTACTTCCTTCCCCAGCATAGCTAAGCTGTGGAATGTGCTCCCGTAGGAGGCAGTGATGACCACCAACTTGGATAGCTTTAAAGGAGGATCAGAAAATTTATTGGAGGAATTGGCTATCAATAGCTACTAGTCCAGTGGTCGGCAAAGCTTTTGTGGCTTGGGCTGGTTCATAGTCCCACAGATGCCACAGTGGGCCTGTGTGTGCGTGTGTGCACGCGCACACATGCACAAACGCTATTTCCGGCACTCCTTTCGGCACCGAGGAGGCGCGCACAGCTTCCCATTGGCTGCAGGAGCTTCCAGCCGTCCAGCATCGTGGAAGGCGGTCCCTGCTCTGCTCCGTGCCGGTTTAGTGTGGTGCACGGGAGCCAACCGACCAGGTGGCAGGGGTCCCCGAGCAGGTGGTGTGGGTCCATGGCTGGTTAAATGACCCCCATGGGCCTTAGGTTGCCAACCCCTGTCCTAGTCACAATGTCAGAGGCAGTATGTCTCTGAATACTAGTTGCTAGGAACCATTTATATTGCTTGTTGAAGTGCTCTAAGTGGGGATATGGTGACTAGTGCTAGCATATAGCTAATGCTTTTTATTCTATTAGAGTTTAATTGTTTTTAGCTGTTCCCCCAATTAATTTAGCTGTTCTTATTTTATCCGTAAGCCGTCTTGAGTCCCTGTCATGGAAAAAGGTGGGCATAAATAAATATATACAGTAGTAGCAATTATTACTATATTTTATATAATAATGCCCAGCTTTCAGGCTTCTCACAGGCATCAGGCCAGCCTGACCCAGAAGGCATGTTTTATGTCCTCATGCTCACAGTTAACAGGTATCCCATAATACTTGTTCTGCATTTACAAGAACTTGATTATTTAGTCTGGCAGCACCCACACATGGGAACTCCTTGCCTACTGACATCAGGCAGGCACCTTCTCTGTACAGTGGAACCTCGGTTTATGAACACCTCGGTTTATGAATTTTCGGTTTATGAACGCCGCGGACCCATCTGGAACAGATTAATTCACTTTCCATTACTTTTAATGGGAAAGTTCGCTTCAGTTTATGAACGCTTCAGTTTATGAACAGACTTCCGGAACCAATTACACCCATGTTTCAGTTTATGAACGCTTCAGTTTAAGTACTTCGCGGACCCGTCTGGAACGGATTAATCCATTTTCCATTACTTTCAATGGAAAAGTTCACTTCAGTTTATGAACGGTTACTCCACGGACCGTCTGGAACGGATTAATCCACTTTCCATTACTTTCAATGGGAAAGTTCGCTTCAGTGTATGAACGCTTCAGTTTATGAACAGACTTCCGGAACCAATTGTGTTCATAAACCGAGGTACCACTGTACTCTTTTCACCACCTGCTAAAAGCATTCTTGTTTAGACAAACCTGCTAACATGTTTAGAAAGCTGATGCAAGTTTTAATCTATTTTTAGTCTATTGTTATTTTAACTTTTAGAACATTTTAAATTATTAATTCTTATTGACAATTTCATTGTTTTATGCTTTAGTAAACTACATTATTATTATTATTATTATTATTATTATTATTATTATTATTATTATTATATACTGTAAAGTGGTGTATAAAACTCTTATAAAAATCCCACTGGCAGTGGAGAATTCGAGAAGAGCCTCACCTGGGAAGGTTAGCAGCTGGCGTTGTAGCTGGAGCTTGTGGAGAAGGTGTTGTGGGCTGAGACGATTCATGGTTCCTGGGGACTTTGCCCATGCGGTACCATATGCCCATGTTGTTCAGTTCCCTTTGCAGCAGACAAGAGAAGACAATCAGCCACACAGCTCAAGTCAATGGCCAAGGTAACAAATATGCTAGCACTTGGAGGTCTTGGCAAACAAACAGCGTGGGGTCCCTTTAGTAGGGAATGCTGGACTCCTATCTGGAAAAAAACTTCCAAAATTCCTGACTTAAAGGGTGAGGAGGAGATGGGACCCTTACCCAATGAACGTATACTGCGGAGGGGCTTGTTTGCCCCGGCCCAGGATCCGAATATCGCAAATTGCGGCCTCCGTAGAATCCCGCGGAATGAACTTGATGCAGAGCCTCTTCTTCCGGAAAGCAGTTTCTTCTGCAAAACGCCACAGCGCGAGAGTTCAGGGGTAGATTCCCTCTTCTCTTACTCCAAAACTCTCTACAAAACCCAGATCTTCTTTAAGTGTAGCTGTCCTCTGAACACCCCCACGCCCCCCCCAACGCCATGTAGTACTCCCTGATTTTTATACCAATAGTGGATATTGATGGTGTTTTAAATATTTGCTTTTTATGTAAATCATTTGACGTATTATGTTTCCTCTACATGCATATTCATGTACATGGACTCAGGGGTTACCTGACAGGTAAAGATACCAACCTCATGTAGTAGCCCTAATGCTGATTTATAGATCGCTGAATATGTGAAAATCTCAAAATGGTTCAGAAAACATAAAAATATCCAAATCATAAAATCATGGAGTTGGAAGGTAATCCAAGGGTCATCTAGTCCAACCCCTTGTATTCTTGCATTGCAGGAGGTTGAACTAAATGACCCTTAGGGTCCCTTCCAACTTGGTAATTCTATGATTCATGCATTTTTACCTGCTGTAACTTGCTTCAAGATCTTCAGATAGTAAATGGTCCATAAATCATCATCAGGTCAACTTTGTTATGTTGGCATCTTTCCACACCGGCCAACCCCTGAGCCCATGTACAATTCTTTCTTCTTCTTTTCCTTCTGCGGAGACAAACCTAGAACCTGGACTGCGTCATCAAAGGGATCTGGTAGCCCACCGACACCCCTCCCCACTTGACTGCGGTGCACAGCCTCCAAATCCAAGCCACACAAATTATAGTGTGGGAGCAAATCTGGGATGAAACACAAAAGATGGACAGAATTCCCACAGCAGTGGTCACAACTACGAAGCACCTTCTCTAAGAGGGTATGCACAGAATCTGGTCACCAACAGTCTCAACTCACGTGTGTCCATGGTCTCTTGGATAGGAATGAAGCCGACAGGCAAGGTGTCCTTGATATCTATGAGCTTCATATCGACCAAGACATTGCCCAGGTGGCTCTGTTGGGAGACAGAAGGAAAGTGATGGCCAAGAGGCGATGAAACCCAAACAAAACGACCATTCTTAGACCTGAGCGTGCAGTTATGCACCTGCCCCACATATGCAGTTTGCAAATGGAGCAAGAACTTGTCACAGTCAAAAGGACTAGAAACTGAATTCCTTTTATTATTACTATTATTAGTAATATACACCATGAAATTAAACCACATGACTTCCCCAAAAGAATGCTGGGAAATGTAATTTACTACCCACAGTGCTACAATTCCTAGCACCCTTAAACTACAACTCCCAGGATTCTTTTTTTGGGGGGTGGAGGTGAAGTCATGTGATTTAAATTCATTCTGTGAACACGACCATTGTGACACTGAAAGAACCCTACTTTGATAAAACAAACTTTTGGGGAGAGTGAGAGGGTTGTAGCTGATGCTAGTCCTACTCATCAAGTAGACCCACCAAAGTTAATTGGAAACAACTACAGTGGTACCTCGACTTACCAACAACTTGACAACCGAATTTTTTGACTTACGAATGGGGGTAATGGCAGCGCGCTTACGAATGTCTCGACATCCGGGGGGAAACTGCGGCGGTTTTAGATAGGGATTTTTCGACTTACGAATTTTTCCGTTTCCAATGCATTCCTATGGGAAATCGCTTTTCCAATGTCGTTTTTCGACCTACGAATTTTTCGACTTACGAAGGTGCCTTCGGAACGGATTAAATTCGTAAGTCGAGGCACCACTGTACCTTAGATTCATTCATATCAATAGGTCTACTCTGAGAAGGACTAGTATTGGACACAACCCAGGGTGTTTAAACGTATCCAGCAAACAGCTCTTATCTGGAGAGCAAAGACATATGTAATGAATCTGGCTAATTATCTGTACATGTATTTCATTGCAAGGTCCAAAAACAAGAAAAGTTCCTGGGGGGAAAGAAAGAAGAGTAGCATCTGCAAGCCAGCTGGAACAAGGAATAGTACATGGAATCCAAACTGACGTCTTCCCTGATTAATCAAGCACTGGAGAAAGAAAAACCTCACGAACACACCAACAGATCCTCTGATGTTCAGGCTGTGAGTTGTTGTTGTTTAGTCGTTTAGTCGTGTTCGACTCTTCGTGACCCCATGGACCATAGCACGCCAGGCTATGGTCCATGTGAGTGCTGTTCCTTAATGTATCCAAAAAAGTGGAATATACACAGAAAGTGGGAGGAACCTGCAGGCTTGAGGGGAAAATCCTAAGGTCTGTAAAAGTACAAAAAATAATAATAATTTGCGAGGAGGGGAACAAAGCAGGGAGTGGGAGGCAAGCCCAGCCCAGTTAAGACTGGGTGGGGTCAATGGCCATGGAATGCTGATGGAATGAGCAGGAGGAATAGGAAACTGGACGAAGGGGGGGATGCAATGCAGTTCCTGAACAAGAAGCATTTTGCACTGCAACTGTTGTTGCAGGTTCCACCCTGCTTTTTAGCCTTTACAATTAACACAGGGGTTGGCCATTTGGTGCCCTCCAGATGTTGCTAGATTGCAATTCCCGTAAGTTCCAGACAGCATGGCCAATTAGTCAGGTATGATGGGAGCTGTAGCTCAGGAACATCTGAAAGGCAGCACACTTGACTGCCTTTGAGCCAGCATTTCCCAAACTGCCTATGTGGGTCAGTATTTAGGATCCTCCTGTTCCAACAGTATCCCATGCAAAGGGGTACTGCAAAAGTCACATTTCCAAACTGTTTTTTTTTTTTTAAGAAACACTTAAGACTACTTAATCGCAAAACTCTCTTAAGCAGCAAAACGCGTGAGCTTTCATTCCACCATCAAGACATCTGAGATGAATGTTTGAATATCGGTGAGAAAATCGGTACCGATGCCAAACAGACCGCATCTTAACTCAAAATGGAGCAGGTGGTAGAAAAGTAGCAACAAATCACTTGAACAATATCCATAGATTATGTGACACTTTCTCCTTCAGTGGGATATCAAAACATTAATGCAGCATGTGAACAGTAAATTTACCTGCTCACCTGTGGTGAGGTAAAAACCTTCAAAAGGCAACCAGGAAAGAAAGCTTGATAGAAATTTGGTTTGTTCTGTTTCTACTACAACCTTTCCTTTCCCCTGACCAGCCCAGGAAACAAACACCCAAACTTGATTTTTAGGAAAACCAGTGTTTGGGACAAAGAAGCAAGCCACTCACATTCTCTTTAGAAAAGGTCCGTGTGAAGCACAAATATCGTGTGACCTTGGATTTAAAGAGGCCATCTTTCCAGAGGTCAGCATCCAAGCCATCTGCCGTCTGTGCAACCTAGAAAAAATATCAACACGCAAGGGTTGATGAAGGAAGAGAAAAAGAGGACAGGTGAAGCATTTTACAGGTTGGTGGTTCGAATCCCCGCGACGGAGTGAGCTCCCATTGCTCGGTCCCTGCTCCTGCCAACCTAGCAGTTCGAAAGCACATCAAAGTGCAAGTAGATAAATAGGTACCGTTCTGGCGGGAAGGTAAACAGTGTTTCTGTGTGCTGCTCTACTTTGCCAGAAGCGGCTTAGTCATGCTTGCCACGTGATCCGGAAAAACTGTCAGCGGCCAAACGCCAGCTCCCTCGGCCTATAGAGCAAGATGAGTGCCGCAACCCCAGAGTCGTCCGTGACTGGACTTAACGGTCAGGGGTACCATTACCTTTACCGCTGGCCCGAGGCTTTTATTACCTCTTTAAGTCTCTCTCCTCCAATGGAGAGAAGGATCAAAAGTGTGTGGGGGGGGTGTTGTCAGTCCTAAAAAATACTGTCACCTGTATTTTTGTCACCGGTAGTGGTGCCCGCCCTGTGGAACGCCCTCCCATCAGATGTCAAAAAGAAAAACAGCTACCAGATTTTTAGAAGACATCTGAAGGCAGCCCTGTTTAGGGAGGCTTTTAATGTTTAATAGATTATTTTATTTCATTTTTCTGTTGGAAGCCGCCCAGAGTGGCTGGGTAAAATAAATTATTATTGTATTATTACCCTGTTTTTCCTAAAATAAGACATACCCATAAAATAAGCCATAGCAGGATTTCTAAGCATTTGTGCAATATAAGCCATACCCAGAAAATAAGACATAGTGATAGGCGCAGTTCTGGAGGGCCCCAAGGAAGAGGCGAGGCTGGACGCGTAATAAAAAATAAGACATTCCCTGAAAATAAGCAACTGTGGGGGTTTATAAGGAAAAATAAATATAAGACAGTGTCTTATTTTCGGAGAAACACGGTATTATAAGTCAACTGATGAAAGAGAACCCCACATAAAATATTAATCAAGGTAAAACTACCTTTGACCACTACTTCTTGAGGTGGTTTGGAGGTCACATGGTGTGCAGGCAGAAATATTGCCTGCTAGGCAGCCAGTTAACCCACCCTTCGATTTAGACAACCCTTTGAAGATTTGGTGCTGGGGCGCTGGGAGTTCATAAATACAACACATTGACAAGATATGGTGCAAATCCAGCATGAAGAGTCTGGTCAGTGATAGGCCGGAGAAAGTCATGTGTTCTTCTCTGACTCCTATATAAAAATTCCAGCACCGGCTTCTTCACAGGATGGAGCAACTGAAGTGGATTTGTTACTGTTGTCTGATAGGCATGGCTTGCCCAGTTTGAGCTGTATCTGAAGCACTGTTGTTAAGTTTGACTCAAACACGTGCTTAGTTGTCAGAAGCCTTCGTTCAACAGTAGCAGCTATCGCTTAAGATGGTGACAGGGACTCACCCCATTTGAGCCTCTCTCTCTGAACACCAACTGATGCTTGCCAGCCTGTCTTGCATGTTTTTATTTATTCATTCGGATTTCTCACTTAAGACAATTCATATGCCCACCTTCCTTTTCAAAGAAACTTTTCTCCTTCTTTGCAATAGCAGGAAAAGAAAGAAGAATTCACAGCATACTCTCTATAAGCCACTGGTGCTGCAGCAAGAACCCCTGCTCCACTAGTAGGGAAGCGGGGTAGCAATCCTCAAGGAGTTGCAGTAGAACTCTCTAGCTAACCATCCCATGTCAGAATCGGCAGCTACTACAGGCAAATAGAGGCTTCTGACTATTTAGACTTTCTATGAGAACCAAAGAAGTGATTGGTAGAGATGCATACTTTATTCAGAGCTCTATCTTCTTTTTTTGAGGATGAAGTTCTTCCTGTTTGACAAATTCTGTCTACTATACTAACCTTAAATCTAAAGAGACAGAACTAATATTTAAGAGCAAATACTTATTTCTTCCAGCCTAATAAACACTGCTTTTTGTTAACAACACAGATGATAACATAATCCCTACAAAATAATGACATGTCTAGACAACTTTGCTATTTTTAGCTTCTAGGTTTGCATTTTCTTAAAAAAACATTTTTTTAAAATCCTCTTACAAAAGTAATGTTGTTATCAGCATGATCAATGTGAGGGTTTGGGCTGAAAGCCTAATCTAATTACTGGCATATGTTCTTAAGATCCTGTTTGTACTACCTTCAGAGAGGGGCTTTTAAAGCCTCAGTCTTTCTTTTTGCGCACGCGCGCACACACACACAAACTTCGAAAAGCCTAAGTTGAAGGTTCCTGTTTTGATTGCTGCTTGTTTAATGCCGAGCGCCCAGTTGATTATTTATTTCCCTTGATTCCAGGGAATGAACGTAGGTCAGAGCAATAGCAACAGCTTTGCATGCAGAAGGTTCAAAGGTTTCAATTCCTGGCATCGCCAAGTAGAGCTGGGAACGTCCCGTGCCTGAAACCCTGGGGAGCTCCTGCCAATGAGAGTTGGAATGCAAGAGAAATCTGGTCTGTGCCTTTTATTTCCATGTGAACTCACCTATTTCACACTTCCTGAAAGAAATTGCACTCCTGTGAATTTTGTTGTTGTTGAACTACAACTCCCATCATCCCCACCTAGCAGGACCAGTGGTAAGGTATGATGGGAATTGTAGTCCAAAATCAGCTGGAAACCAAAGTTTGGGAAACCCTGGTTTACAACATTTGAAGTTAAAAGAAGAGAATTCCCAAGCTGGTTGCAAGGAAGTGAAAAGGAAGCAAAATAAGACAAAACAAGACAAAACCAGTGAAAGAGAAAGTTCATCTACCTCCCCTCAATTTCATCCCTAAAGCTACTTTGAAGGGAACATATTTGCTGCAAGATGTAGCCAAGAGAAGATGTCTGTGACACAATTACATTTCTATGCAGATAAAGCTTGTGATCAAACACCTTCCTTGGATAAAAGGGGTAAAGTCCATTCTGTAAAAACAGAAGTAGCCAAATCCAAAACTAGAATAATCCAGCGTAAAGGAGGAGTCAGGGGCATTTGCCAATGTAGAACCACTCCAACACAGATTAAGTATGCTGAGTGTTGGAAGATTCAGGACGAAAGAATTTCTTCACACATTCCACAGCTAAACTATGGAATTTGCTTCCACAAGAGGCAGTTCTGGCCACCAACCTGGGTGGTTTGAAAGGAGGGTTAAGCAAAAACATGGAGGATCGAGCTATAAAAGGGTACTAGCCGTGATGGCAACATTCTGCCTCCAAAAATGTATTTACTGTATGTATTACTATGTTCTTCCATTTCAGACGTTCAGGCTGCGTGTGCCAGCTTAGCCTGGGTGCTAAGCTCCATGGGTGAGCACCTTCTCTTGGTCCCATCAGCATCAGGAGCACAGATGTTGGTGACAGTTGGCTGCTTCCACATTGTGGGATTTCCTCCCATGACACATTAGACAGGCTCCCTCTTTGGAATCCTTCCACTGGCAGACAGGCCTTTGGAATCCTTCCCATTCAGACAGGCCTTTGAAAATTAAGGTGCAGGCAATGCTGGGCACTGGGCTACTGGATACTAGTTGCTGGCTCTGAATGCGCTTAGATGCATTTTGACTATTGTTTTTAAACCAGTTTGTTTTTATTACTTTTTATTTTATAACGATGTTTTAAAATGTTGGAAGCCACCTTGAATCTCAACTTGGGAGAAAAGTGGAATGGAATGAAACAACAACTATTATTATTATTATTATTATTAAGCCAAAATTGTGCCATCCACACAGAAAAAGGAACACTTTCAGGTGTTCAGAAAGTTTTTTAAAAAATATCTTGGGGGGGGGAATCCTGCCCTATTCCCACCTGAGCAATCTTCTGGGGGCCACATGCCAGTTGTACACAGGGCCAGGTACAAATGTGGGCAAAAACAATGAATGCAGATTTTACAGCAGCCTAGATTTTACACACACACACACACACACACACACACACACACCTATATCTACAATCCAGAGATGAAAGGGGCATAATCAAAGTTTAAAGGACACATTCCAAAGGAAGATATGGAGTCAGCTGGTGCCAGTGAGAGGTGAGGCCTTCAGACAGGGGTGTTGCTGAGGATGACGTATAGGCTGGGAGAATGCCTAGGACCAGGTAGAGAGGTCTGGAAGGTCACATTTGGCCCCAAGGGCTGAAGTTTCAGCCTCAGGAGAAGTGTCAGAGAAATTAAACTCAGGTTTGCACCAGGAGAGATAATTGTGTCCTTAAACTCCCAGTTCCTTCCTTCCTCTTTAAATGGAGTGTTACTTAATTACTTGAAGGGACTTGAGCAGGATAGCTTGAAGGAAGACACTTAAAGCGACCTCATCACAAGGCAAACAGAAGCCTAAGAAGGTGAGAGAAGGAGCAATTGAGAAATGAGTAACAGCAGCCAAGTCTAAGTAGCTCTTTATCACCCCACAGGTTGAGGCCACATTCACAAGGCCCTTCTATATGCCATATTACAAACAGCTACCAATACAGCCATAGCTGTTGTCTTTGTCCATAGAGTTTTCTTGGCAGGGATACTGGAGTGGCTTGCCAATTCCTTCTCCAGGTGGATCACGTTTGGTCAAAACATAACTTCTCTAAGTTATTTAAGCCCCTTCGCCACGGCAAGGCAGTGATCCATGAAGTTAAAGCTATAGTTTTCCCAGTAGTGATGTATGGAAGTGAGAGCTGGACCATAAAGAAGGCTGATCGCCGAAGAATTGATGCTTTCGAATTATGGTGCTGGAGGAGACTCTTGAGAGTCCCATGGACTGCTAGAAGATCAAACCTATCCATTCTTAAGGAAATCAGCCCTGAGTGCTCCCTGGAAGGACAGATCGTGAAGCTGAGGCTCCAATACTTTGGCCACCTCATGAGAAGAGAAGAATCCTTGGAAAAGACCCTGATGCTGGGAAAGATTGAGGGCACTAGGAGAAGGGGACGACAGAGGACAAGATGGTTGGACAGTGTTCTCGAAGCTACGAACATGAGTCTGACCAAACTGCGGGAGGCAGTGGAAGACAGGAGTGCCTGGCGTGCTATGGTCCATGGGGTCACGAAGAGTCGGACACGACTAAACGACTAAGCAACAACTAATACAGCCACTGTCACAATACACATTTAAAGCACAATTATACCGCATTAAACATGCATGGCTCCCCCAAAGCATCCTGGGAGCTGCAGTTTATTAAAGGTAATGAGAGCTGTAAGGGGATCCCTATTCCCCTTGTTCTAAGAATTCTAAGGTTTCAATTATAGAATAAATGTTCATAAAAGTGCAAGGTAAACACACATAGATAAGATATTTAAACCCCAGCTGCACCAGTCCTTGTCAAAACCATCTCACTTCCCTCACCACAGATACATGCAGGTTAAGTTGCAATCTGTACGCTGAAAATTGTACACAGGCACACTGATTTCCTCCTCTGCCACCACTGCACAAAACGTTTGTTAGCCACACCCCCCCCCAAGTTCAACAGAAAAATTAAAAGCTTCTAGGGAGCCACCCTTCTTGCTAACAATTTGAGATAATTAACAGAAGCCACAAGTCATTTCATTTCCTGCTATAGCTTGAAAAGAAGCTCCTGTATTTATCTTCAGGGACTTGTTAATGGTATCTGAAGAAGTGTGCATGCACACGAAAGCTCATACCAAAATAAAAACTTAGTTGGTCTTTAAGGTGCTACTGAAGGAATTTTTTTATTTTACTTCGATCCAGACCAACACGGCTACCTACCTGTAACCATGCCATTTAAATAATTAACATGCACACACACACAAAGCAGGAGGTCCTGTCTACAAAATACCAATAGCTTTTAGCAAAGCAACCCGTTCTCTAGTAAATGGAAGACTCCATGTCTAAAGAAGATTTTGATTGGAAGAGGAAGACCATTGAAAACAGTCATCAATTTTGGCAGGGTCACAGAGAGCTCTGTCTCTTCTTTTCATTGGCTCCCACTGACCCAGGCACCCTAGAAAGTACCTCCAGGTTACATTCCAGCTCCAGCCTGTGTGGTGCTGTGGTCAAAGTGTGGGACTAGGACTTGGGAGAGCAGGGTTCAAATTCCCTCTCAGCCACAGAGCCCATTGGATGATCTTGGGTCAGTTTCTGTCTCTGATCCCAACTAACCTCACGTGGTTGTTGCAAGGATAAAATGGAGAGGGGAAGTAGTGTGTACATCAAGCTTGAGCTCCTCGGATAAAAGGTCTCACCCTGCAGCCATTCTCTCTTCTGGATATTTAAAATGGTGCTGTTTTTGTGCTGGAACTAGCTGGTACATACTACTGTCACCCGTTTTTGCTGCCTATGGGCAGCCATTTTGTGTTGGCAATCACAGCATTTTTATCAGGAGTACCAAAACCTCATTTTTTATCCTGAAAGAAGCACCGATATAATTCTAAAGCAGTGGTTCCCAACAGGTGGTCCGCGGACCCCCAGGGGTCCGCGAGCTATGCCAGAGGGGTCCGCAAGATGCTATTAGAAAAAATATACCGGTATTAAATATATTTCGTATGATAACATATTTTTTGTTTTAGCCACTTCCTGCATGAGCAGAGTCTAGCGCAAAACTAGAATTAGATAGAGGCAGTAGTTCTGCTGTATGCCGTTAGGTGGCGCTTTACAAACACTACTGTTTTGCAAAGAGGCAGCGCATGCATTCTACTAACGCTCACCTCCCCAAGATGCTTTGCGCGCGTCGGCTTCATTTGTGCGCTACTGCGCAGGTACCCTGTCTTCTCCATTCCCCTCCCTCCTCCCTGGTGCGCGCCGCCTCTTTGCAAAACAGTAGTGTTTGTAAACAAAGCGTTGTTTTTCGCGGAAGCTACAGTTTGCGTAGTTAAAAATGGACCGTTGGTTAAAAAGTGGTTCATCTCATTAAGAACTGAAAATTAAAACTAACTGTATACTGATGGAGTACTCTGTTGTAACTGTAAAAAAGTATAAATATAAAATATAAAAAGACTCTTAATTTGGCTCTCACTTTTTAATTTTAGGATTAGGAATTAATGGGGGTCCTTGTCACAATAGCGGCTCGATGAGGGGTCCTAGAGAAAATTTTGTTGGGAACCCCTGTTCTAAAGCATGGCCCCCACTCAGGGAATGCTACCTGATATCCTCCAACCTATCACTAAGAATGCCACAAAAATCTGCAGGCCTCTCCGATGCGCCAAATATTAGGGCAGGTCACAGCAATTCAGGGCATAGCATTTGCATTTCACAAGAGAAGAACTTTTTCACTTGTATCCGTTTCTGCAGCTATGGAACTTGTGTTGCGCCCGGGGGAAAGGGTGGGTTGGAATATCACGCATCAGTGAATCAACAGAGCTTTTTGCTCATCTAACTACTTTCTCCACCGACTTGTCAGGCAACTTTTTACAGCACACTGCCATTCCCCAGATCGGCGAGGGAATTCCAGTCGAGCAATCTCCTATGATTTTGATTGAATTGTATAGTAGTGATCAGGTTTTTGTTTGTTTTTAAAAGCAGATTTTCCAACTGCGCAAATTCCCCATCCATGTATCCACAGCATAGCTGCCAAGTTTTCCCTTTTCTCGCAAGGAAGCCTATTCAGCATAATGGAAAATCCCTTTAAAAAAGGGATAACTTGGCAGCTATGATCCACAGTGGTTCCCTCATTGCAATAAGTGAAGTTACATGGAACCAGGCAGAGGGCCTTCTCGGTAGTTGAGCTCTCCCTATGGAATGCCCTTTCGTCAGATGTCAAGGAGTTAAACAATTATATGACTTTTTTGTAGACATCTGAAGTCAACCCTGTTTCAGGAAGCTTTTGATGTTTTGTTTTGTCCCTTTATATTTTGCTGGAAACCGTCCAGGGTGGCTGGGGTAACCCAGTCAAATGAGTGCGGTATAAGAAATATATTATTATCCCTATTATTATTCCTCCACAGGAGCAGGTAACTCTTATCTCTCATCATTATTATTAGCATTATTTATATCCTGGCCTTTCCCCTGGCCAGGATTCAAGAAGACTTACAAAAATTAAAACAACATGGATAAACTACAGAAAGCTAAAAATATATAAAAGGTAAGAGTTAAAAAGTAATTAAACTATAACAGAATCAAAACACTAGGAAAACAAATCCATTGACATGCAGGTAGTCATACCTCATGTTGCATCCGCTGCGGGTTGCGTTTTTCCAGGTTACGAATGCGGCGGACCTGGAAGTGTTTACTTCCGGGTTTCGCCATGCACGCATGTGCAGAATCGTTCTGCGCACTTCGCACATGCGCAAAAGCGCCACTCGGGTTGCGGACTTTTCGGGGTACGAAAAGTCATTTTGTAGGTCATTGTACTTTTATGCACAAATCTTCTGATGTGCTCTCTTCATTTCAGCTTCCTTGATCAGGTGGAAAGTGATTTTGTTTTTGCCAGTCAGAAACCCTCACAGATCAGCTTTATTTGAGATTCCTGAATTACCAGGGGTTGGTCTAAATGACCCTAGGGGTCCCTTCCAACTCTACAATGCTATGATTCTAAAAACTGTCACAACCCATGTCTACTTTTGAATTCAAACTGGCCTAACTCCCAGGTAAATGCCCAATGTTCCAATTAGTGATAAATTAAAAGGCACTACCCTGGATTCCCCAAATCTATCATAGAATCATAGAGTTGGAAGAGACCACAAGGGCCATCCAGTTCAACCCCCTGCCAAGCAGGGAACACCATCAAAGCATTCTTGACATATGGCTGTCAAGCCTCTGCTTAAAGACCTCCAAAGAAGGAGACTCCACCATACTCCTTGGCAGCAAATTCCACTGTCGAACAGCTCTTACTGTCAGGAAGTTCTTCCTAATGTTTAGGTGGAATCTTCTTTCTTGTAGCTTGAATCCATTGCTCTGTGTCCGCTGCTCTGGAGCAGCAGAAAATAACCTTTCTCCCTCCTCTATATGACATCCTTTTATATATTTGAACATGGCTATCATATCACCCCTTAACCTTCTCTTCCCCAGGCTAAACATACCCAGCTCCCTAAGCCGTTCCTCATAAGGCATCTTTTCCAGGCCTTTGACCATTTTGGTTGCCCTCCTCTGGACACGTTCCAGCTTGTCTGTATCCTTCTTGAACTGTGGTGCCCAGAACTGGACACAGTACTCCAGGTGAGGTCTGACCAGAGCAGAATACAGTGGTACCGGTACTATTACTTCCCTTGATCTAGATGTTATACTCCTATTGATGCAGCCCAGAATTGCATTGGCTTTTTTAGCTGCTGCATCATTATTTCCTCACAGACAACCTTCCAGGGCCACATGCAAGAGGTGGGTGTGACCAAAAGTGGGTGAGACCAGGCACACACCACATTCCAACCTCTATCCCGACAAGCAAGAGGGTACAATATCACTGGACACAGTATTCCAGGTGAGGTCTGACCAGAGCAGAATACAGTGGTACTATTACTTCCCTTGATCTAGACGCTATACTCCTATTGATGCAGCCTCCATATCACCTCCTTCCCATCTCATCCCGTGCTTATAATCTTTTGCAGGATTCTGAGGAATGTAGGTAGAAGAAAAGAGTTGTATCCCCCCCCCCACCAAAAATAATTTTTTATGTTAGCATTGTTCACGGCTAGCATTGTTCACGGCTGAATTTGTGCCGTCCTGCTAAGAACGCTCCATCATAGGTTAGGCATCCTTTTTAGCAATCAGAATACATTCTCTAAGACAAGAACCAAAAACCCAGCTGAGCTCCGGGGAGACTTCACACACTTGTTCAACAACAGTTCATCAACATCCGCATTCTCCCCCAGCCCCCAGCCAACCAAGGATCAGGTTCATGCATCTGTTTTTTTCGCTACATACCTCCAGCTGGCTGGTTTCAGATTCCCCGTCCCCAGAAAACACATCCCTTCCCAAATCCAAGCTCATATATAGGGAGATCACCAGTCAACCTAACTCAGAAGCATCTGCTCTGGCTGACTTTCTTAAGCTCCCCTCCCAGCATCTGCCACCTGTATCCTTAACAATACACAGAAGGGGAGCTTCAGGCCTGGGGAGGGGAGCTTCAGGAGGGGAGCTTCAGGCCAGACTCTTCCCTAGGTCACTTTCCCTTCCCAGCCACTTCCCCTCCACTGGCTGGAATGTATGCACGGCATCCCAACAGGCATGAAGTTCCAGAGAGTAGGTGCTGTCACACGAAAATATAGATTTCTCGCAAGTTCGAAACAAACATTATGTGACACTTGCATGAGCGCCACTTCCGCAGAGGGATGTGATTTGAGTGGGCAGTGCTGCTCTGAAGCCTGAAACAATGCATGCTTTTATGTGGAGCCATACATTCTGGGGCAGATTGTATCCAATTGCAAGGCTCTTAACAAGTTGGGTCCAGAATACCTTAAGGACCACCTGATCCTTTAGACCCTTCCCAATCCCTGAAATCTCTGGGGTGGGGGTCTTTGCTGGTGGCCCCCAATGGCCCAGGTGCATGGTTTGTTAACTACAAAAGTCATCCATTCAGTGGGCTCAAGTCTGTGGAACTCCCACCCACCAGAGATGAGACATGTTTGATATTTTACCATGTTTTTAATAGTCTATTATGGGAGCCACCCAGAGTGGCTGGGGAAACCCAGCCAGATGGGCAGGGTATAAATAATAAATTTCTTCTTCTGGAGGGTGATGGAGCTGCTGCTGTGACCTGCAACACCTGTGCCATATTTGTTTTCCTGCTACAGAGCGTGCAAGAGTATATTTGTAGCAAGTGCAAACTGGTTGCCTTGCTGGAAGAGAAGGTGCAGCAACTTGAAGCCCACCCGGCCACACTTCCAAGCTACAGGACAAGATGCAGAGTTTCTCGATACAGCTGAGTGAACTGCACTGGAAGAGCAAGACAGGTGGGGTGCCCCTAGGGGGAGGGAGACTGCTCATTCCAAGAGACGAACCCCTGGAGGAATATGACACAGGAGTGAACAGAGGAGAACATCCAACATGGTCAAGGTCTGGAAACCAAGCCTTATGAGGAATGGTTGAGGGAGCTGGGTATGTTTAGCCTGGAGAAGAGGAGACTGAGAGGAGATATGACAGCCACCTTCAAATATCTTAAAGGCTGCCACATGGAAGATGGACCAAGCTTGTTTTCTCCTGCTCCGGAGGGTAGGACTCCAACAAACGTATTCCAACAACAACAATCTTTATTACGGTCCATAGACCCATCAATTCGTTACCAAGCGATACACAGCTGGGACACCCCGCCCTCAAACCACTCAGACATCTTACTCAAATTCGGAATAGGAAACATTAGTTCTTGTGACCACCGATAAAAACTTTGCCACTGCTAGTGTTCTGGCATTTGACCGGTCTTCCAATAGGAACCTGATATAGAAATCCTCTGATTTTCCTGGGAGCAAGGCTAGCAGGGGTGAAATCACTTCAGCCCTAGCTTGCTCAAACTTCCCACAGTGCAGCACAATGTGTTTTATAGAATCTACATCATGGGTGCACGAGCACAGTCTTTCCTGGTAGGGTACTCCTCTCATCCTGCCCTCCAGCACTGCAGAGGGGAAAACATTCAGTCTTGCTTTTGTGAACAGCCTTCGGTAGTTTGGCACTGTCAAGTTTTGAATATAGGCTGCTGGCTTAAAGACATGCCCATATTGTACTCCTACTGCCAATGGACTGCAGATCGCAAGTGATTGATGTCGTAGATCACTGTGTGAATTATCCCAAAGTCTTTGCTTTAAGGTCTTTAGGGCACCTTCATATCCCAGGCAATAGAGTTGAGTGGGTGACAGACCTAAAGCAGTGGCTTTTCTCGCCATGGTTTTCTGCCATTGGCTGATGTATTCCTCATTGTTCAGGTATTTATACAGTCCCTCCCCAAGTATTCCAGTTACAAGAAAGAAGATTCCAACTAAACATCAGGAAGAGCTTTCTGAGTGTAAGAGCTGTTCAACAGTGGAACAGACTCTCTCGGGAGGTTGTGAACTCTGCTTCATTGGAGGTGTTTGAGCAGAGGTTGGGTGGCCATCTGTCATGGATGCTTTAGCTCTGATTCCTGCATTGCAGGGGGTTGGACTAGATGACCCTTAGGGTACCTTACAATTCTTTGAGACAGGCACATGATTCTATGCTGAATTTCAGGCACATGACAAAGTCTTCCTCACTACAGCAGAAAACGCCTGCTGGTCAGCCTTTGCTTTTGCGACAGACTTTTTATTCTCTGTGTAGTTTATTTATATGCTCACTGCTCAGATTGCAAATGATTAAGCAGTACCTAAATAACACAAGCAGAACAAAAAGAAATTAATGACAGGCATGAATAGCCCTCCAGGTTATGGCAGCCACTGGAGGGCAAATCTCCAGAAGGCGCTTTCTGCATAGCAAAGTGTGTAACATGAACCGAGGTCAGTGGGCAGGAATCCAACAGGCCTATCGCTACGTAGCAAGACTTGTTGGCAGAACAAACAGAAAAATATTTAACCCAGGCAGATCCCCATGCAATAGCAGGAAAGGAGACCAAAACGTGGTAGCCTGTGTTTCGCTCTGTATTAAAGGAATATGTAACCAAGCTCAAAAATATCAATATAAGCATTCAAAAAACTTCCTTTTACTTCACCACCCCCAAGCTTCTAGTCCAGGGGGTGGTGAACCTCAGGCCTGGGGTTGATTGCAGCATTCCGGGCCTTTCCATGTGGCTCTTAGAACTCTTCCGTGGTGTAGTGGTTAAGAGCAGTAGATTCGTAATCTGGGGAACCGGGTTCGCATCTCCACTTCTCCACATGCAGCTGCTGGGTGACCTTGGGCTAGTCACACTTCTCTGAAGTCTCTCAGGCCCACTCACCTAACAGAGTGTTTGTGGTGGGGGAGGAGGGGAAAGGATAATGTTAGCCGCTTTGAGACTCCTTCGGGTAGTGATAAAGCGGGATATCAAATCCAAACTACTACTCCTCCTCTTCTTCTTCTTCTTCTTCTTCTTCTTCTTCTTCTTCTTCTTCTTCTTCTTCTTCTTCTTCTTCTTCTTCTTCTTCTTCTTCTTCTTCCTCCTCCTCCTCCTCCTCCTCCTCCCAAGGCCATATCCCTCACTGAACCCAACCATTTTTGCCTGGCAGGAAGGCAAACTTGAACTCTAATTGCTGGATGGAAAACAGAAAGGTGTACATGTGCGCTCATGGAAGCCAGGGACAACCTGCCCCACTCACTATGGCACTTGGCCCCCAGGGAAGTTGTCCAGAAGGGAATGTGGCCCCACAGCTCTAGACCTCGGAGCAAAAGATGGGAGCCTTGCAACTAAAAATCTCATACGCTATAAAACTACTACTTAGTAGGATACGAGGAAGTAAGTTAGTGAGTCAGTAAGTAAGCAAGCAAGCAGTGCTTACGGAAGCAACTAGAGACAAGTCATCAGGATGCCTGCAGATTTCTGTGCACGAAATCAAAAAGAATTCCGACACCCACATAATTCAGATTCAGTGCCATGAAAACTCAGAGAGGGAGAGAGGTTTATGATTTTGTATTGGGGGGGGGGGAATACAAGACAACTCATTTCCTACTTACGACATCGTAATTTGTAGGAGCTCGGTTCCGGGAAGCAACGACCCCGACTCCAGTGATTGGGTCCATGGGCACATCGGGCAAGGCATCAGCAAGTTCTCTAACCTCAGGCATCGTGGACTGTTCCTGAAAGAGTGAAGAAGATTTAGAGCGAGGGCAAGGTCAGCGGGCAAAAAGCCAATGGGCTGCCCTATCACACAGCAAGAGGCTGCCAAAATAAACACCCTGGGCTGGGCACACCTAACTCATCAAGTGGCATTTGCAGCTGATAAAGACTCACTTGAACTGACTCCCTTTTCTTATAGGCTTTCAACTAGGTTCAGCTAAGGATCACACTGCCTGAGGAATGTTTAACCCAGGGAGGTCTTCATCCGAGAGAAGCAAAAGACGCCCAAGGGTGGTAGCCTACTTTATAAAAAGGAGAAGGAAACAGCACCCAGGTCTGCATATCACCCCATTTGCAAATAATGGGTTTACCGGCTGAAAACCTTAAGGACTAGAGTCCTTAAGGAATAGTCCCCCAAAAGCTCACACCTGAAGGAGGCAGAACAAGACCGACAGGCTTCAGACCTCAAAGCAGAGTGGAAACATTCAGTGGTACACAAGATTGCAACCCCTGCAAGTACCAGGAGAACCATCAAGTAGGTGGGAGTTCCAGGGGAGGATATCATAGGAGAAGGGGTTGCAGCTGTGTGACAAAGCCCGAGGGGGGGGGCAATTAAATCTAGCAAAGAATGTGGAGCAGGAGAAAACAGCAATAAATAATTTTTCCTAGTGCTCCAATTTAGGTGAAGGACAGCAGAGGTCCTGCAGCCCTGGCCTAAGGGCTTCAGTTCCAAAGCAGCATGTTATGCAATCATTTCCATGTGGTTGGAGACTCAGAAAGCTACACCCACATTATACAGCATGCTAACATTGCAAGGGCCCCCATTTAAGGAGACAAGTGACCCCAGGTGTACAATGAGCACCTGCCTTGGGCCCTCTCTCATTGGCTAAAGCAAATAGCACAGAATAGTTCACCTAAAGCACTGAGCTGCGTTCAGGTGACTAGGATCAGACCCACGGGTGGGGGGGAATCGTAATCTCACAGATCTTAACAAGAGACAAATCAGGCAATAAAGTGATGATGCATGATACTAATCCCCAAACTTCGGCCCTCCAGATGTTTTGGACTACAATTCCCATCATCCCTGACCACTGGCCCTGTTAGCTAGGGATCATGGGAGTTGTATGCCAAAACATCTGGAGGGCCGCAGTTTGGGGATGCCTGTACCAATGCAAGGAAGAAATAAAAAGGATTCAAAAGTGGAACGCAGGTTCTCTTAGATTTAAAGTTCAAATCAACACCATCTATTTAAAGCATTTTCCTTCCCCCAAAGAACGCTAGGAACTGTAGTCTACACCTCACAGAGCTCCAATCCCAAGTACCCTTAAAACAAACTACAGTTCTCAGATTCATAGAGGTTCAAGCCATGGGCTTTAAATATAGCTTGGGGATGTGACCCAAAGGCAGCCCCGCACCCACAAATGTATATATCCAAAAAAGAAAAAATACATTTTTTAAAAAAGAAGCAATACAATATAACACTCCAAAAAATGGGGGAATTACAGTGGTACCTCAGGTTGTGGACCCAATCCGTTCCAGGGTGCTGTTCACACCCCAAAAAGTCTGCAACCCGAGCGGCGCTTTCACGCATGCACGAAAGAGCGCTTCTGCGCATGCGTGAAGTGCGCAGAATGCTTCTGCGCACGCGGCGGAACCCGGAAGTAAACACTTCTGGGTACACCACGTTCGCATCATGAAAAAACGCAACCCACAGCAGACGCAACCCGAGGTATGACTGTACAGTAAAAAGACACGTGCAACACACATGGCATATCAATGATGTCCTCAGGCGATGAAAAATCCCAGTGTTGCCAAATGTCCATAACTGCCATTGTTCTGTGTTTTTGTTAAGTCTTTGCTGCATGCATATGTAATAAAGTTCTGCTGGGTGGCGTAAAATTAGTATGGTAACCTTTTTCCTTGACTAACCCATATTTTACATGTGATTTTCTCCCATTATTGCTAAAGTCCAAATTGTTCGGTACCAAGCTGATAGGTTTAGGCCATCCAGAGTTTTTCACTGCTGTATGATGTTGCATTTAGGAAATGCGAAGTGAAGTCCTTGGTCTTGATATCCCTATTATGTCCCATAAACATAGAAAGCAAAAATTAATTCAGGTGCAAGTTCAATGGTATCTCCTGTAATACGGTGTTCTTTCAATCTTGGGTCCCCAGGTATTGTTGTTGGACTACAGCTCCCATCATCCTTTGCCACTGGGCTGAGCAGGCTGGAGATGATGCAAATTGTAGTTCCAACAAAGTCTGGGTTGAAGAAGGCTGGTCCAGGTGCCACACATTGTCAGGGATTATCACAGGCCTGTCAATGTGATGTCCTCCAGAAGCTGTGGACTACAACTCTCATCAGCCCCAGCAAAGCTTCAGTGCAACATCAGGAGGGCCTCACCCCTGGCTTAGTGGGTGGCTTCTCCCTGTCTTGCCCAACTATGAGTGAAGGATAGTGAGTGGAACATCTCTTGAAAGCGCATAGAACTATGGCAGGGGTAGAGAATCTCGGACCAGGAGGTGAAGTGAGGCCCTCAAATTCTCCCAATCCAATCCCCAAGGATCTCTCCCCACCCAGGCTACAAACCTCACCCTGAGTGCTGGCAACTGGCTGGAGTGTGTCCTTGAACTGTGATGGCTCATTTTCCCTGCCAGGATAGAGACATGGTGTGTGGAAACCACTGGTGTGTGCCTGGCTGCTGTGATGCAGCCTTTAATACAACAGTACAAATTAACGTGTGTTGCCCCATCCACTTTCACCTCTGTCCTGACCACCCTTGGCATGAAGCCCCCAGATGTGAATATGGCTGAAAACTGCTCCGCACCCCTGATCCACAGTGTGTTCCCTCTTACTACGTGATCGACCAGTCACTATATATCTAGGGACAAAGAACACTTTGGGTTAACAGTCAGGCAGAGAGACTTACAAGGGGCTGGTCAAGGCTGAAGACCCCTCATTTAAAAAAAACAAACACACACACATTTTTTAGGCTAAGTGAACTAACCTGAACCCTGCAACTATCATCAACTGAGGCCCTTCTTCATCTGCTGGTGGGTGGCAAAAAGACAGCAGTCCTTTTCTGCAGCAGCTCCCCATTTGTGGAATGCTCTCCCCAGGAAGGCTCACCTGACACCTTCATTATACATCATTAGGACCAGGCAAAAACATTCCTCCTCTCCCAGGCCTTTGGCTAATTAAACAATCTATGGCCTTTTAAACAGGGGGAGGTGTTTTTTGTTGTTGTTGCTTATCATGTTATGTATTTTTGTGTTTTCACATGGTAAACTATCCTGTGATCCTCAGGTAAAAGGTGGTATGGAAATAATTTAATAAATTAAAATAATGATAAAGAGCAGCCTAGTGGAATAGTGGCCATCTTTCAGAAAAAGGGCAGTGTTTGCCAAGTGACCAAGTCAGGCATTCCTGGATGTACTTTGGCAGAAAGAACTACGTTCTCCCACCCCTGTTAGAAGATGCCAACAATAATCTGTCTTTGGGTTCCGGTGGGGGCGGGGGGGGCACGCAGTAAAAAAAGAGAGAAAGAGCTAAGCCATTGTCGGCTTGGAAGCACAAAAGCCTTCTTGTGGGTGTGTGACTCAGAGCAAGCGGCAGGGGACGGGCAGGAAACCCAGCATCAATTCGGACTTTGTCGTTGGGCGCACAAAGACCCATTTTATAAAAGGAATAGATGGAGGGGGGGGGAGGAAAGGGAGAAAATTCAGGCCCTTCTGTACTAGGCGGGGGCAACTATCCTCTTTCTTAGAGGGTGCAATAGAGGAGCAAATAACAGGGCCCACCCCACACTTTCCAGCAGAGGAAATATCAGGTGCCGCTGAACACTCAAATCTACATCCACTGTGCACTCTGTTTTTCTCCATTTTGGGGAGTCAACTTGTGGCGGAAAGACACCAGTGTCTAATTAATGCTGATGAGTGAAGTTCTTGCATGCTAACTAGCAACGTGCCTTTCCCACACACTTACTTTGCCCCATTTCCCCCTCCCCTTCTCTCTCCCATCTCCCACCCCCAAACAAATCCTCTGGGTTTCCTATTGCTTAGACCCTTTGGACTGGCTTACCTATTTGCATATGCATAGTATTATCACTTATTATCTCCAGCATGGTGAACAGTAAGAGAGAGACACTATCTCTCACGGGAACAGCACACCTAGGAAACTGACATGCCCAGTCAGGCCATTGGGTCCATTCGAGCACACTGACTCAGCTCATATCTAACACTAAGCCCAACCATAATCATAACCATTATTTTTATTATTAAATGTGATATAGAAAAATAGGGGCGGTTGGCTTTTGCTGCCCAACTCCCCAAGGAACTGAGTCCCCCAAGTCCGTGATCGGGCAGAAATGAATGGATGGAGGCAGGATGCAGTGAAAGCAAGGCAAATCTTTATTTTTCTGTTGCAACAGAGCTCAGGAATATCACAAGCTCGCCTGCTTGAGCCATAGTAATCCCACTTTATGTGTGATGTAATTTCTGTTTGTAGAGATGTCCCTCTTCTCCACGCCAAAATGCAAACCCTTAAAAGAGATGCTTCTTCTTGGTTCTGGGTCTCTCTTGCCTCCTTGCTAGGAGGGGAGGGTGCTCTGTTGCAACAGAAAAATAAAGATCTGCCTTGCTTTTGCTGCATCCTGCCTCCATCCATTCATATTTGACCGATCATAGACTTAGGAGTTACGCAGCAAAAAGCCAACCACCTCTATTTTTCTATATCAAATGTATTTATATTCTACTTTTCTCTGAAGCTGGGGATCAAGGCGGGCTTCAACATTTAAAAAATCTATTATAAAATATCAAGTTATAACAACAAGCTAATTTAAATACACTGGAACACATTTAGAACCAGCAAGTAAAATACAGTTTGCCCTGACGATAGCCCAGTGGTCAGCACTGTCTGTTCCTTAGTTTCCAAAGGTCTGTCAGAAGGATAACAGGGAGGGAGGTCATCTGACCTCTCTTGGGAGGGAATCCTATCTTGGGGAGCAGCCACAGAAGGGGCTCTGTCTCCTGTCACCAACCAAATGGGCTTCTGGTGCTAATGGGACGGAGAGGTGGCAGCTTAGCATGAACTAACCGTGGCTTAGCATAAACACAAAGCTATGCGAGCTGCCAGAAAGATTATCAAAAGGTTATTATGATGGCTTTAAGATGTTAGAATGTTCACATAATTGGAAGAGAGCTTCTTATGTCTTTATTTCCAGAGGCCTCTCTTTGTAGGCAAAGGGTCTCAGATTCAATCCCTGGCATCTTCAATTAAAAGGACTGGGTAACAGGCGATGGGAAACATTGCCTCTTCTCTTTGCCTATGACCCTGTAGGACCACTGCCGGACAAGAGAAGCCAATACTGGGGCAGAAGGGCAAGCAGCCAGACCTGGTAGCAGGGTAGACTCCCTAGAAGGAAAGAAATGCCTGCTAGGTCAGGCCAATGGCCCATATGGTTAAGCATCCTGTTCTCACAGTGGCCGACCAGGTGCCCCAATAGGAAGAGGCAGTAATTTTCAGTCATCTCAAGAAGGCCCTAGGTGTTGAAAGGTTTCAGAATTGCTGCTCTTTCCTGGCCTGAAAGGTATGGCTCAAAATCTCAGCAAAACATTAACCCATTGTCCACAAGAAAGACAAAATGCAAAAGAAGAAGAAAAAGAAAATCCAGCCTCATAGAAACCCTGTGTTTCAGAATACACACACCCCAAACACGAAGAACTGTTCCTTGCTACACGGTGCTTTTCCATTGATCCAAACAAGCTGTTTTGTCTTGTTGCTAGCTGCCTCTTTAAGGGCATTATTATTCTGCCTACAGGATGTGTCCAAATCAGACCTAAAAAGAGACCGGATATCACTTGGGAGATTTAGATAAATATTGTTCTGAACTTTACACAGACCGTTAGATTTTGGTATCAGAGGAAGCAGCTGGCTGGGTCCCCTGAACACCCCACCTGTTTTGTTTTTTGTTTTATTTTAATATTTACCATCTTTTGAACTTGCCACTGGGTACTGTGTCTAATAGGGACCCAGGTGGCGCTGTGGTTAAACCACTGAGCCTAGGGCTTGCTGATCAGAAGGTAGGCGGTTTGAATCCCTGTGACGGGGTGAGCTCCTGTTGCTTGGTCCCAGCTCCTGCCAACCTAGCAGTTTGAAAGCACGTCAAAATGCAAGTAGATAAATAGGAACCGCTACAGCGGGAAGGTAAACGGCGTTTCCATGTGCTGCTCTAGTTTGCCAGAAGCGGCTTTGTCATGCTGGCCACATGACCTGGAAGCTATACGCCGGCTCCTTCAGCCAATAATGTGAGATGAGCGCGCAACCCCAGAGTCGGTCACGACTGGACCTAATGGTCAGGGGTCTCGACCTTACTGTGTCTAATACACAACTTCAGGATGACTTTTCTTTAAAAAGAAAAGCAAAGCCATGCATTACTGCAATGGGGGGGAAACCCTCCTTTGGTCCTTAAGCCCTGCTATGATGACTGCAGTCAAACTAGTCAGCAGGCCAAAATACTGCAGACCCTTGCCATGGCTGGTGGGCTCCTGGGTCCTTGAATTCCTTGCGTATCCAACTGATAGCAAGCTGCCATGACTGTCATAGGATAGGAGCAACCAGGAATGGATTTCCTAGCTTTGGAAGTTGCTGCGGTGGAAGTAGGATAGCAAAATGGCATGTCTACCCGGTCGGGAGAATACATGTCTTTTCAGCTCTTGAGCAACATCCTGTGGTTTCCAGCAAATTGGATTCAGAAGCATTACTGTCTTTGACCCTTACCCACTTTCTCCACAACCATGCTTATTTCTAATGAACTTCTATCATGTAGCCTCTTGCTAGCATTTCTGTTAAACCAGAGTCCCAAATAGTGCAACCCTTCCTCACATGGGAGTCACTCCATCACAGATCATTCTGGTTGCCTTTATGCCCAGTCAAAACTGAGCTAGACTGGCAGTGGCTCTCCAGGTATCACGACATTCCCAGCTGTTCCTGGAGATTGAACCCGAGACCATCAGCATGCAAAGCAGATGCTCTACCACTGAGCTATGCTCCTTTCCAGATACAGGGGCACAGGAAGCTGCATTAGGCTGAGCCAGACCAGATGCTCTGCTCCCTAAGCCACGACACTTTCCCCACTCAACAGGTCCTGGAAAATCTCCAAGCAGTTCAGCCCCACCACAGGCATGTTGCAAGGTCAATTCTGCTTTGAGCTGAAGGAGATGCAGCAATGGGGAAAGGAAAACCGATCATTTCCTTCACACCTGATACCAGCATTGTTATCAAACAGGAAGCATGTCACTCAGCCGTGCACAGACAGAAGCTTTAAGCCCTCCTGTGAAGCTTCCTGGAGCGAGAGCAAAGGAAATGCAGTTTCAGCGCCCTCAAAATACTCTGCTCACCCATATTTGCACCAGGAAATAAGTCTTCCTGCAATGACACAAAACCACACCAGATGCACTCGGCTACATCCTCCAAAGAAACCCAGCTGTTCTATGGCTGGTATCTCAGCAAGGAGCAAAGAGGACCGAGCAGCAGAATTCATGTTGCAATACAAACTGGCATACTTGTTGCAAGAGTGACAAGAAGCAGCATCAAATGTCACTCTCATAGAGCCAGTGTGGTGTAGTGGTTAAGAGCGGTAGACTCGTAATCTGGGGAACTGGGTTCGCGTCTCCGCTCCTCCACATTCAGCTGCTGGGTGACCTTGGGCTAGTCACACTTCTTTGGAATCTCTCAGCCCCACTCACCTCACAGAGTGTTTGTTGTGGGGGAGGAAAGGAAAGGAGAATGTTAGCCGCTTTGAGACTCCTTTGGGATATCAAATCCAAACTCTTCTCATGGTCAATCCACCTTGGAAGTCACACACATTGCCTTCAACCTGGATGACACCCTGCTTCTCCTTCCCTACTTTTTAAGATGTTAAAATTTTTGGCTCGAGTATTCTGCCACTCCCTGAGCCACAGGAATCTAATACAGGTCACATCCACACCATATATTTAAAGCACTTTTATGCCACTTCCAACAGTCACTGCTTCTCCCAAGAATCCTGGGACCTGGAGATTAAGGTGTTGGGAACTGAAGCTCTGTTAGAAGTCTAACAGCTCTCAGCACGCTTAGCAAACTTCTGTCCCCAGCATTTTACGGAGGAAGCCACAGGTGTTTTTAAAAAGTAATATAATGGTGTTTTAAACATAAGATCTAAGAATGTGACCTAAGGAAACATCAGAACAAGGACAATGTGGTATGCTAATTGTTTGTGCGCCCACCACCCTCCGGCAACAATTATATCTGCTCCCTGCAAACATCTAGCTCAGAATTGCCCAAACTCATTGCCTGCAACTTTCCAAGGTTTCAGGAAAGATTCTTTCCCAGTCCTACCTGGAAATGCCTGGGGTTGAAGCTTGGACCTTTGGATGCAAAAATGCACAGCTCAGCTAAGCTACAGCCCCATCCATTAAAAGGCCATTTTCTCTTTGAGAATCTGTTTAATGTGACCAATACAGCTGGGTGGAAGAGGCCTGCTATCAACAGACATGCCAGCTCAGGTGTATGTACCACGGATGCAGCATTGCCACTAGAAGCCCAGGTGGACTGTCACAGAAGGTCTGATTTTCTAGCTTTGGCTGTGTCACCATTTCTGGACAGGTATGTTCTCATGGTCTGGCAACCATTGGATTACTGTGATACAGTATTTTGAAGACCCCTCGGGAAGTTCAATTAATGCAGAATGTGGCTGCCTGGACTTTTAATTCCTATATAATCCCTTTAAACTAGTGGCCACTGACTCCCACTAACAAAAACAACACTTGCTTCTGAATGAACATGCTTAGAATCGTACTGTCAATTATGCCTTGTGTGAAAAAAGTAGGCTAAGTTTTGAGAGCCCTGAACTCATTCAAATGATCCTGAGTTTTAGATTTATAAAAGGAATGTTGCTCTGTATGTATGTGTGCACAAGCGCACACACAACTGTTTGTATTTCTGTGAACTTATGTGGCACGCCCTCTTTCCATTATCATTTTTTCTAAACCAGGGATGAGGAACCTGTGCCCTTTCTAGATGTTGCTGAACAACAGCTTCCATGGGCCCCAAATATTGATCACACTGGTTGCAGCTGATGGGAGTTGTAGTTCAGAAACATGTGGAGCTCCACAGCTTAGCCAACCCTGTTCTAAACTAAAAAGTGACCCTTTACTGTATTTGCGAGTACAGTGCTCTAACCCCTTGACAATCTGGAGCCGCACATTGCTGTTCATTTTTACAGCCGAGATGGAGCAATCACAACACCAGCCACCCCAACAAAGGTGCTGTTTTCATTTCCTGCAAGGCTTATCACTTTGTTTAAAGTGCTCTTAGGGCAGAGCTCTCAACCCCAAAATGCTACAGTGATATCTCTTAATAATAATACCCTTTGTATTCATGCAGCAAGGAGTTCCACAGCTCTGTGACTCTATCTTCAAAAAAATGATAAAGCTTCCCTTTCAAAGTGCAAAGTCCTGTTCATTACAAGATTGCACACTTTCGGTATTAAAGAAAATTGATATATCTCACTGCAATGTGTTTTTAAAACGGCTCACGTTAACTAGGGCTGGGTGTTGTAGAAATCACCCTACCTGAAGTGGTAACTAAGAGGGGGGTGGAAAGAGATGAAAAATTGCACAGGTTTTTTGTTTTTTAAAAAAGAACAAGAGAAAAAAAATCCATATTCATAAGACTGTAAGAAGAGCCTGCTGGATTAGGCCAACAGCCTATCTAGTCCAGCACCGTTTGTACAGCAGTCGTCCAGATGCCCCAATGGAAAACACTCAAGCAGAACCCAATCACAACAGCTTCTCCTCTCCCGTGGTTTCCAGAAACCAGTATTCAGAAGCACTGCTCTGCCTCTGACTGTGGAAGCAGAACTCATTGGCAGTCTTATTCTCTATGAATATGTCCAACCTTCTTAAAGCCATCCAAGGTAATGAGTATCAGTATCAAAACCTTTATTGGCATCACTTACAAACCTTCAAAGTAAATAGGCCAGTACGATCTCGTTGCCATGTCATCAGTACAGTCACTTGCCAAAGGGAAGAGGGGCCAAGAATCTATTTCACCTCTGTGGGTCTCCAACAAGGGCAGGGTCCTGTAATGTACTTCGGCGGCAAAAGATCAAGTAGGGGAATTTAGCTACTGTCTTGGTCCATCCATGCTAATGGTCATCGGTGCCTCCAGTGGGAGCAAGTTCCCTAGTTTAACTATGTGCTGCATGAAAAAACACGAAAAAGCGCTTGCTTTTATCCGTCCTGAATCTTCCAACATTCCACTTCAATGCAGACTTGATGGTCTTAACACTAAGGTAGTTGGTTCCCTCTGGCCTCCCTCCCTACTTTGCTTGATAACTAGCTCATGGATAAGGAACCTGTGACCCTCCAGGTGGACTCCAATACCCATTACTCCCTGACCCTTGGCAATGTTGTCTGGGACTGATGGTAGCTGGAGTCCAGCAACATCTAGAGGACTACAAGTTCTCCAAACCATGACCTCGCCTGGAGAACTCAAGAGCTCACTCACAAGGGTGTGACTTTTGTATTCACCTCATAAATGTATTGTCCTATGGACCTGTCTTATGGGCTAACACTGTCACCTTTTTTAAAAAAGGAAGAAACACACCATACATTTAAAGCACATTCAAAGCCTGTGACATCCCCCTCAAAGGATCCTAGGAACTGTAGTTTGTCAAGAGTTCTGGGAATCTTGATGGGAAAACTACAGTCCCCAGGGCTCTCTGTTAAATGTGCTTGGAATATATGCTGTGGCTCTGCCCAGAGAGACAGAAACACACCCTACCAAGAAGGCAGTGGGTGGCAGGTTTAACCCTTGTGTTAAACCTGTCATCGTGTGTGTAGAGAGATTCTCATCAAAGGACTGGGGTATCAGCTGCCAATCAAAGTAGGGAGCACCAGCCAAGGCCAAGCAGTCAACAGTCCAACCCAGTATACAATGGTGCTTCAGAAAGTCGACAAATGGCAGGTTGGTACCAGCTGGTAGCCAGAGGATTGTAAATACCCAGCCAAAGCAGCATGTGACATGATAAATAACATGGGCTGTTGTATCCAATGCTAGGCCTACTCAGAGTAGACCCAATGGCATGTGCCTGGTTGGATTTCCACTGATTGGTTGGAATCTACTGATTGTTTGGGAGATCCATATATACTTATAGTTTCCCCTGAATCAGGAGATGGACAAAGGATGGGAAGAGATATTTAGGCTGAAGACGAGGCCAGTCCATTGTTATGAATCCCTACCAGGAAATCACTTATTTCTTCCTTAAACCAAGACCCATTCTCAGCCTCCCAGAGGATTTCGAACATGGGAAAGCTGTGTCCACACAATGAAAGGAAGCGTCTGTGGGATGCCCCCACCATCACTAGCCACCCTAGAGCAGGTTTTGTTGTTTGTTTGTTGGCTTGTTTTGAGTACCCCCCCCCCCATCCAGTTTAGTCAGGAGAAGCATCCGATCTATTGCGGAGGAAGCCCCGTTTACAACAAAAGACACCCCTGCCACACAAGGTGTGTGTAGGGTCTGGAGATGGGGGAGGTCACAAAACCAAAGGATGAGGTGGGGAGGGGGAGAAAGGAAGCAATGCAAAGCCCTCACCCCCAGGGAGGAAAGGAGAAGGCGCAGGGCCCAGTCTGGAGTGGGGGGTAAAGGGGGTGGGTGGGCCAGCCGGGCCTGGCCCCGAAGGCTCCTTGGAGGGGAGACACTTAACTGTTGCCCGGGGCGCTGGCGGCGGCTGATCCCGGCTACCCCGTTTCAAGCAGAAGCAGCTTCTCATTGCCCGGCAGGGCGGGGAGCGGAGGCAGGAACAGGAGGAGGAGGAGAAGCGGAGAAGCAGCGGCAAGTGGGAAGGAGAGGCGGCCCTCTCAGGGCCCGCAGGCGGCGGCGGCGATCCTTACCCGGGCGGGCGCGCTAGACCGAGCCCCCGCTCCCCAACAGCCCGTTGCACCGAGCGCAGGAGCCCATCAGGAGCCGAGGCCGCCGGCGGGAGCCATGGGCGAGGGCGGAGGAAGGCGGCCGAGTCGAGCCTGGCGCCGCCTCTGAGGCGCTCCGACGAGGAGGAGAAGACACCGGTGCCGCGGCGCAAGCACAGAGCCCCCTGCCTCCCGGAGCCCGCACTGCCGCTCGCTCTGCTTTCTCGATTCACCTCCCTAGCACCGCTGACCGGCCCAGGGAGAATGAATGGGCGAGCCTGGCCCCCGCCCCGAACGAGCCTCCTGCGTCCCAAGCACAACCACGAGGGGCCCCTCGGAGACTTACGCTTTGCGCCCAGGGCGCACGCCCAGGCAGCCCTTCCCAAATGGAATCCTTTGGCCTCGTCGTCTCCACCAAGCCGAGGCCTCCCGTAGAGTTGCCGTTTAAAAATAAAATTAAAAATCACGCCCGCCCTCTGTACTGCTGTACTACCTTGGGGGAGGCTCCCGATAGGGCGAGGTGCCCCTAGCCGAACGCCTTGTTCTCGCTTCCCTACGCACGGCGTGCACGTGGTTGGACCCTAGGCGTCTCCTGGTGGTGGGGAAGAAGATCCCCACGGTGGCACCTGGCGAACACGAGAACTAGAGGTGCCTCTTCTGCTGCAATCCTATACAGCTTTGGCTCAGGAGCGCATATACAGCTTCCCAGCGCAGGAGGCAGTAATGCTTCTGAATAGCAGCTGCTGGGCACCGCGAGCGGAAAGAGTCGCTGTTGCGCGCGGGCCCCGCTTTCAGACGTTCCATTAGCCTGTGAGTACAGGATGCCAGATTAGATGGGCCTTTGGCCTTTCTCAAGGCTGCTGCGCATCTTCATTGAGCGATCCACTGCAATCTCCAGTCCTTGGGCCGTCATCTCGATTTCAGACTCTAGTTGTTGCATATATGGAATTAGGAATTATTTGTTTATTGCATTTATATCCCACCTTTCCCTCCAGTTAGCTCAAGGTGGTTTGTGTGGTTCTCCCCCATTTTATCCTCACAAAAGTCCCCTGAAGAGGGTTAGGCCAGTGACCGGCCCTAATTCATCCAGAGAATCCACATGACTGTGTGGGTATTCGATCCTTTGTCTCCCAGGTCCTGGTCCAACACACTTCACCGTTACACAACACTGCCCCAGTGTGCATCAGTTTTCACTCGCTTTGGCATCAAATTGCATTTGCCTTTTTGTTCCCTTTCATAGCTGCCAAGTTTTCCCTTTTCTCGCGAGGAAGCCTATTCAGCATAAGGGAAAATCCCTGTAAAAAAGGGATAACTTGGCAGCTATGTTCCCTTTTCACCCAGTTTGGAGAGATCCTTTTGGAGTTCATTGTCATCCCAGTTTTGTATCATCAGCAAATGTCACTGCATCTTGTAACTGAGTTCCATAGGGTGCCATTACTGTACCATCAGCATTTGCCATGTTTCCAAATTATTCTCAAAGTGGCTCGCACAAACATATCTATACAGTGGCAAAGCTGCATGCTCCGCTACCGGGGCGGAGAGCAGGTGGCGTGGCTGGCACCCCTGGAGGCACGGCACGCATCCTGGGGGCGTGGTAAGTCACCCGCGAGGGCGTGGTGCGCGTTCTGGGGATGTGGCACGCTGCCTGTGGGGCCGTGGTTGGTGACACACTTTTAATATTGGGGGGGGGGAGAAGTGCCAGTACTGTGTACCCTTGAGGACCGCCGGAAAAAACCTCACCGCATATATAATTTTTAAAAAACACCCTTACATTACTGCATTTAAAGGTGAAGGGACCCCTGACCGTTAGGTCCAGTCATGGACGACTCTCGAGTTGCGGCGCTCATCTCGCATTATTGGCCGAGGGAACCAGCGTACAGCTTCCAGGTCATGTGGCCAGCATGACAAAGCCGCTTCTGGCGAACCAGAGCAGCACACAGAAATGCCGTTTACCTTCCGCTGTAGTGGTACTTATTTATCTACTTGCACTTTGACGTGCTTTCAAACTGCTAGTTTGGCAGGAGCAGGGACTGAGCAACGGGAGCTCACCCCGTTGCGGGGATTCGAACCGCCAACCTTCTGATTTGGATCCAGGATACTTCAAGGACCGCCTGATCCCTTATATCCCTCGCCACTGAGGACTTTGGGGGAGTCAATATTAGTGGTGTCCCATGCCTCAGATGCACCCCTTGGATCCACCAGGAGCTGTGCATTCAGTATTATGGGCTTGGTTTGGTGAAACTCCTCCCAATTGAGATCAGACAGGCCCCAGACAGGCCCCTTCCCTGTTGAACATCTGATGCCTACTGAAAACTTTTTATTTTTATTCCAGCAGGCAGTTTAATCGATGTTTGATGTTATAGTTCTGACTGATTTTTTGGGGTGTGTGTGCTTTGGTTGGATCACCATGTCATGGATGCTTAGCATTTCAGGGGGTTGGACTAGATGACCCTTGGGATCCCAACTCTACAATTCTATTATTCTATTAATTGTTTTCAATTATATATCATACGGAATTGTTTTGAATTGTTTTTAAATGTGGAATTGTTTTTATTGCTGTTGTTTTTTATTTTGATTTTTTACTGGAAAGGTATTTCATAGAACCATAGAATTGTAGAGTTGGAAGGGATCACCAAGGGCCATCTAGTCCAACCCCCTGCAATGCAGGAATCTCAGCTAAAGAATCCCTGACAGGTGGTCTTGCAACCTCTGTTTAAAAGCTTCCAACAGAGGAGAGTTCATCACCTGAGGTAGTCTGTTTCATTGTCAAACATCTTTTACAGAGTTTTTATGGGAAGCTGTTCATAAATGTAAGCAAATAAATAAAACAAATAGTAGTTTAGTTGGTTTGCAGACAATAAATATCCGATATACTGTAATACAAGGTTACTAAGACAATCACAGCTGGGGTGGGCACATAATATGAATGCACAAAGAATGTGCCTTTTAAAGAAAGAGCATAACAGATTCCATAATTTAAAACAGTTTAAAAGTACAGACCATTTTGACTCAAAATAGCAATCCTAAAAATATCAAGCGTATATCATAATATTTAAATTTGTATTAGCAAGTACAGATTTTCCTTAAAGATGGAAAAACACTAATCTTTAGCTTTAAAAAAATCCACATTCAGATAAAACCTCTCAGTAATTAATCCCAAATACGGGTGATGAGTGTAGTGGAAAATGTGGAAGAAAAACTGAGGAGGTGTAGGTTTGCAGCCAACCCTCCCTGTCAATATTAATAGGAGCGCTAATCAGCACAGGTGGCAGCCGTGGAGACATCCAGCCTCGTCTGGTTGAGGCAGGTACAAATAGTGCAGGGCAATGTGTAAGAAGACGATGGACCAAACACTGCTGAGGCTTCTCACCATTGATTCTGTTGTATGTGGGTGAAGGTCTGGTGGGGGGAATTGTTTCCTTGGGGTTATTTCTCATTTACCATTTGAGGTTTACTGTTGGGGGGGGCGCTGTTGCTGTTTGAGGAGGTTTTCCTATTCTGTTCAAATGAAAATGTAATTTTCCTCAGATATTGACTACCAAAGAACCTGCAGTGTTAATTGGCAAAACAGTGAGTCATCAGTAGCTGAAAATGCATCAGTGGCAACATTGCACAATTTTAAAACCAAAATTTAAAAAGTTGCATCCAATGTTAGCCCAACTCAGAGTTGACCTATTCAAACGGATGGACATGCCTAATGTAGGTGCATTGATTTCAGAGGGCTTTCTTTAAGTAGAACTTAGTTGGAGACAGCTCAGAGGAGCAGCATTACATTCAGGGAACCCAAACACATTGAAAAAAGTAGGGGTGATCACAATCAACACTGTTAGGTCCCCACTATGTGGGGTCCTGTGCCCATAGCCTCTGAAAGAAATCTCATAATGTTTCATTGGTTTCTTCCTACAGAAGCTTCAAAGGTATTGGGCCCCTGGACCATAGATCTATTGCAGGGGTGACCAACTCCCAAGAGACTGTGATCTACTCACAGAGTTAAAAACTGGCAGTGATCTACCCCCTTTCTTAGGGGTTCAGGTCAAAGTTGTTGAGATTTTTTGAAGCAGGAGGAAAACCCTATTTTTGGGAGGTGAAGAGCTAATGTTTTGAACCTTTTGGGGTGGAGCCAAAGTTGTTGAGCTTCTTTGGGGGGGGGAGCCAGTTATCTTACCAGTGATCTACCACAGACGTCCAGTGATCTACCGGTAGACCACGATCTACCTGTTGGACGTGCCTGATCTAATGTTCATAAAGTGGTTGTAACTCGGGGAGCAGGGCATCTGCTTCACATATACGGTAAAAACTCCCTGGTTTACATAAAAAAGTTTCCTTTGCATCTCCAGACAGGGCTGGGAGAGACCCCCTCCCTGAAACCCTGGAGAGTCTCTGCCAGTCAGTATAGGCAGTGCTGAGCTGGATGGGCCAATGGCTCTGACTTGGAACGAGACAGGTTCCTATGTTCCTAGGTAAAGCAAAGTAATCTGAAATGGCAACTATTACTTTGTCCTGCAGCAAAGAATTCCGGACGTGAATGAGTGAAATAGCTCTCAAGGAGGGCATGGAACAAGAACACTGGCTGTAGTCTGTTGTTGTTGTTGTTGCTGCTGCTGCTATTATTAATTTCATTTCTATACCGCTTTATTTATTTATTTAAAAATTCTCAAAACTGTTTTGCAACCTCCCTTAAAGCATCAAATAAAACAATCCAGAATAAAACATTACTGAAGAAAGTCAGATATGAAGTATACATTCAAAGCAACATGATTAACAAGAAACTAAAATATTATCATAAAGATTTCAAAGGAAAACATTACTAAAGGACGTCAAATATATAATGCACGTTTAAAACACCACAATTAGCAAAAGAATAAAACATTGTCATAAGCATAGAACATTGCTGCTGCTGTTGCTGCTGCCAATCCTGCCAAGGGAGTGGTTACTCTGACAATCCAAAAGCAAAATGGTAGGCTAGTGATAGACTTACAATACTTTTATATCACTACTGGATTATGTCTTAATTTACAATCAGATAACGTACAACATATACATGGTGACACCAACTAATATGAGTTAAGAAAATGTCCCAAAGTGAGGGATTTTTAGGCTAGTATAACATCACGAAGAATCACTCAAGCTTGAGGCAACATGACTTCCAAGGTAAGTGTTTCTCAGGGAGTGAGCTCCAAACACAGGTGTCATATTGTACATTATCTGATTGTAAATTAAGACATAATTCAGTAGTGTTATAAAAGTATTGTATGTGTATTATTAGCCTACTGTGTTGCTTTTGGATTGTCAGATTGTTATGTTTGCAACATGGGCGTACCCAGGATCAAAACTAGGGGGGGGCAAGGGGAGGGGCCAAGGCACGGAAGGGGAGGGGCCACAAAGTGGGCGGGAACAGCGAACTCGCGCTCCGCCGGGCTGTGCCCCTCCCTAGAAGCAGGGCTGGTGGGCGGAGGCGGAGCCCAGCCCAGCGGAGCGCGAGTTCAGCGTTCCCGCCCGCCGCGCCGCGCTCCCTGGTTCCCCGCCGCGCTTGGCCTTGCCTGAGGGCGCGCCGGGGAGCTGGAGGGAGGGTGCGGCGCGGTGCGGCGGGAATGGCGAACTCGCGCTCCGCCGGGCTGTGCTCCACCTCTGCCCACCAGCCCTGCTTCTAGAGTAGGGCAGCTGCCCTAACTTGCCGAATGGTGGGTACGCCCTTGGTTTGCAACACAAGGGTGGTTAATGGCAGGCAGCGGCTGTGGAAGCTCAGGATCAGTGACCTGGGTCTGCAGTAAGAGACAGCCAAAATAGGGGCTGCAGTCAGAGAAGCACCCCAAGGGCCAGACAGATACCTAGATGGCTGCATTTGGTTTCCAAGTCTGAGGATCCCCACTGTTGCAATAATAAGATGAACCAGTAATCACCAGAATGTGTTAAAGCAGCTTTCTATCACAAGGTGGGCAAGGAGCCTTCTTAGTGGTGTTTCCCTGGTTCTGTGATCTCTTCTGTTTGCCATCAAATGAAGGTCCTGTTTGCCAGAGCTTTTCATCTTGCAATTCTTAGTAACTGGATGTAATGACTGTTTTAGGGAAGCTTTTAACATTTTAATGCTGTATTGTTTTAATATTCAATTGGGAGCCGCCCAGAGTGGCTGGGGAGACTCGGCTGGATGGACGGGGTATAAATAAGATTATAATATAATATAATCAGAACCTGCACACTGCTTCTGGTCACATGCTCTGCTTAATTTATTTTTAGCCTGTTGCCTTTTTGTTTGTTTTTTTCAAATAATTTTTATTAATTTTACTATAAGCCAAACAAAACAAAACAACATACCTTTTGATTGTTATGTTATATGGTTTTGTAATAGGTGTCAGCTTCCGACATCAGCCAAAACGCACACACAAACCACATCCTTTTGACCTATTGTGCTTCTTCCTAGGCCAGGGGTAGGCAACCTAAGGCCCAGGGGGGCAGATCCGGCCCAATCGCCTTCTCAATCCGGCCCACGGACGGTCCGGGAATCAGCGTGTTTTTACATGAGTAGAATGTGTAGGCATAGGAATTCGTTCATTCCCCCCCCCAAAAAATATAGTCCGGCCCCCCACCTGGTCTGAGGGATGGTAGACTGGCCCACGGCTGAAAGTGGTTGCTGACCCCTGGGCTAGGGTGACGGTGGCATCCAAGTAGGTGAGGTGGGGGAAAGACCCACCTATTTGTCTCCACAGCAATGGGGCAACATCTTTGGACATGTAAATGTCAGTACTGTACCTGACCAGCCAGCTAAGGCGATTATCTTATAAACAGACTTTTATGACCAGTTTAGCAGCCTCTTGACTAGACGGAATGGCTGGATTCAGTGGACTGGTGGAAGGCACCAGCTAGGGAACCCATACCCTCCAACATTTCTCTGATGGAAATAGGAACGTCCCATTCCATAATGATAATTTTACTATTTATACCCCACACATCTTACTGGGTTGCCACAGCTACTCTGGGCAGCTTGCAATATAAAGATACATTCCAGGCTCAGAGCATTCCAGGCTCAGAGGCAGAAGAGGAGGTGGGCCAAGAGACAGAGATGTCGCCAGCTGCTGAAGAGCCCCGGGAGTCTCCCTCCTGCTGTGACCAGCTACGCTCCCCCCTGGTCTCGCAGAACATGCAGAGAAATGGAAAGAGCAGAGCAGAGATTGGTTGCGCACAAACACAGTTTCTGATTGCTTGAGGGGGGAACCTTGGAGGTCGGGGACTTAGGTAGCTGTGGGGAGGCAGAGACGTTCAGTCCTCACAACTGCATCGTTGGGGGAAGACCTACTGGAAAGAGTTGCTGTGATCACTAGGTCTGCACTGTTTTGGCTTCTTTGAATAAAGAGTTTTCACTGACACCTTGTTATTTTTACTACTGACTTACACCTGACTCCAGCTCCTGACACCTCATGGAATCATAGGCCTTGAGGGGGCCCACAGATATCATTCTGAATGACCCCCCCCCCAAAAAAAAACCTTTAACAGTTTTCACAGTTTCCCTGTTTAGGGAAGCTTTTAATGTTTGATGGATTACTGTATTTTAATATTTTGTTGGAAGCCACTCAGAGTGGCTGGGGAAGCCCAGCCAGATGGGTGGGGTATAAATATATTATTATTATTATTATTATTATTATTATTATTACTACTACTACTACTACTAAAGCTGCCTCAGAAAGTTGTTAAGGCTGAATGGTGATACACACACACACACACACACACACACACACACACACACAAATAGATAACAATGTTCATTTGTTTATTTTACCTATCTATTATCACAGTGCTTATCCTGTCTTTCTAGAAAATATCCAAGTCACAAGACAATGCCTCTTGGTTTGATTTGTGATACCTTTTACCCGCCACAAATTTTGGGCCATGGAAAATTCTTAAGGCTGTCACAATCCCAGTGATTTACTGGGAGCTGAACACGTTCCAAATGCTTTCCAGTTCTCCTCTGCAAACCACCCAATCCCTCCACTGCCCTCCTTGGTCCTCCATTGTTGCCTTCCTTTAAGGCCAGCCTCCCTTTCTGGTGCCTTGAATTACTGCATCTCCAGGTAAGGCCAAAAAAAACCCTTGCATGAAACACGGGAGAGCCACCTATACAGAATCAGGCCAATGGTCTGTTGAGTGCAGTATTTATTTTATTGTCTTTCCTGGTCCTACCTGGAGATGTCAAGGACCATCTGCATGCAAGGCACATGCTGTACCACAGAGCTGTGGCCATTCCCCTAGCCAATCCAGAAGCTATGGAATATAAGTATGGCTCATAATGTCCGGATCTAGCTTGGATATATGAATTTGCTATTGCGCTTCCTTTCATTTCAGGGTCTTAAGGCTATCAGAAATACAATGCCCTATCTGGCTGCCCCACCCCCCACCCCCCGCTTTGCTTTCGAATGGAGAATAATTTTAAGATAGCAACGTTGTTTGGCAGGCGGAATATTCGCCCCATACATAATAGATGCCCCCAACGCCCCATTAACAAATGCAAGAAGATTCCTCAAACTGAAAAAACTGGCACACATTTTGAAGTGTTAATGCTTCCCCATGGATCTGCTGTTACTGAGACAATCTTTAGTGTAATAATATTTTTTATAAACCTTGCGTTTCAATAAGATCCGGCAGCAAGGGGGCACCCATGGCTTCCCAAGGAAGCATCTAATTGGTACTTAGTAGCCAGAAAACATTGCTGTGTATATTGCAAACATATGGTGGTGGCTTTAAATTTTTTTCAGGATGGAGGCATCGTCCACAACAATCTCGTCCTGCCTCATAGGGACTAGCTACTTTCCATGCAAAAAAAAAAAAAGTAACATGTGCTTCCTCTTTCTGCCTATGGGTAGTGTTCAAGGCTGTGCTAGTGGGGAGTGACTGGTTTGCTTGGGCAAATGGGCACAGCCTCTCCGACATCAGTCTGCTCTCAGTTGTCCCCTCTTGCCACCTCCCTTTTTACTTACACCCAGTTAGCTTCCTCTTCTGAAATCTTAATGTTGCCCTTGTGGATTTCTGCAGAGAGGTGGATAGGGACAAAACTAGAATGAGTGGGTACTGCCTGTCATTGTGTCTGGTTCTGTTGGGCTCCCTGCCTTCCACCCTACCAGTTCCAAGGGTACTAGCCATCACCTACCTCCTCTTAGCTAAATACTGCTCAGGTTGTTGCATTTAAAAAAAAGGAAAAGTCAGCAAGCCTAGCAACATGCATAATTTAGTCACCTATATAACTTTATCTCTTGTGTTACTGATAATGCTTTCTAAATCTTTCTAAAAGTGTGGCTTTTTAGCTGTGTTTTAATTACAGTGCCACTTAAGAGAGCTTCTTTGATTAAGCAGCTTCTAAGTCTTCTGGTCCCAGAGGACTGGCAAATAGAAGGGGAAGAAATGGAGGCAGTGAGAGATTTCACTTTCTTGGGTTCCATGATCACTGCAGATGGTGACATCAGTCACAAAATTAAAAGACGCCTGCTTCTTGGGAGAAAAGCAATGACAAACCTAGATAGCATCTTAAAAAGCAGAGACATCACCTTGCCGACAAAGGTCTGTATAGTTAAAGCTATGGTTTTCCCGGTAGTGATGTATGGAAGTGAGAGCTGGACCATACAGAAGGCTGAATTATGGTGCTGGAGGAGACTCTTGAGAGTCCCATGGACTGCAAGAAGATCAAACCTATCCATTCTGAAGGAAATCAGCCCTGAGTGCTCACTGGAAGGACAGATCCTGAAGCTGAAGCTCCAATACTTTGGCCACCTCATGAGAAGAGAAGACTCCTTGGAAAAGACCCTGATGTTGGGAAAGATTGAGGGCACTAGGAGAAGGGGACGACAGAGGACGAGATGGTCGGACAGTGTTCTCGAAACTACGAACATGAGTTTGACCAAACTGCGGGAGGCAGTGCAAGACAGGAGTGCCTGGCGTGCTCTGGTCCATGGGGTCACGAAGAGTTGGACACGACTAAATGACTAAACAACAACAACAACAACAAAGTCTTCTATATAAATAAAGTGCTTGAACCAGTCCAAAGTAACTTTCCAATGACAATTATAAAAGAGAAATGAGTCCAGGCCCTATCCTGACTTGCTGGAAAAAGAGTGCCATGGATTCGAGGATGCTCACACATGCAGGTTTCATGCAGTGTCTTCATCAAAATTTTATTTATTTTATTTAATAAAGTTTCTACACTGATTGTATTTTTTTTTTAAAAAAAAACAACCCTTAGAGGTTTTGCAAAAAAGATAAAGAAATAATATTATCAATATCTAGAATTAATAACAATAATTTGAGACTTAAAAATGGGGGGGGGGATAAACTAAAAACAGATTAAAATTCACATCATTTATTAGGTCTCTGGGTAGGCTAGTCAAAACAAAAATGTTCTTAGCAGGCACTAAAATGAGTGCAGCAAAGGTGCCTGTCAGCTATCAATAGGCAGGGAGTTGCAAAGTGTAGGTGTTGCCGCACTGTAATACCTTTATTTTATTTATGCATTAGCTGGCCCAGCCACGTGTTGCTGTGGCTCATCCCTGTGTTTCCCCCCACCCTGTCCCGATCCATGACCTATCCTGCCTCCCCCCCACCCCGAATCATCCCTGTGATTTCCCCCACCCTGTCATGACCCATGACCTATTCCGTCCCCTCCTCTCCCCCAACACCCACCCATGCAAGTCCCCGCCTCCATTCGGCCTAGTCTGTAAAGGCGAGCTGAGCTGCTGTGGAGAGGGAAGGTTTTCTAGCTGAAGTCCCAGTGTAGCCGGTGATAGAGGGCGAAGTTTTTCTAGCTGCAAAAGGATATGGTGTCTGTTCTCTTGTTGTCCAGTGGAGGGCGCTATTTTTATTTTTTTTATTTTTTGAGAAAATTCCATTTTTACCTGCCAAAGGTTTGGCATGTGTGGAATCTAAGGTTATGTTGGCACTTGTGTATTGGTACTGGACGCTGTGTCCAAATTTGAACACAATCGGTCAAGCGGTTTAGAATAGTGGAAAGTCCCAACCATGGACCCTTTACATTTTTATATATGGTATATAGATTTACGGTATTTAGTGGGGTTCATATAATCATCAAGCCCTCTAAGGCATTTATATAACACAATTTAAAGCGTATCATAAAAGATACTGATATAAACTATGGGTTTCTCCAACTAAGTTCTACTCAGAGTAGACCCACTGAAATTAACAGATCAAAGCTAGGCATGTGAAGTATTTTTTTAATAGTTTTTGTAAATATATTGTGGGCATCTGTCTCATGAGACAATGGAGTGCACCTCCAGGGGTGAAGTCAAACATATGTGTAAGGAGCACTAAAGAGGTCTTGCCTCCAACAATGTGTTCTGATTGAACACGAATAAGACTACTCTTGCTCTCTGTTGTTCTGTTGCACTGACAAATATAACAGCTGAATTTTTTTTAATCTCAGCTGTTGAGAAATCTGGAAGATGGGAAGTGTGGGGAAAAATGAGTTTCATTTTGGTGGCAATTGGGGAGGGGGTGATAAATTCCGTCATTAAGGAGTTTTGTTATTTCTCTTTACTTATTTTGAAGAGCAATGGAGAAACTCTTGGACAGATTTTTCACTTCCCTTATGGGTTGGCAAATGAAATTAGAGATTCCTCTCAGCCTATTAATGGTGGTGCTTTGGTGTTGTTTTTTTTCAACACAGCAATGTATTCATTAACTCATCAAAGGGAAAGACAAAAGCATTTATGAGTTAGGAAGTTGCCTTCTTGCCTGAATCCAGCAAGGCGCATAAATTGGTAACGATGCCATCTGCGCGGAAACCTTTCATAAGGGGACATTTTCTGATTTGAAGGAAGCTGGGGGTGCCCATTTCACTGACTTGCAGCTGAGAGGTCTCAAAGAAAAAACTTCCAAACATTTTAATTGTGTGGCAGTATCATAACTAACCTGAAGAGGGAGCCGCTGTCCTGCTATCTACCATTGTCAGGTTACCCCCTTTCTGTAGCTGGCCTGAAGGAGTCACTGTAGCTTATTTACTGGCAGTTGTTATCAGGTGGCATGATTTTGCTTAGTAAGTCCATCAAAGCCCTCCGGTGAGTAAATTGTGTTCAGAGTTGTAATATGCTTGAATGTGTAAATTGGCCGCATTTGGAAAATGAAAGGGGGCATCAAACCCAGTAACCTGTCTCCAAGAAGGCCAAGCAAATTTTGGGTTTTGTTCAAGTAGGTTTTACTCAGAGTAGATCCTCTGCAATGAACAGGCCTAAGTTAGTCATGTCCATCAATTTAAATCATAGAATCATAGAGTTGGAAGAGACCAGAAGGGCCATCCAGTCCAACCCCCTGCCAAGCAGGAAACACCATCAAAACGTTCTTGACATATGCCTGTCAAGCCTCTGCTTAAAGACCTCCAAAGAAGGAGACTCCACCACACTCCTTGGCAGCAAATTCCACTGCCGAACAGCTCTTACTGTCAGGAAATTCTTCCTAATGTTTAGGTGGAATCTTCTTTCTTGTAGTTTGAATCCATTGCTCCGTGTCCGCTTCTCTAGAGCAGCAGAAAACAACCTTTCTCCCTCTTCAATATGACATCCTTTTATATATTTGAACATGGCTATCATATCACCCCTTAACCTTCTCTTCTCCAGGCTAAACATACCCAGCTCCCTAAGCCAATAAGGCATTGCTTCCAGGCCTTTGACCATTTTGGTTGCCCTCCTCTGGACATGTTCCAGCTTGTCTGCTCTGAGTAGGGCTAAGTTTGCTCTGAGTAGGGCTAAGGCTGGTCACAATAAATTGGTTTTTAATGTATGTTGCTTAGGAATTTATTTATTTTTGATTAATTGGTTATCTGGTGAACTGCCTTGAGATCTTTTGATGAAGGACAGTATATAAATAGAATGAATGAATGAATACATTTCTAGGAGAAGAAGAAGAGTTTGGATTTGATATCCCACTTTATCACTACCCAAAGGAGTCTCAAAGCGGCTAACATTCTCTTTTCCCTTCCTCCCCCACAACAAACACTCTGTGAGGTGAGTGGGGCTGAGAGACTTCAGAGAAGTGTGACTAGCCCAAGGTCACCCAGCAGCTGCATGTGGAGGAGCGGAGACAAACCCAGTTCCCCATATTATGAGTCTACCACTCTTAACCACTACACCACACTGGCCCACAAGCAGCCCACCCTTCTGCTTAGAGTTCATCAACACCATCATCAACATAAAATACATTTGTATGCTGCCTTTCCATAGTTTAAAATTGTGTTCAAGGTGGCTTATAACAAATAAAATATTTACACAGTTAGATACATAACAAAAGCAGTCATAAACAATAAAACCCATCAGAACAATTTCCACATAAACCCTAGTAAGAACTAAAAATAAAGATACAAAAAATGAATATTAGTGACAGCACCAACCAACCCCTCCTTTTCAACAAAAACCCTTAAACAACACCCCAGCCCAAGCAGTCTCAGCTTTTGTAGCTGGAGTCAGTCAGGGCCCCATTCTCCTACGTAGGCCATGTGGAAAACACCTGCAAGGCAGGGAGCAGATCTTTCAGGAGTCACAACCAAAATGGTCTCTGGAGGTTGCATGCCACCCATTGTACACTTATGGAACTCACTGCCTCAAGATACATTGATGGATATTAGCATAGCCATAGATGATAGTTTTGCCACAGCCTGATGACAGTCATTTGGTGCTAACACAGAGGAGGGTTTTTTCACTGGGAGCACCTGGGTTCTGGAATGCTCCTTCTGCAGAAATATGAGAGGTATCATTCATATTGGCATTCTGCCAGCTCTTGTTTTAGCAAGCTTCGCCCTGAACCTGAACTTCCAGATTCTGATTGTGTTAATCCTTGTTATAACAGTTTTAGTTTGCATAGTTTATAACTGGCTTCTTTTATTGTAAATTTTAATCATTGGTTTTTCCCCCCCATCCTAATGTTTTGATAGTATTGTTTTGTGTTTTAATAATGTATGGGTTTCATACTTTTTGCACTTCTAAATTGCTTAGAAGCCATTAATAAATAACAGGTACAGGAACTGCATTTTACAGAGTAATTGCTTTAGCAAAATAGCTAAAAGGAACTTCTGTGCACAGGATTGTGGGTTCAACCCCCACGTTGGACAAAAGATTCCTGGGCTGCAGGGGGTTGGACTAGATCACCCTCGTGGTCTCTTCGAACTTTACAATTCTGTGATTTATAAAACGCTAACTTTAGGATTCCAACCTCTTGATTCCATTCTTCATCCTCGTTTTCCATCTCCCCACTCCAAGTTAGTCAGTACTGTATTCTAAAGATGCCCCCTTTTAGGCTTTCCTTTTTCCTATAGATTTATCTTGTCCATTTTGCAGAGGCGGAGCTAGCTGCTCTGGCACCTGGAGAGGTGCACATGCTGTGCACCCAGGGGTGAGGCTAACGTCCCAGGGGGGCAGCGCTGTAGTGTCACCAGGCCTGTCCTAGCCATAGAGGCTAGTGGCGCGGCGAACCATGGCGCCGGGCGCTGGAGGGCGCCAAGGAAGTGGTCCAGGGGCCATGGCTCGGAGGCGGCGCGCCGGGCGTGCAGTGGGGCGTGTGAGGGGGCACCTGAGCTTGCGCAGAGTGCCCTTTCTCTCTCCTGGCCTGGCCGGCCTGGCCCTTTCCCTCCTGTGCCAGCTGGGCGTGGCGATTGGCTGCGTGGCGGCGCGGGTCCCCGGCACGCCTCTCGGTGGGCCGCCCCTCAGGCGGCACCGCCGCCGCTGTCCTCCTGCCCGCCCGCCCTGCTCCTTGCCTCCCTCCCACCTGCCCGTCGTGGGTTCGAGTCCCAGCCTCGGCCTGGCGGGTCGGGTCAGGGGCATGAGGAGGACGAGAGGTCGGGTGCTGAGCGGCACCCCCCCCCCCAGCAGAGGCCTCCGCGCCGGAGGAAGAGGCAGCGCTGCCCTGGAGGATGACCAGGCAGCCCGGCCCACCCTTGGTGCCTGGCCCGCCTGTGCCATTTCCCTCCTCTGCGTCCCCAGTGAGTCCGGGGGGGGGCGGAGGGACCTTTGCGCCACGGCGCTCAATGTGGTTAAGACGGGCCTGAGTGTCACCCCCTCTCAGGGATGACACCCGGGGTGGGCCGTAACTCCCGCAACCCCTTCCTCCGCCAGTGCCTTTTTGAAAACCTCCTGGCTCTGCTAAGCTTCCTTCCCTACTTCCTCTGCCTGGGGTAGTGCTGTTTTGGCTATATATGGATGCCAAATGCCTGAACATCACAAATAGTGGCCTTTATGGTAAAGGGTAAAGGGTAAAGGGGCTCCTGACCATCAGATCCAGTCGTGTCCAACTCTGGGGTTGCAGCGCTCATCTCGCTCTATAGGCTGAGGGAGCTGGTGTTTATCCGCAGACAGCTTCCGGGTCACGTGGCCAGCATGACAAAGCTGCTTCTGGCGAACCAGAGCAGCGCACGGAAACGCCGTTTACCTACCCGCAGAGCGGTCCCTATTTGTCTACTTGCACTTTGATGTGCTTTCGAACTGCTAGGTGGGCAGGAGCTGGGACCGAGCAACGGGAGCTCACCCCGTTGCAGGGATTCAAACCGCCAACCTTCTGATCAGCAGGCCCTAGACTCTGTGGTTTAACCCACAGCGCCACCTGGGTTCCCTGGGCTTTATGGTGGTAAAGCCCAAATAAATAAAGCAAAAATAAAAGTTCTTTTCTCTGAGGACACCCGGTGTTGTTTGAACTCCTTTCCTCCTCCACGGTGGTACGCTGAACTGTTTGTCCCCAGCATCTGGTGAATGGAAGTATTCTGCCTTTGAAGGCAGAGTTGCTAAACACTTTGACAGACCTTCCAAGTGTCCCTATTTTCCAGGGACACCCCTGATTTACAGAAGTCGTTCCAGTTTCTGATTTGATCTCAGAATGTCCCACTTTTCCTTAGGATGTCCCTATTTCCATTAGAAATGTTGGAGAGTATTGAATTATCTGACCCCCCCCCCCCTGAGCCACCTGAAGGCAATCCTGTATAGGGAAGTTTTTTTTTAATGCTTAATTTTTTATTATGTTTTTATAAATGTTGGAAGCTGCCCAGAGTGCTGGGGCAACCCAATAAGATGTGGGGGGTATAAACATTAAAATTATCAATATGGAATGAAAAATAAAAAAATTCCTTCAGTAGCACCTTAAAGACCAACTAAGTTTATATTTTGGTATGAGCTTTCGTGTGCATGCACACTTCCTCAGATACACACTTCCTTGTGCATGCACACGAAAGCTCATACCAAAATATAAACTTAGTTGGTCTTTAAGGTGCTACTGAAGGAATTTTTTTATTTTGCTTCGACTCAGACCAACACGGCTACCTACCTGTAATATGGAATGAGACGTCCCTATTTTCATCGGAGAAATGTTGGAGGGTATGCTCTGATGACTGCAAATTCAGGGGTGGCTTACAGTTGTGAATGGGATGAAAGGCATCACATTTGAGGTGGTGCATATCAGCAGATTTGCTGAGCTGACACGTGGTGAGGCTCAGTGGCTCTTAGGACTACTTTGACTACTGTAATGTGTTCTGCATGGGTTGGCCTTGAAGACTGTTCAGAGTGTGGGATGCAAAGGGTTAAGTGCAGTCAAGTCACAACAATCCCTAGATAGTCCACTTGGAGGACTGAGGAGGAGGATATGACTAAACGTAGTTTCCTCTTCCTTCACATGCAAATGAGTTGAGGAAGTGGCAGATAAATCCTGAAGGAAACAGCCATTTTCTCTCTCTTGGACCAGACCTCTTGGACTACACACATCTTAGTGAGTCTCTCCCTCAAGGCCTCCAGCCTAGAGAGAGAGATGAGATGGAGTCTCACTTCTTATAAGTGAACTTCACAATGTATATATTACCTTTTAACTAAGCAAGTCTACCTCTTGAGTGTGCTGTACCTCGAGATGCTTGTAAGTAAACATCTTTTATACTTTTAAGAGCATTGTGTTGTGTCTTTTCTTTTAAGAGGGAAAAAGGGAAAATACCAGGAAAATACACTTTATTTTAGTGGCTTAAATCAAGCCTGCGCAAACGTTCTTCTGCTGTGTATTTTGCAAAAGGGGAATGTTTTTACTCTGCTAAAGTTTTGTGCTTGCTAGCGCAAGCGGGGATAGGATATATTAAACAATATCTCCTCATCCACATTCCTGAACATTCCCACATAGGGTTATTGCGGCCCAGAGTTGCGTATTTTGTGTATTTTTGAAGGATTGATTTGGATTGTGATTTTGAGCTGTGTAGGATTTTTCCAGTTAGAGTTTCCTGGTTGAGCACATGGTCTCTTTGTTCTGCAGTGTGCTTGGGGGATTAACTACCCCTCCCCTCCCTCAGAGTTTGCAGCACTGAGATAGCTCAGAGGTAGTGAAGATATTTTTGAGATTTTTGAGATTTTGATTTTGATTTTTGAAAGATTTTAAATTTTGGAAATTTTGGAAATTTTTGAAGTTTTAAGATGGCAAGCTCCAGTTTTGGTAGTGAGGCAAGACCAAGTCTTATGCTGCTTGATGACAATAATTTTGTGCAATGGAAGCAGCGCATTTTAGTTTATCTTGCTGCTAGGCGTGTTCTGCAGGCCATTAAGGAAGAAAAGCCTACAGGAACCGATGCAGAAGCTTTAGCCAAGATAGAAGCTTGGAGTATTAAAAATGATGAAGCCAAGCACATAATTTTGAGCAGTTTGAGGAATGAGCATCTATCGATGATAAATTTTGAAGATGATGCATCTAAGATCCTAGAGGACATTGAACGCATTTATGCACAATCTACAGAGAGTTCCTATAGATATTTGTTGGATAAGTTACTCAAGTTGAAGATGAATTCTAGAGAAGAGTTTACAGAGCATTTTAAGAATTTTTCTGAGATTGTTCAAAGAATTGCCTTTACTCCCAGAGCCTTTGATGATGTGACTAAAGTAACGTTTATGCTTGCATCATTGGGACCTACGTTTGCTCCTTTTAAAAGTATAATGGATCACACAAAGGATTTAACTTTTAATGAGCTTATCAACCATTTAAGAGAGGAATGCAGAGATAGCCTTGATTCTCAAGAAAGGAATCCAAGGAGGAAGGATAGCAGCTATGCATCCAAGCATTTTGGAAAGTCCAGAGAGACATCTAGAGAAATAATTTGTTTTAGATGCAATGGGAAAAACCACATAGCAAGGAACTGCAAGGGTTCAAATGGGGATGAAGTTGAATCCCACCCCTCAAAACCACAAGGCATTAAGAAGGGGAGTCGTGAGCAAACCATGTTGATGCAGGAGAGGAGTCTAGCTGTCCAGAATCGTGAAAATAAGCGCAATAAGTGGATTCTTGACAGTGGAGCGAGTTCTCATTTCTGTTATAAAAAGGAGTATTTTAATGAGATTAATAATGATGAATCCTCTGAAATTGAGATTGCTGATGGCAACATTGTAAAGGCATTTGGTGCAGGAACTGTGAACTTGCAATTCAACGTAGATTATGAGACAATTAATACAAAAGTGACTGAAGTTAAGTTTGCACCAAAACTCAATTGCAACTTACTGAGTGTTTCCAGTTTGGACAGGAAAGGATTTAAAATTACATTTGAAAAAGGGCAATGTATTGTGACTAAGCATGATGAAGTTTGTGCTCAGGGCACACTAAAGGACGGTGTATATGAGCTTAATATTTCAGAGAACCAGCGGAACCAGTCGACAAGGATGGCCCAACCAAGCAAAAGGGATCAAGCAAGTCTGGAACCAACAAGTGAGGAGTTTGTATTTTATCCTCTTGAACCAATACAAAGCACTAATCCACCTTCTAGTGTCGTAGCACCCCCTATAGGTGACACCCGAGAAGACGCGGAGGTTCAGGCCCCTGGCAGCACCAGAGACGAAGAGGATGAGGAGCAGCTGTATGGGGATATGCCACTGCTGGAGGAGGATGAGGAAGCTGATGCGGTCGAAAGACCAGAGGTCAGACACTCATCCAGAACCAACAGAGGTGTTCCACCATTACGGCTGTCCTACCTTTCAAGGTCGGCGTCTCCACAGGAACCTTCCAAATGGGAAGAGATAGAGAGGATGCCACCGGATGAAGCCAGTCTCTGGAGGAAAGCTGCTCGGGAGGAGATAGATGCACTTCATCGGAACAGGACCTGGACACTCACAGAACTACCTCCTGGTAAGGAAGCAATTGGAAGTAAATGGGTGTTCAAAGTTAAAAAGGGTTCAGAAGGGGAGGTGCAACGCTACAAAGCTAGGCTTGTGGCACAAGGTTTTTCCCAGAAGTATGGTGAGGATTACGATCAAGTGTTTGCACCGACAGTTCGATACAGCAGTGTCAGACTACTTTTAAGTATTGCAGCATCTAAGCAAATGTCGGTTTACCATATTGACATTGCGACAGCCTTTCTTCATGGCGAAATTTCTGAGCAGATTTATATGAAGCAGCCCAAAGGTTTCATTAAACCAAATGAGGCACATCTAGTGTGCAAGCTGCAGAAGGGACTTTATGGTTTGAAGCAAGCAGCGAGGGCTTGGAACCAGAAACTTCATGAGATGCTGGTGCAGCTTGGGTACAAGCAAGGGACTGCTGATAAGTGCTTGTACACCAAACAAAGGGATGGACAGTTTTCGTACATTTTAGCCTTTGTTGACGACCTTTTAATTTCTACGTCAAATGAGAAGGACTATAAAGACATAGTCAAACACCTCAACAGGGAAGTAGAGGTCAAGGAACTTGGAAAAGTGAAATACTACTTGGGAATTCAAGTTGAGAGAGAAGAGGATGGATCGTTCTTACTCAGCCAAAGGCAAAAGATAACTGAACTGATTGAAAGCATGCAGATGCAGGACGCACACCCAGTTGCGACACCGATGGCCACAGACTTCTTGAAGAATCAACAAGGTTCGAAGTTGCTGCCAAACAACACGCAATACAGGTCAGCGATCGGCAAACTTTTGTATTTGGTTACCACATGCAGACCTGACCTGGCAAGTGCAGTGGGGATCCTAAGTAGGAAAGTAAGTTGTCCCACTGAGCATGATTGGGCTGGTGTTAAGAGGGTTGTTCGTTATCTAAAGGGAACCATGGACTGTAAATTAAAACTGCCAGCCGTCAGAGACCCTAAACTGCTTGGGTATACTGACGCGGATTGGGCTGGGGATAATAAGGATTATAAGTCCACCAGTGGTTATGTTTTTATGTATGGGGACGGAGCTATTGCATGGGGAAGTTATAAACAGAAATGTATAGTTTTATCGTCCTCAGAATCCCAATACATTGCGGCTTCGGAAGCTTGCAGAGAGATCGCCTGGCTGGATCAACTCCTGAAGGACTTTGGCGTGCCAAGGAAGGGACCTGTCAGCTTGATGGAGGACAATCAGAGCAGTATGAAGCTGACACAAAGTGAAAAGTTCCTTGCACGCACCAAACACATTGGGGTCAGGTACCACTACATACGCCAGGTGATCGAGGATGGACTTGTTGAAATGTGTTACTGCAACACTGACCAGATGACTGCAGATGTCCTAACAAAGCCCCTGCCAAAAGAGAAGTTCCAGGATCTTCGTGGCAAGCTGGGACTCTTGGGTGGTTGATTAAAGTTGTTTATGTATGTTTTTGTGTATGTTGTGAATTGCCTGAGAAGGGGTTTGTGGGATGCAAAGGGTTAAGTGCAGTCAAGTCACAACAATCCCTAGATAGTCCACTTGGAGGACTGAGGAGGAGGATATGACTAAACGTAGTTTCCTCTTCCTTCACATGCAAATGAGTTGAGGAAGTGGCAGATAAATCCTGAAGGAAACAGCCATTTTCTCTCTCTTGGACCAGACCTCTTGGACTACACACATCTTAGTGAGTCTCTCCCTCAAGGCCTCCAGCCTAGAGAGAGAGATGAGATGGAGTCTCACTTCTTATAAGTGAACTTCACAATGTATATATTACCTTTTAACTAAGCAAGTCTACCTCTTGAGTGTGCTGTACCTCGAGATGCTTGTAAGTAAACATCTTTTATACTTTTAAGAGCATTGTGTTGTGTCTTTTCTTTTAAGAGGGAAAAAGGGAAAATACCAGGAAAATACACTTTATTTTAGTGGCTTAAATCAAGCCTGCGCAAACGTTCTTCTGCTGTGTATTTTGCAAAAGGGGAATGTTTTTACTCTGCTAAAGTTTTGTGCTTGCTAGCGCAAGCGGGGATAGGATATATTAAACAATATCTCCTCATCCACATTCCTGAACATTCCCACACAGAGGCTGCAGCTAGTGCAGAATGTGGCTGCTAGGTTAAGCGGGGCAGCCCAATGACCCCAGTCCTGAAAGCACTGCACCAGCTGCCAGTGAGCTACCAGGCACAATTCAAGGTGTTAGCACTAGCATTTAGAGCAGGCTTAGGCAACCTTGGCTCTCCAGATGTTTTGGAACTACAACTCCCATGATCCCTAGCTAGGTAACAGGGCCAGTGGTCAGGGATCATGGGAGTTGTAGTTCCAAAACATCTGGAGAGCCAAGGTTGCCTATGCCTGATTTAGAGCCCTAAATGCAGGGCCGTCTTACCCATAGGCGCTAGGAGTGTGGGGCACCTGGGCACCTGGGCTCTGGGCTCTCAGGGATGTTAGGCCGAGAGTCTGGGGCCTGACAGTTGAGTCCGGAGAAGAGCCTGTCCGTCTGTCGAAGTGCCCCGGTGGGCTCTTCAGCTGCAGGCAGCTCTCCACCCCAACCCCCTGCCCTCCTGCCCAGCATCTGACGGCAGAGTCGTTGTCAAAGTCTTAAGGTGCCATGGCGCCGCAGGACCAAAGCTCCGGGCCCCTAGAGCAGTGTTTCCCAACCAGTGTGCCTCCAGATGTTTTGGGACTACAACTCCCATCATCCCTAGCTAGCAAGACCAGTGGTCAGGAATGATGGGAGTTGTAGTCCCAAAACATCTGGAGGCACACTGGTTGGGAAACACTGCCCTAGAGGGGCTTTCGTGAGTCGCCCGCAGAGGCTTGCCGCTTAGGTGCCCGGCGGGTACCAACCTTAACTTTCCTCCTTCCCTTTTTCTGCCTCCCAAATTTTAGGCCCCTTGCTGGAGACGGAGGGCAACATGTGAGCAGGGAAGGTAATGCAGGCGACAGAGAAATCGGCTCGGTGGAGTCCCTGGCCATTTTATTTGATTTGCAACCCCTTCCCTGTCACCAACACTTGGCATCCGACTGAGCTGTGGCTGCAGCAGCTCCATCCAGAAGGCGGGAGGGCGCTGAGCGGATTTTTGCACCCCGACGCCGCATATGCTTGAGACAGCCCTGCCTAAATGGCTTTGGACCCAAGTAGTTTGGACCCAGTGCTAACCATCTCAGACCCTACAATTCGCAGCTGGTGGTGCTACCACCGGGGGTGGACAGGTTGGCACTTACCTGTGACAGGGCCTTTTCAGTGGTGGTTTCCCAATTATGGAATGTTCCTGTCTCCATTGTTACTAACTTTCAGGAGGAATTTGAAAACATTCCTCTTTACCCAGGCATTCGGTGGCCGAAGAGTACTGTCCCTAACATCCCTGAGATTGTTTTTAGCATGTTCTAATCAGTTTTATAATGATTTTGCTTTGTTTTTGAATTGTGTGCCTGTTAGTCCCCCTGGGCTCATTGGAGAGGAAAGGCAAGCTATAAATTAAATGAATAAGGGACTGATTCAGATAGGAATGCTGCTAGAGGCTGCCTTCTACAGAGAGAAACCATTGGTCCATCTAGCTCAGTACTGTCTGCACTGACTGGCAGCAGCTGTCCAGTAGGGTGAAATATTAAAGAGAGAAAGAAAGAAATGTTATGGTGGTCTAAACAAGCTGGTAGCCAGGCTCTAGAAGAGGCAGAGAAAAGTATTGTGGCAAATGGACTAAGTTGGACTGGTGACCTGTTTCCAAAGAAGGCAAAACTGATTAGCACCTTTCCGGGTGGACAAATTGCTCTGGCTGAGGATGATAAACTGAGGCCCCAATTAATTCCTCCAGTCACCTGGTGCAGCTGGGCTGATGAGATACACTAGTGTCCTTGACCATTCCAGCACAGTGGGTAGGTTGGAAACTTCCTTGGACAGTCCAGGAACAGACCTGTGGGCAGAGGAAGAAAGGTGCTTGCCTGGGGCGTTGCTCCCAGAGTCCCCTGTTCAAGAGGCCTACCCCCCCCCCCGGACCTTACACCATGCACCAGCAGCTGATGATAGGAATGAAAAGTGACAGCCAAATGTGCGAAAAGTGTTGTGTTTGAGGTGATCCAGAAATTCTGTCCATGCTTTTAGATCTGTTGCAGAAGTAACTCATGTGTGCATGAAGAAGCACCACTATTGTTCAACCAGAGATTGCCAAATATCCATTAACATTTCAGAGCCTTTGAATTATAATAAGGAGATCTATCTATCATCTATCTATCTATCTATCTATCTGATGCATTTTTATATCTATAGGATGCATTTGGGAAAAATGAATCTGTCATTTTTTCCCCCCAGTCATAAGCCCAGTTCTCCACCTTGCTGTTTTTTTCTTAAAAGTCAATGCAAATAACCTGGCAGAATTTTAGTGCAGATTTCTTCTGCTATATACATTTTTGTATTCATTCCATCCTACTGTATAACTTTTTGTAAACATGATTTGGTTGGAGCACTGAACTGCACAATTCAGGGAAGGCTAAGTGCATTTCAGTTTATGTCTTGTTTCAGAAAGTGAAAATAATTAAATCCCACACACACTGCACCCCTCCATCCATTCCATGTATGTGTTTGTGTGAAGTACCATTTATGATACATCCATGGATGATTTTTATTTTTATTTTTTGTAATAAGAGCAGGACACAGAGAAGACTGGCTTGACTTGCAAAATCTCTACCTGCAGCTTGGATTCAGGAAAGAGGTCCTTCCTTAACTGCTTCTGCTATCAATTACCACTTCTTTCTTTCTTTCTTTCTTTCTTTCTTTCTTTCTTTCTTTCTTTCTTTCTTTCTTTCTTTCTTTCTTTCTTTCTTTCTTTCTTTCTTTCTTTCTTTCTTTCTTGTTGTGAGAAACGGCTTTCAGCCCCGCAGCGTCTGTTTCCATTCTTGCCCCACCATTCCTGGTAATTTTGAGAGCGTGCCAGCTCTTACACAACAAAGACCGCTCTGAATGGCCCATTTTCCTCCTCACACGTGCATCTTAAAGTTTGTGATACCAAACCAGAATACTTTTTTTAAAAAAAGGCTAACATCTCAGTTTCTTTTTTAAAGGCCTGACTCTGGTCGAGTTTTCTTTCCCCATTTTCTCCTTACTTCCTCTTGTTCTTCCCTTTCATTGCAAGAATGGTACGATCACAAACAGGTCACAAACGCGGGAGACCGGGGGAAAGGGAAGGCACCCAACGGCCCCGGTGGCTGGACAGCCGCGGAATGCTGCGTCGTAAGGTTACTATTTATCTAGCGCGCACGGCGTTGGCATTCGCATCTGGCGCCTGGCACTTATTGCAATTATTTATGATTTCCACCAAGATTTAAAAGCTCATCGTCGGCCTTGTAATGCAGTAACTGATTGCACAGCTAATGTAATTAAGGGAAGATTATGATGTCCACGTGGCACGGCAGATGGTGGCGCTCATTGCAATCGGCAACGCACAACTGGCAGGGAACCGCACAAGGGCAGCGAGGCGCCGGCAGCTGGAGTGCGCCTTCGCCACTATCCATTTGGAGAGGGAGGGAAAGGAGGGGAGAGATGTGCTCGCTGCATCCACCGCACGGGAAACTCTTGCGGGCTGCTAAGGACTCCTTACGCAGGGAGGATGTCCCCGCGTTGCATTCCTTTGTTGCTCTGCTCTGCCGACCTCTTTGGGTCAGCTGGGGCCAACTCTGCATTATGAGGCTCCGTGCAGCTGTTTGAGGAACACACCCAGGCTAGAGAATGAATGGCCTGGGGAAGTTGAGCAGTGGCAGATAAGAACACAAGTACAGTAGCAGCCGTAACTGGCATCCACACTGGAACTGGTAGGGCGGGAGGCCGGGAGACCTACGGTGCCAGAAGCCCATGACAGAACAGAATAAGGGATGGCTTTAAGAGAGGATTTGATAAATCCGGGGTGGAGGTCTGGAGGAAGCTGTCAATAGCTCAGTCATAGAGCGTGAGTTGCGGTCCCTTCCCAACTTTGCAATTCTATAATTCTGTGAAACGGTGACTAGCCACGGTGGCTATGTTATACCTCCACTGTCGGAAGCAGTATGCCTCCCAGTACCAGCTGCTAGGAATCATAAGCAGGGACCATAAGAACCAAGTAAGAGTAATTTTGGGTTTGTCCCCTTTCTTCCTCCTTCCTGCTGTTACTAAAGGGGGGGATGGTGAGACTAAGAAGAGGGTTTACTTGCAGTGCCACCCCCTGGACTGTAGGTGGTGCTGTGGAGCCAGTGGAGTTGATCTAACTGCCATGGGGGCAGTTTCTTAGGCATCTGCAGCCCAGTGCCAAGTGGCAAAAGACTTCTTTCCCCAGTCCATATATCATCACCTAACTTGCAAGTAGGAAGGAAGTCAGGCAGGTGGTGGTGGGGGTTTGAGGTGGGTGGCGCAGTGCTCCCCATTCATAAGAATGGAGCAGCCTCTACTGGTGGCATAGAATTGTGCAAGAGAGGGGAAGAAGTGGAAATGGAAGAGGGGGATCACAAATTGGATAAGTTCTGTTATTCTCCGGTCCTCCTTGCCAACCTCCCCTTGGGGCATCTCTGGTTGGCAACTGTGAGATCAGGATCTGGACTAGGTGGGCCTTTGTCGCATTAGAGGGGCACTGCCCCACCAACCTCAGCCAGCTCCTCAGCTGCCTGCCTGCTCTTTTATTTACCAATTTGCCAGTGGTCACGAATAATGGGAACTGTAGTCCAAGAGCATCCAGGAGTTTTAGCTCAGCAACCTCTGGATGGCCAAATGTTTCCCACCCTGTCCTAGATGAACAAGCCTGACTTAAGAGGAACCTGTGTTAGTTCACTTCCACCTCTTTAACTGTCAGAAGCAGAATGATTTGATCCTGCGATGGAATTCATCTCCCGCTGTCACCCATGCCCTGCAAGTTTGTTTCCCTTTTTACTTTGCTGCTGCTGAGCGCTAAAGTGTCTTTTGCCGGAGGCGCTGTCATTTGGGCATCTTGGATGCATTTCTTTTCCAGAGCCTCAGGCTGGAATCAGAGTGCTAAAAGGAACACTCTCCACTGCACGTGTGCCATGGGATTTTGTCAGGGAGCAGCAGGTGCAAGGGATTATGGGAGGGGGCTCAGGGACAGCTGAGCGTACGGATATGGAGCTTTGCAGCAGACTTCGTGAAGAATTATTAAGGCTAGGATTGTGGGCAACTATGTTTTACTCAGAGTAGACCTATTAGAATTAATGGACCTAACCTATATTCATTAATTTCAGTAGGTCTACTCTGAGTTACCCTTAGTGTGCATCCAGCTATGGGGAATATTGGGTTAGTTTCCCCAGTTATAATGCCAGTGCTTCTATCCCATTTTCTTATACTGTATTCCTCTTACACTGCAGTACCTGTGATTTTATGGAACAGCAGCTTTTTCACAGTTTGAAAGTATGTCACACTGGATTTCATTCACACCAGTTTGTGTGGCATGACACAATAGCAAATGTTATTGGACAACATTGCTACTCCCTCTTCCTTTGTGCACATGTGTGCTTCTATTCCCTGTGATCCCCCCCCCATGAAAACAGCAGGAAATAACTGTGTGCTAGCATAAAGGTAAAGGTAAAGGGGTCCCTGACCAACTCTGGGGTTGCGACACTCATCTCACGTTATTGGCCGAAGGAGCTGGCGTATAGCTTCCAGGTCATGTGGCCAGCATGACAAAGCTGCTTCTGGCAAACCAGAGCAGCACATGGAAACGCCGTTTACTTTCCTGTTGTAGGGGTACCTACCCGGTATTTATCTACTTGCACTTTGACATGCTTTCGAACTGCTAGGTTGGCAGAAGCAGGGACCAAGCAATGGGAGCTCACCCCGTCACAGGGATTCGAACCGCCGACCTTCCGATCGGCAAGCCCTAGGCTCTGTGGTTTAACCCACAGCGCCACCCTTGTCCAATAGCAAATGTTATTGGACAACATTGCTACCCCCTCTTCCTTTGTGCACATGTGTGCTTCTATTCCCTGTGATCCCCCCCATGAAAACAGCAGGAAATAACTGTGTGCTAGCATACCACCCTCCAAATTCTATCACTTTACTCCCAAATTTTCTGGGTTAAAATGTGTGCCCCCCCCCTGAATCAAATAACACAGAAATGAGCACCAGACTTGCACTATATTCCACTGGTTTTCCAGAAGTGCCTTTCACATCATGTGAAATACAATGCAGATACAATGCAGAAATGAACATGTATTGATAAATTTCATTCACACCAGTGGGTATGGTGTGTGACAAAACAAACGTCATTGGACAACATCAAGTTTTGAAGGTATGAATTTTGAAGGACAGCTGTGTTACCGTTTCACATGTTATTTAGGGAAAACTTGAAACATGAACCAAACCGAATTTCTCCTGTACCCCTACTCATGTAGTAAATGGAGTGGCAGCACTCTGTGGTAGGAGTGCATGACAATATCCCTGAGGGCAAATGAGGGCAATGCAAAAAGTAAGAGCAAGTGTCTGTAGTCCTACTGCTTTTTTCCTCAAGACACAACAGTATGTTTCAATACTTATTGACTGTAACCAGGACACCAAGAGATCAGGCTAGGAGGAGATAGCTGCTGGGGAAGGGGTGAAGCTCAGCAGTGGAGCCCCTTTCTTTGCCTGTGGAAAATCCCTGCAGAAAATCTCCAGGGATTGAAATGGGAAAGATTCCTGCCCAGCTCCTTCATATGCACACAACAGGGTAGGGGGTCAGGAGCTGCTGGGTCAATGTGTAGCTGCCCCATGTGACCAACCATTGAACTGCAAGTGGCAGCTTCTCAGTGAAGGACCTTCATGCCCTGGACTCCACCCACTCAGAGTAGAGTATCATTGGCTTCATGTTCAGCTTGAGCTTTGCTTGAGCAGTAAGATATTCTTGAGCTCCGGTGCAATCCAGCATCCTTGGTTATTCTTTGATCATGACATCTGGCTAGCTAATTGATCCCTCCTTCTAGTTTGACCACCAGTTCTGATTCATTTATCAGCCCTGGCTTTTGGCTTTTCTTGGCTCTTGTTGTTTCCTTCTTTGTCCAGAACTACTGGTTGGTCCCTGTGGCACCTTGTTCCCACCTCTTTGCCCACCTCATACTGCTGACCATGGCAAGTGCCCAGTGAAGTACCTTCAGGTCACAGACTGAAGCTAGCCAAGCCATTAGATCCTCCTGGACAGGATAGGAAAAAGTATATCAGAAGGCTTCAGGTTCCAGTTGAGGTTTGCTTACCACCTAACTTCTGGTGAAATCATGCAGCCTTAGTTATTCATTGGTCCCAACTTCTGAGCTGTTTAACACAGGGCAGGCTCTACTCACTATCAAGTTTAGAGACTTCTCAAATTCCATCAAATTCATGAAAAGATGCCAATGTTGTTAACCAAACAGGCCTTACCTGGGAGAGCATTCCACAGGCAGGGGAACCACCACTGAAAAGACCCTCTCTTCCTTGTTGTCAGTCTCCAGGCCTGTCTTAGAGTGGGCACATAAAGAAGGGGATTTGATGATTTATTGATAATTTAATTGACTTAGTTTATATACCTTGTGCCCAAAGTGGCTTGTAGTGAACATCCACATTATCAAAATACAAAGCACTGGTGGGGGCAGGGGAAAAGAAACCAGTTCACAAAGCTCTGTGTCATCTAATCGCTTTTCTTTGGAGATGGCAGGAATCAAACTGGGGAGCTTCTGCATTCAAATCAGGCCCCCCAGAACTGAGCTGTGGTCTTCTTGCACCCATCTAGGTTGAGCTCTGAGCAGCTCGTCAGCATGAAGCTCCTTATCAGAGATAAAAATAGGAATTGCATTCTGTGTGGTTTTATTTTTAGCCATTGTTAACCACCCCCACCCCGCAAGCTTGTGGAAAAGGAAGAGAGTTGAAGCTAATTTCATAATAAATTTGAGTTGCCACATCTGGAAATATATTGACTATGGACCACTAACCTTGCAAGAGGTTTGAACAGCCAGATAGATTTTTGGTGTGTGTGTGTGCTCACATGTGTCTATACATAGGTATATGTGCATATTTGTGTGTGTGTGTACACATACACACACACACACACATTTCCGTTGTTGCAAGCAGAGGTTAATGTTTTTATTGTTCAATGTCATGTTTATAGCGGATTGTTGGGGGAGAAGGGTGGCAGGAGGGGGAGAACCCATCTCATGATTAATTGCAGCTAAACTGGTGGATCTACAATTATTTGGTTGTTGTGAACAAATAAAGGACTCTGGTATTCATCATATTCAAATGAGGCAGTAAAATAAATGACGCTGACGCCATTGACGAACAAAACCTCGCCATGTTCCCCTTTGCAATCGGGAAATGTACTCGCACACTCACACACACGGGGAGAGAGAAAAATATTGTAAATGAGATACAGCCACTGTCAAGGGATCGACGGCCATTTGTCTTCGCGCAACATGGCGCAATGCTGACCCATCACTTGCCGGTTTTAATTTATGTCACGAGATGCTCCTTCATTATGCGCTTTTGATGAAAACGAAGCACCAATTTATAATACAGACTTGTGTGTATGTGTGTGTGTTGCAAGTAGATCTCCCCCCGCAACACCGGCAGAAGTTCTGTCTTTCATTAGCACCCATTCCGCCAGGTTAAAGCGCCCAGGTACCGGCGGAAATATGTCCCATCATTCATCATAATTTTGCTTTCCACTTTGTCACAGCTTGGGTGTTTAAGGAAGATAGATGGCACAAGATGTCTCCTTTTCAGAGGCTCTTTATGCTCTGGTAAGTGTGTCCGATGCAAAATTAGTTTGCCACTTTATTATTTCCCTGTGAGTGTTTGTCAAAAGCCGCGCTCTGCCTCCTGCCGTGCAGAGACGCCGGTTGTTGGCTGTCATTCAGAGGTGTCGCCGGGGACACGGCAGATCCTGGGAGCGCCGTTCCATGTTAGCCCCATCAAGCCTTCGGAGCAGGGGAGGGGTACTCAGAAGGTCGCATTCATTTGCCATGGGGCCTCCGACACATCTCCCTGCACCAGAATTCCCATCAGGTAATTTCTGCAATGGCATGGCAATGATCCTCATCTGCCTTTGGGAACGTATATTTCACGGTGAAGAAATGTCAGGACCTGGCAGCTCCCAGAGATCCTGAATCAGATGGGACAGGACCTTCTCAGAAGAGGGGGCAGAGGCCATCTGTAGACCCTGGGAGCAAGAAGAGGCCCCCGCCCCATACTGGGGAGTTCAAGACAGCTGCTGTAAAGGACACACCACTATTAGATCCTCAGACATGCATATCTTGCCACATGCCCATATAGCACAGAAGAGGTGGGGAAACTAAACCCAACCAGCAGGTCAGATCCTTAGCTCCCCCACACCATACTGGCCAAGTTTGACAGGTGGATGAGTCCATTTACCTGTCTATAACTTTATGTCACAATGACAACAGATGACCCGCTTTTGCACATGCAGGTCATTGGAGCTTACAAAGCAGCATGCACAAGAATTTGCAAGTGCAAAGTGCCTTTGACCCAGCTCCATCTTTAGCTGCCTCACCCCTGATGCAGTATATGATGGTAGGTATAGGGCAGGTGAGGGTGGCTGGGTCAAAAAGATCTTGTGGGCCAAACAGGGAAGGCTGGTGGTCCTAATTAGGCCCATGGGCCAGAGGCTTCCCACCCCTGTTTACATCCTGAATCACAAGCAAAAATATTAATTCATTTTTATGTGTTGCATTTATATTCTACCTTTCTTCCAAGGAGTTCAAAGTGGTCTACATAGTTCTCTACGGTATCTCTGTCCATTTTATCCTCACAGCAACCCTGTGAGGTAGGTTAGGCTAAGGGTGAGTGATTGTCCCAAGGTCACCCAGTGAGTAAATCCTGACTCTGTCAGGAGGCTGAGCACATGAGGCCTCCCTTCTCCAAGTTCTTTGACTGAATCAGTTCCATCAGGATGGGTTAGGATGCAAGGGCAAGAGTCGCAGTGGCAGAGCACAAGAGCTATGAGGAAGGGTCATCCACAGCTCAATGATAGAGCATCTGCCTTGTAAGCAAAAGGTCCCAGGTTCAAAAGGTCCCAGTGACATCTCCAGGCAGGGCCCGGAGAGCCACTGCCAGTCAGAGTAGACAATACTGAGCTATGGACCAGAGGGTCCGACCCAGTACAAAGCAGATTCCTATATTCCAAGCCCTGGCTATATGAATACTGAGTTGACACCTGTCTGGTGCCAGTGAAACTCTGATTTCCCCAGCTTGTTGGGGTGTGCACCCTGTGAATATTCCAACATTTAGTTTTTGTTATGTGGGAACTTCTCTCTATCAGAGGATGTGAATCAGACAGTTGCTACAAAACATGAGAACATGAGAAGAGCCCTCATGTAGATCAGGCCAAAGGCCCAGATAGTCAAACATCCTAGTTTCACAGAGGCCAACCAAATGCCCCAGTGGGAAGTCCACAAGCAGGACCTGAGCAGCATAGCACTCTCCCCTCCTGTGGTTTCCAGCAGCTGGCATTCAGGGGCATTCCTGCCTTCAACAACGGAGGGACACCATAAGCAATCAGAGTTGGTAGCTTTCAATGCAGGGTGGGGATGGCGTCATCCAATGTGCACCCACCTGACAGGACTTCATATCAGCCTCCCATGACTGCCATCTGAAAAGGTCTCTGGCATTGCAGTCTTGAAGTGAGGAATGTGCATGCATTAGCTGGTCTATCAGTAAGAAGCGACCCTTCGCTGTGCTTTTATTAAAAGCAAACATTTTCAACAAAGACACACACACACACACACACACACACACACACACACACACACTTCTCAGTATCAATGCCTCTGAGATTAATAAAAAAAATTCAGGTGCCGTCATACTTGACAATATGCAATTATCTTTGCCGAGAAAGCGGGGTGGGGTGGGGGTAGGAATAAAGATTGGGTGATCGTGTGTGCTTCTCTTTGGTGTTCTTTGAATAGAAAGTGGGCTGTTCTCCAGAGGTGTTCATCAGATGTATTCTGCAGAGGGAATGTAGCATCCCGATTAATTTGGGGTAGAATCTTCATGTTGACGCTGGCAGATTTAGAGGAAAACGTTCTAGAAACACAGGGAGGATATGGGGTGGGGGTGGGTGGGAGATCACACCAGTTTTTCAAACATGCATTATTTGAGGAGGGGAGGGGCATTTCAAATAATGTTAAATAGATCTTGAGAAAACAGAGCTGGTGCAATGAAGCCTTCTTCTTTCTTAAAGCTGATGGCTTTAAAAGAAAAGAATGCATGCGAGCTTTGATGTCATGCTTCCTTTATCAACGTGCCGCATTACTACAGCCTTCCAAGAAATCTGTAAATTAATGCTATAGATGCTGAACATAAACTACTGCTGCTTACTTCATTTCTGGTTCTCTGTGTGTATCTGTGTTTCATAAGGGCCTTCAGAATCTCTCACAGTGGCTTAACTCTTTTCAGTACTGAAGGGAGGGAATTTTCTCCAATAACAGGTAGTCTTTGCCCACCCCTGCACCCTCAATGAGCAAATATTTTAACTTGTTTTAAACTGTTTTTTTAACTTGTGCATTTTTTAAATTTGGAGTTTTGTTTGTTTGTTTAAATTAAGGTGTGGAATATGTGCCTGTGAAGAGAAGAAGTGCAGAGAGCAGTGGGATGGCCCAATCGCAGTGGCTCAATGCAAGGGGAGGTATGGTGTGGGAGGTGTGGGAGGTGGGGCAGACCAGGCCAGGTAGGGGGCACGCAGCACAGGCAGCTGGCGACTGTGCTGTGTGGCAGCCCCTCCTCTGACCTGGGGAATTGCGGTTGTCCTATCAGCCAGCCCTCGGGTCTGTGGATGCTGTTGATGAGTGTCAGGTGGGCCCAGAGTAAGACCTCCCTCATCCATGACCTGGTTGTAGATGAGGAAGCCGATTCGGCCTGTATCATTGAGACCTGGGTGGGAGAGCAGGGCGGAGTTGGTCTCACCCAGCTATGCCCACCTGGGTACTTGGTGCAGCATCAGGGCAGACTTGAGGGTCAGGGAGGGGCAGTTGCTGTGGCCTGTAGATTCCATCTGTAGAGCGTGTGTTCCTGGCATTGGGCAGTTGGGACAGATCAGGGATTCTGCTGGTTTACCACCCGCCTTGCTGCCCAGCAGTCTCCTAGCCTGAGCTGGCAGCCGGTTTGGGAGGCTGCTGGTTTTGTGGGACTTAAACATCCATGCTAAGGCAATTGGCTCTAGGGTGGCTCGGGATTTCATGGCTGCCATGACGACCATAGGACTGTCCGAACATGTCACCAATCCAACCCATGTGGCAGGCAGGCCACATTCTGGACCTTGTTTTCTCAACTATGCAGGAAGAGGGTGATCTGAAAGTGGGGGGTGTTGACACCAGCCCTTTGTCAGGGTCAGATCACTACCAGATGAGATTTGGGCTTTCAGCACCTTTCCAGTCCTACTTGGATGGTTATTTTGAGAGGGTGATGCTAGGGGAGTGTTCTTTGGCCTTGTGGAGCCTTCAGTGTGGGGTTCCTCAAGGTTCAGTTTTATCCTCTAGGCTGTTTAACATCTAAATGAAGTCACTGAGTGGGGTTATTCCTAGTGCTAGAGTATGTTGTGAGCAATCTGTTGCATAAATGCCAAGCACCCCGTTTTCCCCGGGAAACCCCCGTATTTTCTTACCGTTTTCCGCAGGTGTCCCAAATGGCAAAATACCCCATATTCCCTCGGATTACGGAGCTCCTGCCGGCGGCCATGTTCTTCTGGTGCCGCACTGGCACTGGAAGTCACTTCTACGCACTTCCGGACATGCGTAGAAGCGACTTCTGATGCCACTCTGCCCATTTCCAAAATGTCCGCAGCGCCAGAAGTCGCTTCTACGCATGACCGGAAGTGCATAGAAGTGACTTCCGGTGCCGTGGCGCTGCTGAAACCTTAAAGAGAAACCAGCAGACCCTTTGCTTGGAAATTAAACAAAGGGTCTGCTGGTTTCTCTTTAAGGTTTCCAGACTCAAAAGAGAACAGGGCAATTAAAGGCACAGATGTCCTGTCCTCTATTGAGTCTGGCAACCCTATCTGCAGGAAATTTGTAGTTGCAAGACTGGGACAATTCATAGCCAAGGACTTAAAACTGTTTCTTTGCCCAGACATATCAATCCTTCCCCCTTTAATTTGAACATCTATTGTTAGCAAAATCACTGAAGGCAGAGCACTTAGCATCTGTGGGACTATGGAGGGGGAACAATGAGAAATATCATGTTAATGAACAAGATAACTATTTGTAAGCACTGCTGGGAAGAACTACCTCATTAGAGACTTTTCGGGGAAATTGGACTTTATTTGTACCATTTTGGAATCGATTGAGACCCCCAGGAATGAGCACCGATGGACGTCCTGACAATGTGATGGACTTACTTAATACAGGAACCACAGGATTTAATTTGATTTAATCTTTGGCATTCATCTTTTATAATAGGTTTATCATCATTATTATTATGAACTTTTAATTTTTATTATTTGAAAACAATTAAAACAAAATTTAAAGGACATAAAGCCATGCTTTTGCACAGATGTATCGAATGTTCCTTTTTAATTTTGAGCATTTACTCTGAGGAGGAGGTCTGTTTAACCCCAAAGCTCTAAGGAGCATAGGAATCTGCCTTATACTAAGTCCATCTAGCTCAGTGTTGTCTACACTGTCTGGCAGCATCCCTCCAGAGTTTCAGACAGGCAGCCTTTCCCAGCCGCATCTGGAGATGCTGGGGTTTGAACCTGAAACCTTCTGCTTACAAGGCAGATGTTCTTTCATTGTGCTATGGGATGGTCCTTCCCGCATAGCTCTTACACTTTTTTTAAAAACAAACACTGGTTGGTTTCAGCACACACAAAATTTCACAGAGGATTTTTTTTATCATAAATATGTGATTTTCAAACTTTATACCACCTAGAGGGTTCCTTTTGACATAGACTGCTGGGTGTCTTCTATGGAACCCACAATAGTGCAGAGGATTCTGGGAGTATACCTAGGAGAATATTTTGTTCAATAGTGTACAGGTGCTTCCAAAAATTCATATAAAATCATCTAAGACTCCTTGGCAAGAGAGGAGAGGAAGCAGGCAAACTGTTCTTTCTTTCTTTCTTTCTTTCTTTCTTTCTTTCTTTCTTTCTTTCTTTCTTTCTTTCTTTCTTTCTTTCTTTCTTTCTTTCTTTCTTTCTTTCTCTATCACATATCTATCCCACTTTTCCTCCAAATAGCTCAGGGTGCCATATATAGTCGTATTCCCCATTTTACCCTCACAGCAACCGTGTAGGTAGTTTAAGCTGAGAGTAACTGGCCAGTCAGAGATCACTAGAGAGCTTCACAGCTGAAAGGGGATTTGAACTCTAGTCTTAGGGGTCTTAATCTCACCTCACCAGCTCTCAAAATGCTTCTCCTCTTCTCATTTTCTCCTTACAAAAACCTGCAAAATAAGTCAGACTGAGAGTCAGTGATTAGCCCAAGGTCACCCAGCTTCATGGCTAAGTTGGAATTTGAACCCTGGTCTCCCAGGTACTAGCCCGACACTCTAATCACTATATCACACTGGCAGGCCATGGGGAAATGAGTCCACCATTTCTGATTTTCTCATTGAGGATCCCCCAATAAGCTCCTGAGGACCACCAAAGTGCTCCAAAGCACGTTTTGAAAGCCATGGTAAGTGACCAGACATTTTCAATCTGGAACCCTCCATGTGACTACTCTGGCTGGGGGCTGATGGGAGTTGTGGTCCAAAACACCTAGACAGCAATAGGCTTAGGAAGGCTGTAACAGACCAAGAAGATGCCTGTTTTGGAACTGCATATTGTCCTTTCACCACACAGTGGAGCTGTTGACACCTTACAAAAGCAGTCGAGGTGGCTGCAAACTTTCTAGCACTGGTTGAACAGTGAGCAGCACAAAATGGTATGGAAATGGGAAGAGTGTAAAGTTGAGGCAGAATTTGAAAGCTATATTCCAGTGAACAAAGACAGTCACAGACAATATTACCCGTTTTTTAGGGAGGAGGAAAGCCCCATTTATTTTTATTTTTTTGGGGGGTGCAGGGCGAAAATGTTGACCTTTTTAAAGGGGAGCCAACATTTTTGAGCTTCTTTGGGGGGAGCCAGTCGTCTACCAGTGATCTACCGGTAGATCATGATCTACCTGTTGGACGTGCCTGAGCTAGAGGGACGAACAGCCTGAGTGGCTGGATGGGAGTTTTCCTAACAGAGGAGAGGAGAGGAGACATTTTGGGGAGTAGCAATAGAGGATCAAAAAGCAAGACCTGACAAGAGGTATTGCAGGAGCCAATGTAGTGTAGTGGTTAGAGTGTCAAACTAGGATGCAGGAGACCAGGGTTCAAATCCAGACTTGGCAAGCTCACAGTCTGGGCTAGTCACAGTCTCTCCTGACCTACCTCACAGGGTTGTTGTGGGGATCAAATGTGGAGTAGGAGGAGAATTATGTACACCACCTTGAGTGCCTCTGAGGAAAGGTGGGATAGAAGTGTAATAAAGTAAATAAATAAACAAGAAGATTAGGATCCTTTACACGTTGCAAACGTTCTGTGCCAGACTTGCACAAAGGATGGGCTATGCATGGTTGTGTGTGGCAGAATACAATGGAGTGTCCCCAGTGGTAGTTATACTTGGAGCAGACCCATTGAAATTAATTGACATTAATAAGCTAACTTGGGTCCATTGATTCCAATAGGCCTACTCTGAGCATAATTTAGTTAGTTATAACTCAGTGCCTCAGATTTCTTTCTCCAAGTCAGGAAGACAGAAGGCCAGATGTCATCTGGACAAGTGCTGAACCTAAACCAGTCCAGGCAATTCAAAGCTTTGTAAGGCTTAGTAAAAGACTATTGGTCACACAGGTCACCTGACAACTGCAACACCCCTCCTGACCAGTTGAGGGAGAAGCATAGAGGAAAAGCAGGTGGTCTTCTGCCACAATGGCACAGGGAGTAAGGCACTTAGGGCTAGCTGAACACACACACAACCACCACAGCCCTAATCTGGTTCCTAGGATCCTGAAACTTCTTGCTAGTTAGCAGGAGGCTTCTTGTCACATCCAGAAGGCCACTCTCTCCCAGCTGATTCAGCCAGAAACATTATTTTTTTCCACTGGACTTGACTGCAGCCCAGTAGATAAGTCAGACCTGGGGGAGTTATATCAATAGTTATCTCATATGGCCATTGTCCTCCAGAACAGCAGTCTTCAACTTTTTTTCAGACCTGGGACCCATCTCTAACCGAAACATAAATAGTGATGCTCAGGAAACAGGGGTAGCAAACTGGTGGCCTTCCAGATGTTGCTGGACTACAGCTTCCATTATCCCTGACCATAGGCTGGGCCTGATGGAAATTGAGAGTCCAGTGAAAGCTGGAGGGCGACGGGTTCCCCATAACTGCTCAAGAAGATCAAGTAATGGAGGCCTTCTCTGAGAATGTGGGGGTCCTTCCTTGGTTTTGGTGAAATGGCTAGTGAAATGGTGGTGGAGTCATGTCCTGCTCGAATGCCAGAACTCATGGGGAAAGAGGACCACAGATTGAGCAATTTGCTCTAACAAAGGTTTGCAGTAGACTGTGGCCTTCTGTGCCTCTGCTTCCAGACTACCTCCAGACCACTCATTTGAGGGCCAACCTTCTGGAGCTCCTCTTTCATTCCAATCCCACCTATTGACTCTGCCCAGAGTGCCAGAATTTTGGAAGGGAGAGGGCTGAATTTATAGCAACCCTGGAGGTCGAAGATGATAAATAATGAGTCCTATTGCACATTCAACTGCAGGGGAAATGGGGAAGAGGGTCAAAAGCCAGCGTTCTCATGATCCAGCTGACTGAATGTGTCCCACTAATAAATTGGTTAATTAAAAAAAAAGGGTGGGCGACTCAGAAGATAATGTCCATATTTCTAGGTTTGTAAAAAATAAATAGGCTTAAAAAATGTTATGTGAACAGGAGAGGGAGAGGAGGAGCATGGGGAATCGGACCGTGGTTTGCAAGCTGAATTCCTTAATGACATCCTCATTAAAAAGGCTTCACTGCCAAACGCTGTTTGCCTCTGCCTTCGGAAACTGTCTGCATTAATAATGAGGAGCTCCACTTGGAAGGTATTTACATAAAGTATTGTAGTCCTGTCATGGTTGGAGACAGCAAACACCGTGCTGGTACAGATAGTGTGTGGGGGTGGGGGTGAGAGAACAAGAGATTTGGTAGTCCAAGCATTCATAGGAACCAGTGATGTTTGAGATTGTAAGAGCATAAGGAGAGCCTGCTGGGCGAGGCCAATGGCTCATCTAGTCCAGCATCCTGTTCCACAGTGGCCAGCCAGATGCTCGTTATGGGAAACCTACAAGCAGGACCTGAGCGCAAGAGCAGCCTCCTCTCCTGCAGTCTCCAGCAGCTGGCATTCAGAAGCATTACTGCTTCTGACCATAGATTACATTTTGATTCAACAGGAAGGGCTTTCTTGTTGCATGAGCTTTTAATGAGAGCATTAGGAAGCAGAGAAGGACAGAACAAATGGTGGCTCTTGCCCATTGGGACTGGTGGGGGAGAAGACAGAGACCAACAGCAAGAAGAGCCAGAGCCAATGACTGGTAAGGCCAGAGTCAATAAGAGGGGGAGCCAACTTATTCTAGTTTGTCCCCCATCCTTCTCCCTGCTGAGTTCCTCAAGGGTATCGCTGAGACTAAGTAGGAGGAAGATGATAGCCAGGGCTGGACTGGTTGTAAGGAAGCAGGAAGGCAGGTGTGAGGGTTGGCTGTGGGCAGAATGAGGTTAGTGGGACAGTGCCCCATTCATTCTAATGGACCAGGCTCTTGAAGCCAGGCGACAAACAACTATATTCATTTTGTAGGGATCAGAAGAGCCCTTCTGTATCAAACCAAAAGGCCCGCTCAGCCCAGCATGCTAGTTTTCCACACTAGCCAAGCCAGAGAACACGTAGCAACCCTCCGGATGGATATATTTCCATACCACTTACCAGCTTTAAAATATTTCTAAGTGGTGTACAAAAAAACTGAATCAATAACAAAATATTACAATAATGCACAGTTACATATAAAAATGTTATATCAATGCAAAGCCACTAATATATATATAAATAAAACCAATTCGTTTTTCTTCTGGGTCCTTCCAGGGTCCAACAAACTTGACTCACCCGCAAAAGTCTCACAATGAAAAGAGAGCCTGGAAACAGCAGACATCACCCTAGTTTCTTACTCTAGACTTGCTTTTTATGGGCAGCCCCAGGGTGGATGATACTTCCTCAGGCTGCATGAAATAATCCTGTATCTTGATACACCTTTTGTTTTACCAGTTTGGTTGCAAAATAAAAACCCCTGCTTAACTTCATTATGTCTTCAGGTGCCAGAGTTTCTTTTAAAAAGCCAAAATTAGCCAGCAGCAAAATCCTTTCCCCCAACCTTCCTTTAAACTGATGTCAAGGCGCTGCTTGCTTCTCTCTATGACAGGGATAAGCATAAGAGTCAACCCCTAGGGGCGGAGGTGCCTTTGCCCCCATCCCAAAATATTTGAGGGGGCTGGCCTCCCCAAAGGTGATGGGAATTGCCATTCAAATGATGTGTGTGCTATGTCTTATGATGGATTTTGTGGGGTGGAGCTTACCTCCTCCCCTCTATATTTTATTCAAGCTGGCACCCCTGGAGGTAAGCAACATTTTTCAACTCCAGGGCCACATTCCCTTCTGGGGGCAACTTTCTAGGGCCACTAGGGCAGCCAGAAGCAAAAATGAGTGCCACAACAAATGTAAATTTGTACACGAGGCTGGTTTCTGCTCCCATTCATTCCTCACCATCCTCTATCCAAGTTCTATCAGTTCAGGGGCAGATTCTGGACAGGCAGAAACACTCAAGGAGGGTGTGAAGCAGGGTCAGTGAATGGGTGTAGCTTGAGAGGGGGTTTGGCCTGAGGAGAGTCCCAAGGGCCATATAGGGAGGTCTCTAGAGGTCTGTACCTGGCACAGGCCTGAGGCTCTCCACCACTGCTCTAGGATGGGAGAAATTCCACCAATGGGAGTCCAGAGCCCCTTCTGCCTGCCCCATCCTTCTATGATATCAAGAAAGCTCAGCCAATCACTGCCAGAGGTTTCGCCACCACCAAATCCCTAAGAGCACTGCAATACAGATGATCTTTTATTATTCTTAATGATAACGAAATAAATCCTTCAAAGCCCTGGTTTATCCAAGCCCATAAATAACAAAGCCGTCCTGAAACTCTTAAAGCTATCCTTGCTAAGAAGGGTCCAAAACGGAAAAGAGAGAAGAAGAAAAAGCAGATTTAGTGGAGGATCTTGAAAGTTTTCACTTGCTAATTGACAAAAGGGTTTTAATTGGTGCTGTCTCTTGCTAACAGCCAGAGGGTCCTACAGAATTAAGATTATCGAATAATTGACCTTTCTGGCACATTTTACACCCTTATCTTGCTCTGGCAGAACTTAACTGCCAGGTGCTGGCAATTATACTCCCATATTGCCCGGTTTGTTGGGTCATCCCACTTGAATAATTCACCCAAGTTCGAGTATTAGTGTCTAATGGAGTGATTTCAGGTATTTATCGGCTAATGGACAAGCCAGTAATGGAAAGGGGTTATGTATTTAAACCTCTCTGAAGGCGCATATATCCAGCCTCATTTTCAGACAATATCTTTGACGTTCTTTGTGCAGGCTGATCGCTTACAAGCTTAGATGTAAGAATTTGCATACGGACTAAACCAGGGGGAAGGAAACCCTTTCTAGTTGGAGGGCTGCATTCCTTTTGGGGCAACCTTCCTGCAGCCCCATGCCGGTGGTGGGTGGGGCCAGAGGCAAAAGTGGGTGAAGTCACAAATGTCCATGTTACTTTTGTACAATAGGCACTTACACATGCCTCTCTGTCCTTCATCCAGTCAAGCAGGAAGGTTCAATGGCATATTCCAGCCAGGCAAAATTAGTCAAGGAGGGTGCAAAGCAGAGCCAGGGAGTGATGTGTCTCAGGGACAGATAGAGAGGCCTAGGGTGGCCACATTTAGTCCTTGGGCCTGAGGTTTCCCATCCCTGCTCTTCTCTGACAGGCAGCGGCTCTCAAAAGTTTTAGACAAGGGGCTTTCTCATCAGCTGCCACCTGGAGGCACCAGGGATCAAAATGAAGACTTTATGCATGGAAAGCTGGCCCTCTATCAAAAGAGTTTTAGGCCCTCTACAACTCAGCTAAATGTCATGGCTCTGAGATCAGGCTGCCCTGTTTGTAGGATGGAGTCAAGGACAAGTTCCAGCCAGGCAAGAACCTGGGTTTGCCTGCCATATGGTATGTGTGCGTGTCTTGGAAATTGGTGGGGGTTGTGGGAAGAAATGGAATAGGGACAGAGCGTATATTCAATGGCGGCATCAGAGCTTTTCACTGTGGCTGCCATTGAGCAATTTCCCACAATTCCCCTGTGTTGGCTGCTTTGTGAGGACCACAAATGATAGAACTGTAGAGCTGGAAAAGACTGTGAGGGCCATCTAGCCCAACTCCCTGCAAATCGGGAATATTTTACCCAGCATGGGGCTCGAACCCACAACTCTGAGATTAAGAGCCTCATGCTCTACCAGCTGAGCTACCCTGCGGCAGTGAGTTCCATGAGTGAACAAGGCACTCACAGTGTGTGATGAAGCTTCTTATATTTGTGTGTTTTGAATATGCTTCACATCTGTTGTGTTGGACGACCCTGAGTTCTAGCCTTGTAGAATTAGGAACATAGGAAGTTGTCTTATGCTGGATCAGACCATTGGTCCATCTAGCTCAGTACTGTCTACACTGACTGGCAGTGGCTCTTCGGGGTTCCAGGTAGGGAATCTCTCCCAGCCCAGCCTGGAGATGCTGGGGATTGAACCTGGAATCTCTTGCATTCGAAGCAGATGCTCTGCCACTAAGTTACAGCCCTTCCCAAAGGATGCTCTCACCACAAAATTGTTAATTCTTATAAACCTTGGTTATATCTTGTGTTAGTCCTACTGGTTGCGAGTGATAGAGGCGCCTTCCAAATGTGCTGCATCAGGAAGGTATTGGGCATCACATGGCAGGACAGAGTCTCAAACAAAGATGTGCTCTCCCAACCCCACATTCCTAGCATGTTCTCACTCCTGTCTCAGTGATGTTCATGCTGGCTTGGTCATATCTACAGGGAAGAAATCAGGATCCCCAAGGATGTGCTCTATGAGGAGCTGGCTTCAGGCATCAGGCCAACTCTGTGTTACAGAGATGTCTGTAAAAGTGACATACAGTGGAACCTCGGTTTATGAATTTTCGGTTTATGAACACCGCGGACCCATCTGGAACGGATTAATTCATTTTCCATTACTTTCAATGGGAAAGTTCGCTTCAGTTTATGAACGCTTCAGTTTATGAACAGACTTCCGGGACCAATTACACCCATGCTTCAGTTTATGAACGCTTCAGTTTAAGTACTCCGCGGACCCATCTGGAACGGATTAATCCACTTTCCATTACTTTCAATGGGAAAGTTCGCTTCAGTTTATGAACACTTCAGTTTAAGTACCCCGCGGACCGTCTTGAACGGATTAATCCACCTTTCATTACTTTCAATGGGAAAGTTCGCTTCAGTTTATGAACGCTTCAGTTTATGAACAGACTTCCGGAACCAATTGTGTTCATAAACCGAGGTACCACTGTAATAATAATAATAATAATAATAATAATAATAATAATAATTTTTATTTATACCCCACCCTTCCCAGTCAAGACCGGGCTCAGGGCGGCTAACAACAAATAATATCAACACAAATATAAAAGAAACAATTCAGTTAAAACAACAGAATAATACAATGTTAAAATTCAATTTTAAAATTAAAAATCTACGAATAAGATAAAACCATTATAAATAAAACCTTAGGGGAGGGTAACCGTGGGGTCAGACTGCGTCAGTCCGAAGGCCAAACGAAACAGCTCTGTCTTGCAGGCCCTACGAAAAGATGACAAATCCCGCAGGGCCCTAGTCTCCTGAGACAGAGCGTTCCACCAGGTCGGGGCCAGTACTGAGAAGGCCCTGGTCCTGGTCGAGGCCAGCCTAGCCACCTTGTGACTCGGGATCTCCAATATGTTAGTATTTGTGGACCGTAATGTCCTCTGTGGGTCATACCGGGAGAGGCGGTCCCGTAGGTACGAGGGTCCTAAGCCGCATAAGGCTTTAAAGGTCAAAACCAGCACCTTGAACCTGATCCTGTACTCCACCGGGAGCCAGTGCAGTTGGTAAAGCACTGGATGAATATGATCCCGCGGCCGGGACCCCGTAAGGAGCCTCGCCACGGCATTCTGCACCCGCTGGAGTTTCTGGGTCAGTTTCAAGGGCAGCCCCGCGTAGAGCGAGTTACAATAATCAAGCCTAGAGGTGACCATCGCATGGATCACTGTGGCTAGATCAGGTTGAGAGAGATAGGGGACCAACTGCTTAATGCGGCGGAGATGGAAAAATGCCACCTTGGCTGTGGTTGCAACCTGTGCCTCCATGGAAAGGGAGGCATCCAAGGTTACCCCCAAGCTCTTGACAGAAGGGGCTGACACTAATTGGGCCCCAGCGAAAGATGGAAGTTGCCCCCGCCCGCCCCATGTCATCCCGATCCAGCCAGAGGACATGAAGGCTTGCAACATTAACGCCGCAATGTGGTAATCCCTTGCAGACAACTGCAGTGCCTGGAGACAATCAGGCAGGTTGTGTATCCACAGCAGTGACCAGAGGAGGAATGACCACTGGGAGGAGTGCAGAGAGAAGAAATGCCATGGTACTTGTTATGTACTAAGCTTGGATCCTAGAACAATAGGCAGGTAGGATCCTAGAATGCAACAACTGATTGGCTTGCAGGAGAAGACCAATCAGGCTCCAGGAGGAAGTTAATCAGCCTATTAGGCTGCTGGGTTCGTAGAATGCAACAACTGATTGGCCTGCAGGAAAAGACCAATCAGGCTCCAGGAGGGAAGCAGAATCAGCCAATCAGACAGGACTCATTGTGTAAATAATGTATATAAAAGCCTGAGGTTTTCAGGGAAATTCAACCACTGTTTTACAAGCTGCAATAAAGGGCATGAAATCACTGCAGGACGCCAAGTATATTTCAGTACCCCTGCATCAGCACAGCTGAATACCTTCATCTGTTCCAGCTGCAACAAAAAAAGGCGCTTCTGTATTGGCCTCTACAGCCACAGCAGGTGCTGTAACTCTCCAATGGTTAGACTTCACCTCCAAAGGGACACTCTTCCATTTTCTTTTGTTTGTTTGTGTGTGTGTGTGTTCCCCTATTGCCTGCACAAAAGAAAAATGTGTTTAATAAAGAGTATCAATCCCAGGCAAGACACCCTTTTGGCTTAGAGCTTATTATTTTTAATATATCTGATCAGGGCTGCATTGTTGTCCCCACACTGGAATGTTCACATTCAGGAATTTTGAGGTGAAGAAATTACCCCCCATTGTGAATGCACACTTTTTTCATTCTTGGTTGCAATTGTTTTCCCTCATCTGTTGCAACTGAATTCCTCCTCCTAATTTCAAGGGCTTCGGTTAACAAGTAACCTGAGAATACCAGGGACCATGTAATTAATGGTAGCCAAGTGGCCATTTCACTCAAAGCAGGTTAAACCAATTCCGAGGGAGGGCACTTGATCAATCATACATACTCAGCTCAGTGGAGGGATCATGAAATGTTGCTATGTGCCAACATCATTGAGGGAAAAGTCAATTCAGAGTGAGGGCTATGTTCCTTGAATAGAAGAATACTTTCAAAATGATACCCTCCTACCAAAACAAAAGAGAAGTGCGTGTCACTGCCAAAAAAGGTTCATTTAAAAGTGCCCTGTGTTTAAGTCTTTAATGTGACAGAATAGAACTTGAAAGAACTTTGTCCAAGAGTTGCATTCTGAAAAGTAGTGTTCCATGGTAGGCCACCAATTCTTCAAGCCAAGAATTAATAGGCCAGGGGAATCTCTTTCTGATCAACCCAACGAGCCATATATCTGCTGCCCTCACAGATGTTTCAGATTTTAATTCTCAGTAAATTTTGATGCATCACATTTATTGCAATTTTGGACTGGCGTAATTACGACCTTCCACCCAGGGCTTTTTGGCAATCAATTTTTGCAAAAAAATAATAATTGAGAAGCTTCGCGATGAGAAGATGCAGTCACGGATGACACAGCTGACCAGCCACAGTCTGGTTCCCTAGATGGAAGCACAATCCAAAAAGCTACCACACAACAGAGGCAAGTGTTATGTGGATCATCTCTGCCTCCAACTGTTCTGCCCAATTGCCCAAGGACCCCAAACTCTCTAGGATTTCCCAGAAAATGACAACTCTCTGCCATCATTCTGTGAATACCTGCAGACCAGGGAATACCAATGTGAGGGAGAGTGAGGACTCTCAGACAGTGTGTTAGATTAGGACCTGGGAAACCAGGGTATCAAATTCTACTAGGCCCTGAAGTTCGCTGGGTGACCTTGGGACAGTCACTGCCTCTTAGCCTAACCTACCTCACAGGGTTGTTGTAGGGATTAAAAGAGGAGGGGTGAGCCAGGTAGGCCACCTTGAGTTCCTTAGAGAAAAATGCAACAATCAATCAATCAATAGAATCCAGCACCTCGGGCTTGAGATACAATAAACAAGAGTCACCCATTGCATGCATTCACATGTAGTGAATACTGCATTGGTTTTCCGGATTATAATGCTAGTGCTTCAGTCCAATTTTCTAATGTTCCTTTTGCCTTGCAGCACCTGTCACATTATGAAACTGTGACCTTTTGACTGATATACTGCTTTGAGGGTTTGTTTGGTTTGGTTTAAAACAAAAACAAAAAACAAACAAACCCAACAACAATCAAATAGTGTGCAAATTTTATTTGGTGGGGGGGACGGGGACCTGGCATATCACACTAAATTTTATCCACACCAGTGGGTGTGGTGTGACACAACAATGAATGTGACCGGACATTCATTGTTCTGCCCACTTTTGCCTCTAGTCCCGCCCTGCTCTGGCATGTGGTCTTCAGAAAGCTGCCCAGAATGGAATGCAGCCCTCAGACTGAGAAAGATCTCCAGCCCCAGTTTAATGTCTAAATGCGGTTCTGACTTAAAACAGCATCTTTTCTTAAGGCCACTGCATTATCTCAAAGCCAATAACCTCAAACCAAAAGCAATGTGTCTGTTTCACATTCCCAAGTGAAACTTACATGCTCTGGAGCCAATGGGAAACATGTGAGAAGGGGGGGGGGGAGGAGTTTCACATCAAGGACTGGAATAAGAACCTTCTTGTTATGAAATCTGGGTGGTGGTGTTGGAATAGAATGAAATAATCTTTGCAGAAAATAATGCCTTTCTTGCTTCTCCTGCTAATGTAGGGTGGGGTTAAGGCACGGAGAGAAACTCTATCCAGAGGTCTTAACCATTGTACCATTTAATTATCCGATCTCTCTAAAGGTATCCCTCAGCAATTAGAATAATCATTCATACTTCTGTTTTTATGAGGACAGTTTCGGTTTTATCAGACAGAGCTCTATTTTCTTATTATTCTTATTCTTATTGCTCTCACCGCTTTGATTCTTGCCTTTTGTTTTATGCTACACAAATGCACATGCAGAGAATGCACCCAACGCTGTAAGTTTCTTGAAATATTAGTTTAATAAGACACAAGAATAATATTAAGGATGCAATTCTTTTCCTTATTTATTATTTATATGTGCGGCATGATTTAGAGAGGTATTTGAATCAAGACAGTCACTAGCAAGGTGCAGTAATCTCTCTCTCTCTCGTGTGTGTGTGTGTGTGTGTGTGCGCACACACACACACACACACACACACACACCCTGGCAATATCCACCTAGAGATTCAGCCCACATATCTGGAAGATTTTGATTTAACATGCACAGTTTATCAAGACCCGTGCGCTCTGCTGAAAACCTGCCTTTCCCCCTCTTTTTTATGTAAGGGTATAAATAATCAATGCGCAGTGCAACTTTAAATTACTGTTAATGTGTTGCGCTTATGTCCCACAAGAACGATACCAAGACTAACAGGGAATTGTGAGACAGATGCTTTTGGGGTGGGGTGTGAAATATAATAATATCCATTTTTATTATTTGGAGACATTTCTTATTAAGGCAAGTGGGGTAGATCACGATATGAAAAGAAGGAGGGGTGAAGAGGAGGAGGAGGAGGAGGAGGCGTCTTCCCGCTGGATTATTGCAAGCATGTGAAATGTGAGGTTAATGTTCCATTGAACAGCTTTCCGCGCCTTCCTTCGAGGAGACTTGGTGATTCACTCAGAAGATGACTGCTTGCAAGTGAGGGACATAGTGGGGGAGATTTGTGAGGTGTCTGCTCTACACCGGCATTCTATCTTCCCCAGTTCACTGACTCGACTCGATTTTTTCCATTAGAACATGGGGATTGTCAGATGGGCGCAGTCCCATGCTCTGTCTACTTCAGGATCTTGTCTCCCACAATGACAGCACATGGCGCTTGAGTAGAATGTGTGTCAGATGTGAGAGGGAGATGTGGGACAGGCCAAAGATGCCCAGTGAGCAAATGGGGGCTGGCACAGAGAAAGGGAGGTGTGTTTTTTAATGTGCTATGTACAGGCACTGGGGTTTAGATCCCACCACAGCCCTGGGCTTACAAATTGACAGAGGTCCATCACAGCTCTACCTGCCGATTCAGATTACTGCAATGTGTTGTATGTGGGGCTGTCTCTGAAGACCGTTCAGGGAATTAGCTGGTGCAGAATTCAGGGCAAGATGATTTGAACATATTGCACCAATCCTTGCCCAACTGCACTAGTGGCCAATTAGATTCCAGGTCCAATTCAAAGTGCTGGTTTTGACCTATAAAGCCTTAAACGGCTCAGGACTGCAATACCTCAAGGACCGCCTCTTCCCATATGAATAGACCCAGACCCTGTGATAATCCTCTGAGGCCCTTCTTTGTGCCAGAGGGTGGCAACATGAGAATGGATCTTTTCTGCAGTGGCTCTCTGGGATACTCTCCCCAGGGAGGCTCACTTGGCACCTTCATTACATATCTTTATGCATTATGCCAGTGTTTCCCAGCTGGGGGCTATATGGCCTTCTGGGGGGGGAGGAGCAGGATATTCCAAGGGGGCCACAGGTTAAAAAATGTGTAAATGGAGGGGCCACAGCACAAGGCTAGGGGGCCACAGAGGGAAATATTGCAGGGGGTTGCACTAGAAAGATGACCCTTGGGGCCCCTTCCAGCTCTATAATTCTATGCTTTCCCCCCTGATTCAACAATATTTCATTATGTTCCCATCATTTTATGTAATTGTATTTTGTATAAATTATAAAAAATTATAAATAAAACATGTTCTATGTACAAACAAAACATTTAAATAGCTACCATTCTACCAGTAGGACGGGGAGCATGGATGTATTCAGGATTTTTGTTAGGGGGACAGGATTTTGTTGGGGGGGGGCAGAACCTCAGATTTGTATTGAGGGATATCACCTAAACCATACCTGGGGATGACCTGCCACTGAACTATGGCCCTCCCTTGCTCCTCTCCAACCCCATTCAGTCATTTCCCCAGGCCACCTGTGCATTTGGAAACTTGATGTTTCAGACTCCATGTAACCTATTTGTGACCAGTTCACTACTTCAACATACTTTTAAAATCTTGGCCACATGGGCTGGCCAGGAATGCGGAATAAATTTGGTTCGGTTCATGCGTTTGGGTGCCAACCTCCTTAACTGACACCATATGCAAATTGAAACACAGCTAGCTATCCTTGAAATTCATGCTTTCTTGGATTTCATGGTTCAGTTCTCCATCCAAATACGTATGTATATAACATGTGTACTGTATATAACATCAAAGGGAAGTGAACTCACCCAAAACTTGCATTATATGCCTTCATAAATGTATAGTTGAGGCAAAAATGTGCAGAAAAAAATGTGTATATTAGGAGAAAAGCAAATTAAAAAGGTTTTTAGGAACACCTTCTTTTTTAAAAATAAGGGTTTCTAGCTGATGTGGGAATGTGATTAGCTGAACTTATGATTGGGGAAATGAGAAACAGAGAGAAGTAGATAGATTTGTCTGCACCTTCTCATGACCCACCAAGTCGTATATACCTCAGTATGAACTATGGAAGAGCCCTGCAGGATCAGGCCGGTTAACTACCTAGTCCAGCATCCTGTTCTCACGATAGCCAACCAGATGCTCCAATACAGGGCCGTCTTAAGCATATCTGGCACCCTGGTGCAAAGATTCCTCCGGCGCACCCCTGCCCCGTTTCCCAGCGCAGCTGTCTGGCGGACGCAGCACACAGCACGGCTGCCGCGGGCACAGCAGCGCGGCGCCCCCCTGGCAGCCCTGCGCCACCCAGCCTTGCCGTAGGGCCGGCCCTGCTCCAATAGGAAGCCTGTATGCAGGACCCGAGTGTAGCAGCTACTCTCCTCACTCGCAGTACTCAGTACTCAGTAACTGGTATTCAGGGGCAGACTCCCATCCACAGCTGCATTTCAAGAACCAATGTCTATTGAGGGATTTCCTTAGGAGTTTCTTAAGTTTGTGGAACTTTCTGCTAGGTGATGGGTAAGAGAAGGCATTCCCTTGCAGGGCTGCTTCTCCCCCCCCCCCCAAGAAGCACTGAAGTTGCTTCTTGAAACACATTGGGACAACCACTTCTGCAGTTCTCTCTCCCCCCCCCCCCCGCCCCTGGGGTTTGGTTTGCTCTACAGCTCTCTTTTTTTATCCTCCTCCTTTTGCTTGGTGATCCCCTTCTTTTCACAGCTTGATTGCAACAGTGTAAGGAGGAGGGAAGGAGGAGTTGTGAGATGCTTGGCATAATATACCGTTTATTTCAATCAGCATGACTGCAAATCCTATGCATAGTTTCGTGGATGTAAGCTGCATTAAACACAGCAGTGCTTGCTTCAGATTACATATGTTCAATTTATAAAATACCCCAAGGGTTAACAAAAGATCTTTATTCAGCTGGAATGTAACCTTTAGCTTTTAATCGGAAAGGCAAACCCTCTTGCCAAGAAGTCACCATTTTTAAACTGCTAGTGTGAAATAGGAACACCACAAAATAAAATGAGAGATTTATCCAGCCTCTGCTTGATTTTATTCCCAATTCTTTGCTCATCTATGAGAATCTCACAAACAATACAGTAGTTAAAAATTGAAAGTCTCATTATTTCCTCTTTCTCTTGCCAAAGCAAAAAGGATCTGTCTGTTACCCTGGCAGATGGCATCAATGTTCCTGCTCTGTTTCACAGAATCATAGAGAGAGACCACAAGGGCCATCCAGTCCAACCCCCTGCCAAGCAGGAAACACCATCAAAGCATTCTTGAAAGATGGCTGTCAAGTCTCCGCTTGAAGACCTCCAAAGAAGGAGACTCCACCACACTCCTTGGCAGCAAATTCCATTGTCGAACAGCTCTTACTGTCAGGAAGTTCTTCCTAATGTTTAGGTGGAATTGTTTCCCCACACAATGCCCTATATTACCCCTCTGAAGTTGGAGCCCAAGTCCTATTGGATACCTGGGTTTTCACTTAAAACATCTAGCGTGTGCAGTTACAAAGCATCATGTGTGAATTGACCCTCAGATTACATGCATTGTGGCAAGTGTTTTATCAACATTCACAGTTGTGTGTGTGTGTTTTTGTGAAAGGAAATTATCCATTACCAGAGAATTTCTTGGAACTGAAGGAAGCAGGGGGCGGGGGGAGGAATCACCATTCCAGTACAAAGCAGTGTTGGATCTTTAATTAAAAAGCAGGGTTCACAGCACCGGGGCATCGACTTCCACTAGTTAATCTCCATCACTTCATTTCCCCACCAACTTCCATAGTCTACAAAACTGCTGGAGACAATTTTTATTGATTGCTCTTCAAGCCGTCAGAAGCGTCCCTGGCTGATCATACGTTAGCCCCAGACACCTTGTGCATTTCAGATAATAACTTGGTGCTCCAGAAAAGAAATGAATTGGATGTTCAGTCACTAACTGTCCAAGTGAATCATGTTACTATATGTCAGCCGCCCTGGCGCCCACGATCATTTTAACCAAGAGGAATCCGCTATTTTCAGGGCTGTTTAAAATTATTTTCCAGATGAATAAGATGTTACAACAAATACTTAGAATCAAAAGAATAATGGGGGGGCAGCTATTTGGCTTGTCGGAGACTCAATCTTTCAAGCATAATGCTGATAACTATTATTTAATCCAGAGCTGAGAACTGGGAATAGGGAATCCTAATGTGATTTGTGGGGTATCTTTTCACATTTGCTCTAAGAATTTGGTTCAGAAGGCCCAGATTTTCAGAGGACTGGACAAAGACTTCAGGAGAATCTCAGGGAGGCTCATACAGAAGGCCAGGACAATCTCTTCCATCTGTATCTTCTATAGCAGGCACCTCCAAACTCGGCCCTCCAGATGTTTTGGGACTACAACTCCCATCATCCCTAGCTAACAGGACCAGTGGTCAG